>NC_140166.1:68353603-68453603 GCF_963971535.1 Notolepis coatsorum | reverse complement strand
CGGTTTTGATGTTTGTTGTTCCGTGACGGGGAGGGGGTCGAGGCCGGGTCCGGGGGTCGAGGAGCGAGGGCAATGGGGAGGGGCGGGGGGGGGCGGTGGCGTGTGTGTGGGCCGGTTGTGGGAGGTTAGAGTAGGGGGGGTGGGGGGGTGGCCAGAGATGAGGTCAGCTTGTTTGGAAATGGAGGAGAGGAAATATAAATAAAGAAAATACCCCGGCTGCTTTCGATCTGCGTTTGTTGCAAATGAGGCGCACGGCTTTTGTTGGGGCCAATCTGGATAAGAGCTTTCCACAATTCACGGTGAGGGCCCTCCTTTTAGGCCATGCAGAATAGAAGCATGAGCTCAAGGCCCCGCCGCCCCCCCGATGACACTTGAGTTTTTAATGTACGCTAAGTGTGCTTATGCCACTGTGTGGGAGGAGAAGATAAAAGATCAGAAGGCTCAGCTGTTCAATTCAATTCAGTACCTGGACAGACCGGCAATATGAACCAACTGGAAATCCCTCGTTTATTGTGCTGTTACTAGGCTTGAGTCAATTGCAATGAACCAAATGATGATACGCATGAAGAAAAATGGGAACAATACATGAAAAAGATCAGTTTTTTTTACTGAGATCGCAGTTTCGGTCACTAGGGAGACAGGTAGTGGGTTTTTTGAAGGGTGAGTGGAGGGTTAAACATTGCAGTGAGAACTTTAGAAGCATTATATACTGTATGTGTTCATTATATCAACTTTTTCGATATTATTGTGTATTGTTTTAAACTCACATTGTTAAAAAAAAAAAAAAAAGGCTCCAGGAGGCCTTGGGAACAGCAGTATCAGCGGCTGCAGCCACGACCTCACATCACGCAGTGTACATAAGACCCAGTGCCTCATCTGTAGCTTAACACTGTATTGCACTATCGCAGGACCTTAGCATGTCTTGTACCATGCATTTTAAACTTCATGTACACTATACCTGTTATGTCTTATTCTTATTACTTGTATTATTGCACATTCGCTGCGGGCATGACCACCCGCATTTCACTGTATGCCCTGCTGTATGCCGTGACAAATAAAACTCTGATCATTTCTTTTTGCAGTAAGGATATCATGCATGCCGCTGAACGCCCGCTCACACTCACTAGTGGAGACAGCGATGGTTCAGGACTGCTTTTGGTACTAGAGGCTCCATGGCAGCAGGTGTAAACGGGATGCCCTGATGTCCTTGTATTTACGAACGCCCTGAAGCTTGAAAGCCCCAGTCTCTCTTCTGTCCACTTTCAGCACGTTCAGCCGGACCCCAGGAAGAATAGCTTTTGTCAAGTGCAAAAGATAATGGGGATCCTAAATAAACATAAACAAACATAAACAGCACTTCGCACAAACGTAGCACCTGTGTAGGTCAGACTCCTCTTCTTCAGGCCCGCTACCAGGATGGAGAACTGGAGTTTATTTCGGCTCCTCGTCCGACGGCAATCGCTTTCTTTTCGCACTATTAACAAACCTTTGCAACACACATGTGATGCCCACTAGAAGTGGTATCATGTTAATATCTTTAGATTATGTGTCAAAACAGTGTGAACATATGGGTACAGGATTACCTCCATCAGAAACAAGTTAGAAGAGTCATTTATATGTAATGGGAGACATTAACATAATCTGGTCAATAGGTGGCGGTATAGGACTGGTGTTTAGTGACTTCGCCTTCCAGGGACCCATTACTGTGTGCTTAGGAACGCACAAGGCGATCTCAGCCTCACAACCGGGAGGAGCCAGAGTCAATAACATTGTGTCTGCACCTTCCTTTGTCAAATGATTAACTACAACCTGTTTCATAGGTGGGTAATATACTACAAAACACACATAAAGGTTAACAAGGATACATGCAATGTCGAGGGTTCAAATGAAGTAACTATTGTCGATGTTTGAGTCAAGTTTAAGAAGTTTAAGACGACAGGTAACGTGGTTGAGAAGCAGACCGTCTATTGATGGCGCCACGTTTCGTTGGTACATTTAAATAGTGTTGGAACACAATTGTCCATTTAAGCACTAACGTGTCGAAGTTAAGTATCTCCAAGGGGATTATAAAGGTTTATGTTTTGAAATACATACTGTGTTGGGTTGAATTGCTGTGTAGTAAATGTGTATATTGTGTACAAGATGGTTAGAGGGAAAGTACTTTAGCTTACCCTACCAAGAAGGTAGCTAAACACCGGGGCTGTACCACATGCTCTCTCTCTCTCTCTCTCTCTCTCTCTCTCTCTCTCTCTCTCTCTCTCTCTCTCTCTCTCTCTCTCTCTCTCTCTCTCTCTCTCTCTCTCTCTCTCTCTCTCTCTATCTCTCTCTCTCTCTCTCTCTCTCTCTCTCTCTATTGCGCCCTCAGTTAAATGTAAATATAAATCTATTCCCTTGAGTTATACCATGGTCACGGTTTAGCAAATTCCTAGTAGGGTTGAGAACGGCCCGATACAAATATATATATAAATGTACTTTCAGTGCACATTTGAGTTTCAATAGAACTTGAGACCGGAACACAACTATGGATAACACTGAGGTGTGGAGGTATTTCGGTATATTAGAGAATAGTGGATATGACTGATGATAAGTGACTGATGATAAAGGTAACACTTATTGGTGATTTAAGGAATTGTTTGACAGACAATGAGAATGACAGTGTTGGTTAAAAGACATACTATGGTCCCTTCCAACATGCCTAGACATGTCTAGACAGAGGTTAACAGGATAATGTTTCTCTTCTCACGTGCTTATATTTAAGACGCCAAATATGTATAAAGACATAAGTAATCACAATGTACAGTATATAATACTGGATAACTACATTTAAAAGGAAAATGCTATTGAAGTGAACCAGGGTATCCTAAAAGGGTAGAATGTGTGTTGCAATGATGAATATGCTTTTGAATTAATAACAAGTATGGGATTATAATTGAATGTATTGAAGTAATGTAACTAATTGAACTGGATGATGATACAATGATGATACAATGATTATACAATGATGATACAATGATTATACAATGATGATACAATGATGATACAATGATGATACAATGATGATACAATGATGATGATGATTGATTGATTATTCTATTGAATGAATAAATGTTGTTGAAATATACAACCGGGAGGAGCCAGAGTCAATAACATCGTGTCTGCACCTTCCTTTGTCAAATGATTAACTACAACCTGTTTCATAGGTTAAACATATATCTGCTATCAGGTGCCATATCCTGGTACCTGTAACAGTTTATTGGGGGCTCGTCCGGGATCAGCGCCACCTGCTGGATGGGAGCTGATCCAGAGATCTTGACATCTGGACCAACCGCGACCCGATGAACCAGGAACCAACGCCCGGTGTAAAGGTCGTGGAATGAGGGATTGATCTGCGCAGTATCGACAGCAGTGAAGTGCCTCATCTGATGCCAGATGACAACGAGACTACGTCCACTACTCTACCTGACGAGAAGGAAGACCGGTGTCGTGTAGAGGAGATCCACCCACCACGGAAAGTTGTCACAGTGATCCTGAACTGAGAGCCAAGTGCGAGGAATCGGGAAGCAGCCATGGGAGACAGCGAGAGGAAAAGCTTGGTGTGGGACATCAAGAAGAGCCTGCTCACTCTACCTGCGGATGAACTGTTTCGCATTGCCGAGGCATTGGAACTGATACCAGGACTGGAGACGTCTGACCGAACCCACCTTACCGTAGACGACGTGGAGGGGTGCTTCAACTTTATCAACGACTACCTGTACAGTAAGGTTTTACTGGAGTTAGAGGATACAGGGTTGTCTTATTTATTACAGATAAAAGATGTAACTGATGGACTTATGCAGAGTGAGGTGGTGGGTCTAGAAGAGGGTAAAACCGAGGGCCTACGGTCCACCAGTCAAAGTGATGCAGTACCAGTCGACCCCGTTAGCGTCTTTTATGATGTACAGATGAAGCGTTTAGTTTTCCTGGGCGCTTTGCCGCGACGTGAGCACGGTTATATCACGTCGGAAATGAATTAGGAACCCAGGCTGCTGTTCTATTTTATGCCGCCAGGAGGCGCAAAGTCATTAGACGGACGCTACAACGTCCTACACAGTATACTGTATAACGATCTGTATGTAAATGTATATATATTAATTCATTTTGCGCGAATCCACACTTCATTTCCCAGACCCACTTACCAAGAAGCATTACACTAACGCTTTCTTTTGATGAAATGAATGGAAAAGAGAGCCGTACTGTACGTCGGCCATCTAATGGAGTTAGATTTGACACGTTGTTTACTTGTTTATTGCACAATGTTGCTCTATTGGTTGGATTCTTATTATATATTATTACTATTGTATTATGCACACGTTTAACTTATTCATTCTTTAATTCAGCAACATTCATTCATGCAGTCTGTAGACATACTGTAGGACGTTGTAGCATCCTATGAATGAAGTCACCAGCTGTGCGGAGCTCCTCCAATGAATGAACAAAAAGCCGGCGCGTCGGGCAGTTGTCACCAGCTGTATGAGAGCGCCCCCGCTGGTCATTGTTAACATTAACCATGCCAAGCGACGTGATAACAGCAGGCAAACAGCTGCTCCTGGACTTTTCCCAGCTGTATCTGTAAGTGAAACCATTGAGGGTGTGCCCACTCCAAAAGTAAGCAACCAGGTTTTACAGTGCCTGCCCAGTGTACCACCACCCACAGCTCAGGCTGTGCCATTGAATAAGAGTGTAACAGACACCGAAAGTAAACAGGAAACCCCTGGTGTGTCGCCAGATAAACTAATATCTTTACGAGAACTGTCGTACCTTCACCGCAGGGAGTTTAAGCTCCAGGGAGGTCAGATAGGAGACCAGGGATCAGACATTAGTTACAACAGTGTCTGCAAACAGATCGACGAAGGTCTGAAGGAGCAATTCAGCGATGCAGAGGTTGTTAGAGCAGTCTTGAGAGTGATCAAAGCTGGCAGCTTTAAGGATATGTTAATGGTAAAAGACGATTTGACTATCGATGAGCTGAAGGGTTTTCTACATGCTCACCTCGGTGAACAAAGTAATACCGAGTTGTTTCAAGAACTCATGTGTACAAAGCAAAAGGATAGTGAAACACCACAGCAGTTTTTGTATAGAGTCATAGGACTCAAGCAGAATATTTTACTAGCATCAAAATATGCTGCTACTGACGTTAAGTACAACGAACGAACCGTTCAGGATGTCTTTCTCCACACTGTATATCAAGGTTTAGGACACAAACATGATGACATTCGTAGGGAACTCAAACCCTTACTTGAAGACAGAGTACCTGATGAGGCCATTCTCAGACAGATGAAAAAGGTCATGAGCGATGAGAGTGAAAGACAGCAACGGTTAGGGCCTACCAATCGCAATAGACCCCCCCATGTACATAGTGCAGGTGCTGAGGTGAAGGGAGCACAGTGTCCCCCCCCCACTAGGGAAGAAAATACAGGAAAGAAACTTAAACTAGACCCGATCCAGCAGTTAACAGAGAAAGTAGAGAAACTTACCAATCTAGTGGATCTCCTGCAACAACCACCCCAGGTCAGAACAGGGAGGATAAATAGGCAGAGGGACAGGCCATATGGCTGTAGCAAATGTGTAGCACAGAATTTACCTAATTGCCCTCACTGTTTCCATTGTGGCGAAGAAGGCCATAGAGCGTTAGGCTGTCAAAAGAGACCACCGCGTCAGGGAAACTGAGGCCGGTCACTGCAAGAGGACAACCATTGACCGGTTCCCCTTTACTGTCCCAAACTGACAACCGTCGTACTAGTGAGCCTGAGAAGGAAAGAGTAAGAGAGGAGAAGACTGCACCTAGAACAGGAACCAAGACGGTAAACCAGATACAGAAGCACACAGAGCCCCCTAATTTACCAAACACTAAGAGTGAATGCCTCGCCAAGCTCGTAGGGAGAAGAGCTCTCACCCATTGTAACCTAAACGGTTTAGCAGTCCAAGCCCTGCTTGATACAGGGGCCCAAGTAAGCATGATTGACAGAACTTGGAAGAATAGATACTTACCTGACATGCCAGTCAGACCCCTTAGCGAAATCATCGAAGAAGAAGAGGAGTTGAAAGTCTACGCGGTAAACGGTGAGGTCCTCCCATTTGATGGTTGGGTGGCCCTTACAGTGAACTTAAAGGGGAATGAAGATCCTAACCTGTCAATCACTGTGCCTTTCCTTGTAAGCAGCCTTGTCCTTGAGAGACCCCTACTGGGTTTTAATGTGCTGGAAGTGATGATACAAGAACAACCTGGAAGACTGATCCCAACTCTCACCAGCCTGCTCTGTAACGCCATGGTGATACCAGCCGAGAAGGCAGAACTCCTGGTGAGTTATATCCAGACTGATAGACCCCCTGTCCAGTTTGGTCGCCTACGAACAGGTAAACAAGCCACTGTCATCCCCGCCGGTCAAGTGGCCTGGGTCAAGTGCCAAATCCCCCCCCACGTGGACCTGTCTGACCCCACCTTCCTGTTCAAACCAGATGACAGCAGTTTAGCGCTGGCAGAACTGGATGTTGGAGAAGGCCTGCTGCAAGCGCAAAACCCCAGGAAGCCGTATGTCACCGTGCCTGTGGGAAACAACACAAGGCATAACGTCACTCTCTCCAGGAAGACAGCTCTGGGCAGCATCCATTGTGTTGGGAAAGTCATCACGACAGACTCCCCACGGCAAACCCCCATCCCAACCTACTCACCTGAAATCTCCCAGCCCACGGTACCCCCCAACCGTGCTGCTACAACGTCGGCTGTGCCCAGCTCCATCCTGTTCAAACCCCCCGTCGATCTCAGTCACCTCGACGACGAACAACAGACAATAGTCAACCGGATGCTTTGTGAAGAGGCTGGGTCCTTTGCACAAGACAGTGGTGACATTGGGTGCATCCCGAGCCTGCAGATGACAATCGCTCTCCATGATACTGTCCCGGTCCAGAAGACGTACTCATCAGTACCAAAGCCACTGTTTAAAGAAGTAAAAGAGTACATACAGGAACTGTTAATGAAAGGTTGGATAGTCAAGTCAAAGTCTCCATATTCTGCCCCAGTAGTCTGCGTCAGAAAGAAGGATGGCAGCCTACGGCTATGCATCGACTACCGCCTCCTGAACAAAAAGACTGTGCCCGATCGTCATCCACTACCTAGAATACAAGACCTGACTGACACGCTTGGAGGCTATACCTGGTTTAGTATCCTAGACCAAGGGAAAGCCTACCACCAGGGCTTCGTCGCCGAGGGTTCACGACCCTTCACCGCCTTCATCACTCCTTGGGGTCTTTACGAGTGGGTGCGCATCCCATTTGGACTCTCGAATGCCCCTGCAACGTTCCAACGGAGCATGGAGGAGATGCTAGGTCCCCTCAGGGACGAATGCTGTATCCCGTATCTTGACGACGTACTCTGTTACGCAAAGACATTTGAAGAACATGTAGAGACCCTCCGCAAGGTTCTCCAAGCCCTTCAACGTCACGGAGTGAAATTGAGACCTGAGAAGTGTGACCTCTTCAAGCAAGAAGTCAGATACGTGGGTCGCCTTGTGTCAGCAGAAGGGGTCAAGATAGACCCACGAGACATTGAAGCCGTGAAAGCCCTGTCAAGTAAGACACCCAGAACTGTCGGCGAAGTGAGGAAAATAACAGGATTCCTGGGATATTTCCGTTCATACATTCAGGATTTTTCCCGAATTGCCAGACCCATCTACGAGCTACTCCAAATCAAGCCAGGAAAGACCCCAGCCCCAGCGCGGAGTAAGAACATCAAACGCCCCCAGTTGCCCTCCAGAGAGCCCATAGAGTGGACCACGGAACAGCAGAGAGCACTTGAACAACTGATTGACCTTCTCACAAACCCCCCTGTCTTGGCATATCCTGATTTCAACCTACCCTTCAGGTTGCACACGGATGCCTCCGACCAAGGCCTGGGAGCTGTTCTGTATCAACATCAAGATGGAAAACTGAGAGTCATCGGGTACGGGTCAAGAACATTGTCACCAGCCGAACAAAATTACCATATGCACAGTGGGAAACTGGAGTTCCTTGCATTGAAATGGGCTGTGTGTGTGAAATTCCGTGACTACCTGTATTATGCCCCACACTTTACTATCTACACCGACAACAACCCGTTGACCTATGTAATGAGTACTGCCAAGCTCAATGCAGTCGGTCATCGGTGGGTTGGAGAACTGGCAGACTTCCGGTTTGACATCAAATACAGACCCGGAAAGTCCAACATAGATGCAGACACACTTTCCCGCCTTCCCTGGATATGGAGAGATATGAAAGGACCTGCACAGAAGAGCTCTCTAATGAAGCAGTACGAGCAACGTGGGAAGGAAGCCAAGCAGCTGAAAGGAAAGACGTGGCATGGGTTGCGGCGCTCAACATCGCGTCCCCAGACTCAAACCAGCAGTCTCACCCACACCTACAAACAATCAGTCACGATGAACTGGTGAAGGCCCAAAAAGAGGACCAAGCCATCAACACGATCAGGGAGTTGAAAGAGTCGAACACGAAATTGTCAGACAACGTACGAAGAACCGTAAGCGCAGCAACCCGAAAGCTACTTCATGAATGGAGCAGATTACATATTGAAAATGATCTCCTTTACAGAAAGACCAATCAATACCAACAGTTGGTCCTCCCTGTAAAATATAGAACACTTGCCCTGAAACATCTACATAATGAGATGGGTCATGTTGGAACAGAAAGAGTGATCCACCTAGCAAGAGAAAGATTCTACTGGCCTTTCATGTCCAGAGAGATTGAAGAATATGTGACCCGAAGATGTCCTTGTATCAAGTCTAAGAAGCCGGTCACCCATGTCCGAGCTCCCATGGGTAGCATTACCTCCAACTTCCCATTAGAACTTGTGTGTATCGACTATCTACATCTGGAAACCAGTCGTGGAGGGTATGAATATATCCTAGTGGTGATCGACCATTTCACAAGGTTTGCCCAGGCATACCCCACCAAGAACAAGAGTGGGAAAACAGCTGCAGAGCGTATCTTTAATGACTTTATACCCAAATTCGGTTATCCCTCGAAATTACATCACGACCAGGGTCGAGAATTTGAGAATAAACTGTTCCAAGCACTGCAGCGGCTGTCTGGGGTCGGCCACTCTAGAACATCACCCTACCATCCGCAGAGCAACCCAGCAGAGCGGCTCAATCGGACCATACTACAGATGTTGAGGACATTGACTGAAAATGAGAAATTGCGGTGGAAGGACCACCTCCCGCATGTGTTACACGCGTACAACTGTACCAAACATGAATCAACGGGTTACTCACCCTTTTTCCTCCTCTACGGTCGTCATCCACACCTCCCTGTTGACCTGTTGTTTGGGTTAACGAAGAAAGAGGAACCGTACTCACCCAGAGGATACGCGGAGCAATGGGCTGAGAAGATGTCTGAAGCCTATCGGATTGCTTGCGAACATAGCAGAAAGTCCAGTGCAAGAGGAAAAGTAACTTATGACAAGAAAACAAAAGGAGTAGTACTGCAGTCAGGAGACAGAGTTCTGGTGAGAAACCTCAATCAGCGTGGAGGACCAGGCAAGTTGAGATCGTACTGGGAAAAGGCGATCTACGTGGTCAAAAGCCAGCTCGCTGAGAGTCCAGTATACATTGTGTGCCTTGAACATGGAGACCAGAAAAAGACCAGAACACTACACCGAAATCTCTTACTGCTGGTAAATGATTTGCCCGTGGAAATGACTCCACCACCAGCCAGAACTGTCCCTGCGAAGAAAACGAATGACAGACCAAGACAAGGAAGAATGTCAGACACACAAAGACAAGTAGAGACAAGGGACAGCAATGACAGTGATTCGGATGATGACAGTGACAGAGGATACTGGCTAAGGATACCTGTTGCTGAAGTCATGCCAGGCCTGCGCCCTGAGAGTGAAGACGACAGGGGAGGAAACATGGATGGAAATTTGCCTGTCTTGGCCAGACCGGAGGAAGAGGTTAGTGAATCAGGGGAAGAAGAAGAAAGGGAGACCCCCCGAGCTCACTCTCCAATACCCCAAGCTCACTCTCCAATACCCCAACCCCACTCCCAAGCTCACTCTCCAATACCCCAACCCCACTTCCAAGCTCACTCTCCAATACCCCAACCCCACTCCCAAGCTCACTCTCCAATACCCCAACCCCACTTCCAAGCTCACTCTCCAATAGCCCAACCCCAACCCCAAGCACACTCCCCCATAGCCCAGCTCAATCTCCGAACCCCTCCACTCTCGCCGGTAGAACAGGTCCAGTCAGAGGTTAGGAGGTCTGCCCGTGACAGAAGGCCTAAACAATGTCTCACGTATGATATGCTAGGTGAACCGTCAGTGCAGAACAAGGTGACCGTGAATTCAGTAGTACAGTGGCCACCGATGGTGCCCGCACCACACCACAGTCCACTACCACATCAATTGATACCCTTCGTACTGCCATGGTTGCATTCAATTTTTTACAGCCTTCCACAACATGGCCAGTATGCTTACCGTCCAGCCGTCACCCACGGTCCGCCCATGGGAAGTTTGTTAGGGGTTCACGCCTGAGGGTGATATTGGATGGGTGTATTTAGTGATTTTCGGAAATGTCAGGAGCCATTTTTTTAAGGTCAGGGAGTGTGTGATGCCCACTAGAAGTGGTATCATGTTAATATCTTTAGATTATGTGTCAAAACAGTGTGAACATATGGGTACAGGATTACCTCCATCAGAAACAAGTTAGAAGAGTCATTTATATGTAATGGGAGACATTAACATAATCTGGTCAATAGGTGGCGGTATAGGACTGGTGTTTAGTGACTTCGCCTTCCAGGGACCCGTTACTGTGTGCTTAGGAACGCACGAGGCGATCTCAGCCTCACAACCGGGAGGAGCCAGAGTCAATAACATCGTGTCTGCACCTTCCTTTGTCAAATGATTAACTACAACCTGTTTCATAGGTGGGTAATATACTACAAAACACACATAAAGGTTAACAAGGATACATGCAATGTCGAGGGTTCAAATGAAGTAACTATTGTCGATGTTTGAGTCAAGTTTAAGAAGTTTAAGACGACAGGTAACGTGGTTGAGAAGCAGACCGTCTATTGATGGCGCCACGTTTCGTTGGTACATTTAAATAGTGTTGGAACACAATTGTCCATTTAAGCACTAACGTGTCGAAGTTAAGTATCTCCAAGGGGATTATAAAGGTTTATGTTTTGAAATACATACTGTGTTGGGTTGAATTGCTGTGTAGTAAATGTGTATATTGTGTACAAGATGGTTAGAGGGAAAGTACTTTAGCTTACCCTACCAAGAAGGTAGCTAAACACCGGGGCTGTACCACATGCTCTCTCTCTCTCTCTCTCTCTCTCTCTCTCTCTCTCTCTCTCTCTCTCTCTCTCTCTCTCTCTCTCTCTCTCTCTCTCTCTCTCTCTCTCTCTCTCTCTCTCTCTCTCTCTCTCTCTCTATCTCTCTCTCTCTCTCTCTCTATTGCACCCTCAGTTAAATGTAAATATAAATCTATTCCCTTGAGTTATACCATGGTCACGGTTTAGCAAATTCCTAGTAGGGTTGAGAACGGCCCGATACAAATATATATATAAATGTACTTTCAGTGCACATTTGAGTTTCAATAGAACTTGAGACCGGAACACAACTATGGATAACACTGAGGTGTGGAGGTATTTCGGTATATTAGAGAATAGTGGATATGACTGATGATAAGTGACTGATGATCAGTGATGCCGGTAACGCGTTACTAAGTAACGCGTTATTGTAATCTGATTACTTTCCCCGAAAATAGTAATCTAACGCGTTAATCTTTAAAAGCCAGTAATCTGATTGCAGTTACTTGTCCAAGTGGCTGTGCATTACTATTTCGTTACTATCTCATCATAAATTCATAATGCAGGCGGAATGCAGTATTTTATTTCGTTTTCGACAGTCAAAAATACATTTTGAGCTGTTTTTCTTTTGGGAGTGACGTAGTGTGGCAGTGAAAGGGTTACACAAGAATGTGTCCCGCGGGCCGCGGCGTGACTGGACACTCTGTCTGTGAGTGACTCTGCTTTGGTACAATCACATTCCCCATCCACAGTCTGCGAATCAGAGGCAGAGTAGGGCGGGTCTTCACAGCACGTCATGTGACATATGCGCCAATCGTGTGACAGCAGGGCTCCGTCGTCGGAGAATTCCACCCCAAAACGCTTGGCAAAATTAAAAGTGAGTTTCTGTTCAGACTTCCATCCCAAAACGCTCGTCAGTCACTACTTCACGTTCATATGCGGAGGAAACAAAATACTGTCTACCGCTAAAAACAGCACATCCAATTGCATTGAAAGCATCTGGAATCACAACACTAGCCGACGCTTCGACTAGTAGGTACAGGAGGACTCGGAGGCCAGCCAAACAGCAAAAGAGAGAGATTGTTTCTTTCCCTTTCGATTAATGTATATTTGATGGTGGCAGGCAGAGCAAAAGCTCTTATTTGCCAGATTTACAGTTAATTTACATGTTAAAGAGAGACTGATTGTATGTTTATAGAGAGACATTTATAAAAACAATTTAATAGTTACAGTTGATATAATTGAATAGTTCAGCCTGCATTTGTTAGATGTGAATGGATACACTGGTTTTGTAAAACCACTGGCTGGCTGCTCTAATGCTGTGAGCATCATAGACTGTTGCTTTACCATACTTGATGGTACAGAAGCTGAAGCACTAGTTTAACAATTTACGTTATGTGCAGAGAAACAAGTTAAAAAAATGTATGCACTTTCAATAAAGCGTTTAAAAAAAACGGTTGGGGGAACGACGACGACTTCGTAACCTAGTTACTTTCAAAGTAACTAAGTTACTCTGATAATCAAGTAATCAGTAAAGTAACTTGGATTACTTTTTAAAGGAGTAATCAATAATCAGTAATCGGATTACTTTTACAAGTAATCTGTGGCATCACTGCTGATGATAAAGGTAACACTTATTGGTGATTTAAGGAATTGTTTGACAGACAATGAGAATGACAGTGTTGGTTAAAAGACATACTATGGTCCCTTCCAACATGCCTAGACATGTCTAGACAGAGGTTACCAGGATAATGTTTCTCTTCTCACATGCTTATATTTAAGACGCCAAATATGTATAAAGACATAAGTAATCACAATGTACAGTATATAATACTGGATAACTACATTTAAAAGGAAAATGCTATTGAAGTGAACCAGGGTATCCTAAAAGGGTAGAATGTGTGTTGCAATGATGAATATGCTTTTGAATTAATAACAAGTATGGGATTATAATTGAATGTATTGAAGTAATGTAACTAATTGAACTGGATGATGATACAATGATGATACAATGATTATACAATGATGATACAATGATTATACAATGATGATACAATGATGATACAATGATGATACAATGATGATACAATGATGATGATGATTGATTGATTATTCTATTGAATGAATAAATGTTGTTGAAATATACAACCGGGAGGAGCCAGAGTCAATAACATCGTGTCTGCACCTTCCTTTGTCAAATGATTAACTACAACCTGTTTCATAGGTTAAACATATATCTGCTATCAGGTGCCATATCCTGGTACCTGTAACACACACTTTAAAGGGGAACTATCTTATGAATGGCCTTTTTCAGTGTTTAGCATTGTTTCCTAGCTATGTGACTTATATTAATAGGATCTATGTCTCTAATTCTCATATTGGCGCATTCTTCCAATTCTCCTCTCACAATATTCACCCTCACTGAACTCACTGAGTCATCTGAAAATGTGCATATCTGTGATGTCAGAGATTTCTCAGCTGCATAATAATGTGGCAGTTGATGTGACAGTTGGCACCAGGCCACACAGTGGTTGGAGCCCAGCCTCAAAACGGCATAAGATCTTGAGGTAGAAAAATGCTGTTTTTGAGTACTTGATTAGAAATACAAAACAATGATTTTTTTTTTAAAACCTTACAGAGGTTTTCCATAGACTCACAGGAATTGTGTAAAAGTGCCCAAATTGTGAAAGAAATAGTGAAATATTAAACAGCACAGAATAAACTAATAAGAGTAGTTTTAGGCCGTAACTCCAGAACCCACATAGGGAAGACCCAATTTATCCAACTCCACTGGCTACCAGTTGAGGCTAGAGCCACACAGATACAACTATACTAATATTATAAACAGGAGAGCCCCAACATATTTTAACAACCATTTTGAAAGGATTGCACACACACACACACACACACACACCCACACACACACACACACACACACACACACACACACACACACACACACACACACACACACACACACACACACACACACACACACACACACACACACACACACACACACACACACACACACACACACACACACACACACACACACACACACACACACACACACACACACACACACACACACACACACACACACACACAAGAGGACGCCTGAGAAATGTAGTCCCCTGTAAGCACAACAGGAAGACAGGTGCATTTTTATTTACATATAGAGGTGCAGTGGAGTGGAACAAACAACCACTGCATATTAAGGAAACTGAGAGTGCTGCAGTGTTAAAATCCAGGATTAGGGAGTGGCTATGTAACCTGCCACTGTAATGTGTGTGCGACTGTATATGTGGCGTGCTGAACCTTTGTTGAACCATGATTATTCTCTTTATGCACTTTTTTTTATGAAACATGATTACTACTATTAATGCACTTTAGACTATTCACAAAGAATGCTCAATGCACTTCAAACAGACGCCAACGTGCCACCCGAACTTGGACAACGATGGAAATAAGGCTTGGACTTCTCGTTCTATCCCTGACAATGCACATACACATGTTGATCTGTCAATTTTGTTATTATGTTTTTGTCAATAAATCAAAACAAATACAGTGGAATATCATGAATGTCGCCACGGCTGTGATGCGCCCGCCCCGGAGCCACAAGAGCGAAGCTCGAGTGGCGTTGATTCACCGGCATCAATGACAAGACAGCGGAGCCGGATAGCAGGAAGTCGAGGGAGAAAAAAGCCCCCTCAAGTTCCTCCTATAGTCCTCATCTTATACTCTCCTGTCCATAGGCGTAGCTGCTCGTGGGCCAGTCCTACAGTATATAGCTATGGCACCTGTGCATTTCCCCACAAAATCTAGTTTCGAAATTCACAAGAGTTTGGTGGACGTGTCATTAAATGTACTCGTATCCAGAGATAACAAAGAATGTGCCCCGGCCTTGAACACCACTGGACAGGAGAGGTCTTACAATGTGTCCTAATTCACACTCAATATTCTACATCAATAATGCCTACCTTGTACCTAATAACATTTAACAATAACTTTTAGCTTAGATCAATGTCCCCAATTAAATAAAGTAAATACAAAGTAAACACAAAGTCAACCAAAGATCCTCAAGCCTGCTGAGAATATCTTCCACAGTGCGACGGGGGGCTTGTACTCACTCCATGTCTGCGCGCTGGTCTGTCTGTCTCTTCCCACAGGTCTGATCTGATGTGGAAGGCAGTGTTGTAGTCGAGTCACTAAATCTCGAGTCCGAGTCGAGTCTCGAGTCCTATAGTGTTCGAGTCCGAGTCCAAGTCCGAGTCGCCAAAGAAGAGCCCGAGTCGAGTCAGAGTCGAGTCCCCATTACCCCTAGTCCGAGTTCAAGTCATCAAGGTTGAGTCCACTCCACTCTCGCAGTCAAACAGCTGACATACAAATAATAAAAAAAAGGTCTACATTAAACATAAATGACAAAGCGGTCACCATTTCAACAGGAGTTTATTTACTTTGCCATTAATATAGCCATCGATATTGTATGCCAAATGATTAGGGCCTATTACAAAAACATTTAAAAATAAATAACTCTATTTATCAGCAGTCAATGCTCGAGTCCAAGTCCGAGTCATCAGTGATCAAGTCCCAAGTCGAGTCACGAGTCCTGAAAATCAGTCCAGCACTCGGAGTACTACAACACTGGTGGATGGTGCACGCGTGTGCGCTCAAGGGTGTTAGTGTGGTACACATCCACGTCTCTTCTTCATTTGATCTGCGGATGCATTATAGAGGACCTTGGGAGGAAGGAGAACGTGCGCGGTGCCAGAGACGATGAGACAAACCGCTGTGGGCCCGAAAAGGAAGGGCGCTAACCTGCCGCAGCAGACCTGAATATTTAGGCCCGGCGTTCCCCGCGGACAGTATGCACATCTCGAATAGGAGTTGAGAAAAACCCACACTTATTATATCCATTCCTTCGACCTTTAGTCAAATATCCCTTTGAGATTGAATACCTTTCTGTACAGAGGCCCCCGGTATGAGAACTCTTTCATGAAGAAAAAGGGGGGATTGTGCCTCACAGCGTAAATACAATTATTTCTCCTTGATCAGGTTGCGGCACTGCATATAGCAGGGGGTTATTGAGATGGAGTTTTCTGTCAAATACTAGACTGCACGAGGAGGAATCTTAGACATATACATTTGTCTATGCCCACGTTAAGATGCCCAAGTGATGACTACCGTTTTCTTTTACAATTCCTTGGTATAACGGATGTTTTTTTTGTATTTACTTGGTTTTGAATATTTGTCAAAACATGGCCCTTTTGTGAGTATGTAGTCGCAAAGCCACGAAACCTACAATTACCTTTATATCTTGTTAAATTTAAGTTGTGCGTTTATAAACTCAAAGCGCAGGAAAAAGCAGCTTCGAAGTACAGTGCATGACTGCATGGGTATAGTTGCAATTAACTTCTCTAACCCAATCCTTTGTTTAACTTTGATTTGTCTTATATAGACTCCCTATCTCAGGATTCCCAGTGAGATGAGAATAGCCGCTGATACTGAACTACCACAATACACCTATTGTAGCCTTGCTAATTACCACCCCCCCAGGATAATTAAGGCTTATACACGAGCAAACATAATTAGTAGGCATTATGCAGACCTAATGGGGGAGTGAACAGGTGAACGCGGTATTCAGCCCTTTGTTTACCCGCTGACGGTGTGCAATAATGAGGTTGAAGAATAAAGTTGATTAGTTATGACCTAAATAATGTCCTTATATCTTTTTGATATAAGGGATGTAATACCAGAGTCTTCTCCTGAAGGTCTGCGATTCAACTCACTTTAATTTGCCGGAATGCATCACACAGGTTCACAAGGCGGCCGGCGACAGTGGATTGGGAGGTAGAGCAGTCGCCTGGTAATCCGGAGGTTCCCGGTTCGATTCCCGCTCCTCCCGGGCAGCGTGTCGAAGTGTCCTTGAGCAAGACACTTAACCCCTAACTGCTCCCGATGAGCAGGTCGGCACCTTGCATGGTCGCCTCCGCCGTCGGTGTGTGAATGTGTGAGTGGATGGGTAAAGCGATTTGGACCCCACCACCTAACACACACTGGAGACTAGAGCAAGCACAGGTTCCACCCATGCACCCCAGTAGCAGATGGCGACGTTTTGACAGAATAACGGCTCGTTCTTTCAGTCCTATAGATATCCAGGTGAACATTAGGACTATTCTCTAACACGGTGAAGGCAGAACGAACGTGATGTTCTTTTGGACGTCTCCAGTTATCTCCGAACATCCGCGATTGTGCCCGCCAATAGCCCTGCCCACATTGGCAGGCAGGCAGGCAGGCGCTATTCCATCCTCATCTCGTTCGCTTGTAACGAAGTGCATTCCTGTATAGGTGGCATGTGCCGCCACTCAGTCAGCCCGTAACTCCTGCACTAGACTCACAAATCAGAGCCACCCTGTTTCTCCACGGCGGAGGAGGGAATTACCTCAGCGCTGGGTACGAGAGGCAGACAGACGCCAGGCTGACACAGGGCGTTCACCTACACTTCACGCACCCTCTGTATATTGAATATATATCGCCACGTCAGAAGTATACATGCAACGTGAGGCTATAAACACACCGTGTCTCGGTAATCAAAATATAACAAACGAGGTGTTGCTTTATTGGCCTTTAGGGGGTAAATCATCCATCATGAGTGTGGCTGCTGTACCTTGTTTTCGTCTTTACGAGGTGGAGGTGCGCTGGGACGGCTCGGAGGTTGTGCAGAGGGCCTAATAATCGGGCACACGTCACCTCTAAATGAAATACTACTCCCAGCGGCCGGAGCAATCCTGTCCTACATGACACGTCTAACATATTACAAGAGCAAATCTGGCATCGGCTGCATGGTGAAAAACTGCTATGTGCCATGTATTTTTGTGTGTGTGTGTGTGGGTGCGTGTGTGTGTGTGTGTGTGTGTGTGTGTGTGTGTGTGTGTGTGTGTGTGTGTGTGTGTGTGTGTGTGTGTGTGTGTGTGTGTGTGTGTGTGTGTGTGTGTGTGTGTGTGTGTGTGTGTGTGTGTGTGTGTGTGTGTGTGTGTGCGTGCGTGCGTGTGTGTGTGTGTGTATGTATACACAGCCTGGTAGCCGCGTGAAGAGAAGTTGAACAAGGACCAATTAAAGTGGTTTACTAATGTTTTAAAAAGAGTGTTTTGTGTCCTCGTTCATGTCTCTCATGTGTATACGAAGCGGAGAGGAGGAGGGGGAGGAGGAGGAGTGGGGGGGGGGGGGGGGGGGGTTGTCGCTTAAGTTGTAAAGAGAACGCCGGCACACATGGGGCGGCCTAATGAAAAGCGAGATCAAAAGATTACTTAATATTCAGCCACGTTTATTAAATACAATGTTGATCGCAAGCAAACAGCGTATTACACAAAGCCCTGGCAGGGTGTTGGCCTGGCTGCTAAGCTTCCATTAAGGCTTGCAGTGCCTCATGGGCACCCGCTCTGGGCCTCACTGTGCAAGTTATTAATGTTTACCCCCCCCCCCTGTTCTATTTTAAATCTAATTCTGCGTTTCTAGCGCGGCGAGGGGCTGGTTAGGGATGCCGTCTCGGCACGCCATGTGGCTGGTTAGGGACGGCCATGTTGGCACGCCATGTGGCTAATATGTGAGTCTGTTTCCCACCACGGTGCCACATGGGTCTGACCGCCACGAAACAGAGGATCAATCACAGGTGCGCCAGGCGTTTTTGCTGTGAGTGGCCAAGCTGATCGAGTGATGTGTGCTCTGCTCTGCGCTCGCAAACAAAAGGGATGCCGTCGCGAGTCGTGTAGGGAAGGTGAACGCCATGCCAGCAACACAACCTGGTGTAGGGAAGGTGCCGTGAACGCCATGCCAGTAACACCACCTGGTGTAGGGTGATGAGCTGTTTGTTACAAATAGCAAAAGCATCATGATAATCTGTCCAACGCACAAAGATGCAAATCAGGGGCATTCATATACAAAATATCACCATAATGCAATATAGGTAAGTTGTTCAATATGGAGTTTAAAAGACTATTGTTAATGAAGATACTTGACCTAGATACTGGCATGATGATAGTTACCACCTCTATATCACCCTGTTGTGTATTGTAGTGATTTGAGGCATAGTGGAACACTGTATTTTGGATTTAGAAAAAATCTACTTCGTTTGTATTTGCATTAAGAACAGCTTTATTAGAGTATTTTTAAATGGTATTGAATGCGTCTTGTAATTTAAATACAGCCTCAGATATGATGGGAGCAGAGCAATAGATGGTATGGTATGGTATCATCCGCATATTTAATGGACTTTTGAAACATCATTGGGAATTAGGAAATATATTTGCACAGGCTGTATTTTTTCCATGTCATATGCATATAGAAACATAAACCTTTTACCATATCGTAAGCAAACGTAATTGCAAACCCTTCTAATATAAAACATTAATTATCAGTTGAACTCTTCTCATTCAGATACCTTGAGGTGAAAGGTCAAGGGACCCCTTTGAAAATGGGATTGCCAGTTCATGCCAGCCATGCGATTGGCAGTTATTTACCTCAACAACTGCGGAATCGACGCCATTTGGGTCTGTGTCTCCCAGGGCAGACTGGGTTGGGGTCCAGCGTCTCTTGGTTCTGTGTGTGTCCGGGTCTCAGCTTTGGATGATAGACGGGTCTGGTTTGGTTTCAGGCAATACATTTCTGGGTCTTTTTTGGGTTTGTTTCTTTGGTCAAAATACCCTGGAACCATTGACATTGGCATTGCGGAAATGCGTAGTTGACGCTTTCACATCAATAGGGAGAAGTCATTGCATTATATATCTGAACCATCTCTCTCTCTCTCTCTCTCTCTCTCTCTCTCTCTCTCTCTCTCTCTCTCTCTCTCTCTCGCGCTCTCTCTCTCTCTCTCTCTCTCTCACATTCACACAACCATATTACACTCTGTATGCTACATGCACATGTGGCACTCTTCAACTCCCTCTCCGCGGGAGCTCTTAGCTCCAAATGTCACTCCACAGTGTGAGTGACCACTAAGGCTACATTATTAAAACCATACACCTATTATTATTATTACTGCCCCGACTCCACCCGCAAACACACGGACAGCCACAGACTTACACAAACGCTGCACACATACCACACACAAAGACACTCAGGAACAAACACACACAAACAACCACGACGCACACAAACACGCGCTTCAGTCTTCACAGGCAAACACTATATATATGGGATGCTGTTTAAAAAAAATTTCTTTCCTGAAGCACTTTTAGAGAAGAATGATAGAAAATGTGCTTTGAAATTATGATAATATATATATATTTTTTTCCCTTTTTTTGTTGGATGAAACAAAGACCCCACTAAGAATGTTCCAATACCCCCTCCCCTGTTGCTATCATGTACTTTACAAAGCCAAACGAACACAAAGAAATGAAGCCTACATTATGCACCATCCCAGTGATGCATACAATGAATATAAAATGGATCTTTAGTATTCTAGTGCTTCACATTGGATCATTTGTGGAGTTGATTTGGTCAAATGGTTCTGCTTTCAAAGAAACCATTGTAATACTTTGGGGCAAAGAGACGTACTGTATATCGACATTTATTATTATTTAATTGGAGCCTGGCTACTGGGTAAAATCTTTATTGAAAATACATGAGAAATGTCAGGATCACGTCATCCCTTCTGCCCTGCGAGGACAATAGTAATAGTTTCACGACACAGAACAAAAGTATCATATAAGATCAAAGACTTGCTGATATAGCACTCCCTCCGAATGCATTGATATCAATTAGATATGACCTTGTTTTAAAGAGAGACAAGTAGAGACTGGGAGACCGAAGAACACAGGAAAGAAAGCAAGTTTCTTCTCTGAAAGTGTTTGGTTTTTATTCTTTTGACTTTATTTTACTGTGTGATTGTGAATCACATTCCCAGGAGGCTCAGACAGAACCAAGCATTTCACTGTAACATATACTGTACGTGTACTGTTATGTTCCAAGGCCCGGGGCTGGACCGGGCATGAGAATAACATTGGACAGTGCTCTCCTCCTGACATTGGCTCCCTACCTCCCTCTGGTGACCTAAGCCCGATGGTGCGGTCTGCCATTTTATGTTGGTTGCACATTATTGATTTGATTTCTAATATTCTGTTATCCTGGGCCATCCCTGTCTGTGTTTGATGTCACCCCCCTGTTGAGTTGTTGTGTGTCATTGCCTTAGTGTCTAGTTGTGTTTAGTGTGTCATTGCCTTAGTGTCTAGTTGTGTTTATGGTGTCATTGCTTTTGTGTCTAGGTTGTGTTTGTGATTCTGTGTTTTGGCCAGGTGTTGATCATTGTTAATTAGTGTTGGTATTTAGGTGTCTGTTTGTCCTCATTTCCTTGTGGTGTCATTTCCTCCAGTACCCCGTGTTGTCGCCGTGTCGTGCCTGCCTTCCCCGTTGATGTCTAGTGAGTCCTTGCCTGTATACTCCCGTCGTTTTCTTGTTTCCCTTCGTTGTTTTGTTAGTAGTAGTGTCTTTTATTTGTATTGTATATTGGATCAGTAGTAAACACCCCTTCTTCAAGCATCGCTCCTCGTCTCTGCCTCTGTTCCTTCTCCCTTGTCTGCAAACTGTGTTCTCACCTTCATCATCACCCCCAATCGTAACAGTGTACCTTATATGTGACTGTTACGCACCCCAGTGTGGGGTGGCAACAGACATAATAGGTGAGGGTGCAGTGACACAAAATCCGGAAACAGTTTGCAAAATAGTATTTATTTACAAACAAAGCAACACAGAGAGCAAGGAGGACTACCAGTGGCACCAAATCAATACACAAAGGAAAATCCCCCCCACCCCCCCCCCTTTACAGGCACCAAGCGCCCAAAAGTACAGCGGGTGGTGCTCACCCTAAGCTGGTGTCTCTAACATCAGGTCACCTACGTGATGCAAAATGTAGACCCCAGGGTATCTTCCTGTCCTCAATTGTCCCCATGTGTGAAAACAAAAGATTAATATACAGAGAAAACAAATCACCATAGGCTGGGGGACAAGGGAACAAATATACAAAGGGTTAGGGTTAAACAGAAATGTGCAATAAGAAGGAACACCAAAAGATACAATGATTCACTAAACAACAACTCAAATGAACCAGAGCTTTAGGTACCAGCTCTACATAAAATGACAACAAAAACGCCACAGCTCTATAAAACACTAAAGACACAGCCCTACAATAAAGACTAACACAAAAGACAGGGTTCTACAAACCCACCGCGCAACGAACCAGAGCTTTTACCAGCTCTTACTAAAAGTTACCTTAAGAGCCTCGGCTCTATACCCAAAGACAGAGCTCTACAACCAAAGACACAGAGAGAGGGAACTGACACAAAGACTGGGACAATATGAAGGGAGTGTGGAGGTTGATTGCAAATTAGCATCAGGTGCGGGGGATTGGAGTGAGATGCTGATTGCAACCAGCTGGTGCTGGGGCTGGAACCAGGAGAACATCTGAGAAACAGTTATGGAGACACAGGAGGGCGACAAAAGGAGTTGATAACAAAGAAGCCTCGGAGAAACGTGAGGCAGGAGAGGAGATGTCCTGCGTACTATTGCACCTGTTATCAAAGCAACCTCTGAGGAAGTGAGGCAGGAGAGGAGATGTCCTGTGTACTATTTCACCTGTTATCAAAGCAACCTCTGAGGAAGTGAGGCAGGAGAGGAGATGTCCTGTGTACTATTTCACCTGTTATCAAAGCAGCCGATCGTCGTCTAATTAAGAGTTGGAGTGAGCTGTGTGGGAGCTTGACTCCCAGAGGGCCCAGTGGAGTCTCTCAGGGGACACTCATGTACCTACTGCAGTGAATCCAAGGCCGGCTAGTTTGTAGACATCCATAAGACAAAGCAAAAACAACCAACGGTTCAAGAATGGCCCTCATTCACTACTCTTTCATGTTCTCCTATTATTATAATTATTATTTATTACATTTGTTTGCATTGCAAATGTTACAATTAGGGATGTTCGATATTGGCTTTTTTACCGATATACCGATATTGTCCAACTCTTAATTTCCGATACCGATATCAACCGATACCGATATATGCAGGGTTTCCCCCCCAAAAAAACTGAATCATTTCAGGTAATTAACATTACATATCTCTTGTCGTGGAATTAACAACATTATGCATACTTGACAATAAATAATAAAAATAAATGTCTTACTTGCTTGCATGGGTAAATAAAGGTTAAATAAATGTAAAAAAAAAAAAAAATAAAAAAAAATTATTTGAAAACCGATACCGATCATTTCCGTTAATACATTTTAATGCCAATATTGGTAGGCCGATAATATCGGACATCCCTAGTTACAATATATCTGTCTGTCTGTCCACCTGTTCATCCATCCATCTAAATGCAATGATCGAATCAATAGAAGCATTTCTGCATTGCATCAAAGGGGGGCGGGGGGGGGGGGGGGTGTAGAGGAGGGAGAAAGTGATGCGGATAGCGGTTCAATTTGATGAACTGTTCGAGACGAGGGATGTCTTCATTCACGCCCCTCGTTCAGAAGATATTCCGAATCTACATGTCATCTTTATCCTATTAGTTCAGGGACTTCAAACGGGCCGTGCCTCCAGTAGCAGCCAAGCACTCTCCAGTTGATTGGGAGCAACAATACACTGTGCGCTGTCATTGTGCTGATGCATTTTTACATTTTAATGTAATTGAAAACATTATGGATCCATAAAGTGAAGACATTTATGGATTTAACCAGGGCTTAAGGAAATTATTTTACTGGAACGATTTTTATTATATTATTAAGCCGGTTTAACGTTGAAAGTGGCAACGTGAACCAGCTGACTGAAAGGCACAGCACTCTGAAATGGACGTTCATTTCAACCTACGAAGCAGTTTCCTGATCTTAAAGGGATTATTTCACTTTAGTAACTTTCAGTTTCAGCAGTCTTACCATGGGGCGACAGTGGCTCAGGAGGTAGAGCAGTCGTCTGGCAATCCGGAGGTTCCCGGTTAGATTCCCGCTCCTCCCGGGCAGTGTGTCGATGTGTCCTTGAGCAAGACACTTAACCCCTATTGGCTCCCGATGTGCAGGTTGGCACCTTGCATGGTTGCCTCCGCCGTCGGTGTGTGAATGCGTGAGTGAATGGGTAAAAATGTGAGGAACAAAATGTAAAGCGCTTTGGATAAAAGCTCCTACATAAAAAAGCAGCCATTACCTCTATGTAAGTGCATCTTCCCTGCCGTCCGCTGTAAACCATGACTTCCAGGCGTCAGGCTCCTGATTCACTTCCATTCCCATTTTGGGGACCTGGTCTACAGAGTTTAGAGTTAATCTAACATTAGTTGTTCCAAGTTTAATTCAAATTTAAATATTGCTCAATTTAGGTTCAAACTCTGATTAACAAACCTTAGATTAGCACTTTAATTTAGGATTAATTCATGGATGATTTAAATGTTTTGCCCACCATATTGAAATAACGTTATAAGTAACAATATGAGCAGGAGTCCTACTTGATTGATGATACTTTATTAAAACGGTTTCTTTATTATTCATCAATTTGAATTTAATCTTTACCCAACCACTAACCAAAGACATGCGCAAAACCAGACAGTGACACTTGAGCATACGGTTGAGAAAATGTTTGCTGGACCTCCATTTACTATCTAGCTGACTACAAGCCAACATTTCTACATTCTGCCCCCCGAGCAGGAAGTAACAATTAGTGACTTATATCTCGTCCATAAGCCAATGAACTTGCTTCTTCAGAATACAGGGCTAACACAAAGTCTATACATGGTTATAGTTATAGACCAGGGTCCACAAGAATGTAGGACATTCCCTGCATGAACACACACAGAACCAATAGTTTTAACACAGTAGATAACAGTTGATTGTACACACTTGTTTAGGAAACAACCATGAATACAATAATGCTAACAATAAGTAGTAGTAGTAGTAGGATGAAATAAAATGTGGTAAGATAAAATAGTCAATTATTTACAAAAAGTGTCATGCGTACAAGTGTCATGCATGTTTGTGTGTGTTCAACAACAATACGTAGTAGTAGTAGTAGTCGTAGTAGTAGTAGTAGTAGTAGTAGTAGTAGTAGTAGTAGTAGTAGTAGTAGTAGTAAGATTAAATAAAATGAGGTAAGATTAAATAAAATAGTTAAAATAGTAGTAAATACATTTTTACAGAAAGTGTCTTGCGTTTAAGTGTACGTGCATGTTAAAGTGTGTCTTTGTGTGTGTGTGTGTGTGTGTGTGTGTGTGTGTGTGTGTGTGTGTGTGTGTGCGTGTGTGTGCGTGTGTGTGTGTGTGTGTGTGTGTGTGTGTGTGTGCGTGTGTGTGTGTGTGTGTGTGTGTGTGTGTGTGTGTGTGTGTGTGTGTGTGTGTGTGTGTGTGTGTGTGTGTGTGTGTGTGTGTGCGTGTGTGTGTGTGTTCTGAGGTGTGTCTGAGGTGTGTCTGTTCTTGTCCTTGTTCAGGAGTCTTGTGGCTTGTGGGGAAAAAGCTGTCCTCCCTGAACCTGCTGGTTCTTGTGCGGATGCTCCGGTACCGTTTGCCAGACGGCCCCCCCCGTACAACCTCCCTGGAGAGGCCAGGCCGGCAGCAGGTGGAGCAGGTATCCCTGCCCGTGGTACAGAAACAGAGCAGAGTCGTGGCAGGACCAGGGGCACAGCGGCTGACGTCTGTCTGGGCTCAGCTGTGTTGTCCTCCTCCTCACTGCTCCAGCCTTGGGTGACAGACTATTTCAGCTTGGATGAATTACTAGAAGAATTTAATCAAACTTCCACGAGTGCCATGTAGCTACTGTATATACATCACAGTTTGTCACTATGTAAACAAACCTAATATATATATTGTGGTAGCCGACCGGCTGGCGTGGTAATAGACGGCCGCTATGTGTCGGCCAAGGTACTGGGCCATATGCCCATATTAGGAGATCCGAGGTGACTCCCGCCAGAGCAGAGCGCGTCAGCGCCAATGCAGCGCACCTGTGCCAGACGCGCCCGAGACAGGTGAGCGCAATCACGACACAATCAAGCAGCATAGAAAATGGAGACACAGATACAGAATCATTGGAGTAGCTGAGGTGAAACCTGTACGGAACGAGAGAGAAAGTGAGTAAGCGAGAAGAGAAGAAAAGAAGAGGAGGAAGATTGTTGTCTGTGTGACCCATGCTGTGTTTGTCTACTTTTGGAACGAGGACCCTGCTGTGCAGTGTGCGAACCATACCATGGTCTTCGGGGGAGCTCATTATTTTTTTTGAACCAATACCGAACAACAAGTCCACGACCAAACACATCAAGTCTAATATTATTAGTAAGCATATTATGCAACATTATCGCCACCCACCTGATGGTGAAGATCTGCCCAATTCTCAAAATCTGCATGTCACAGAAGTAGTCCCCGCAGCAGGCTGCTTCGCCTTATTTGTAAAACCAAAATTGGTTAGAAGGCTTACTTCTTTGATATTTCGTTTAACTTTCGACATTATCTGACCTGAATACCTGTATTTTCTTTTTTTTAAACGGCGGGTGAAGTTTTATTTGTGCCTGCAGGCTGCAGCGCCGCCACGCTCCGAATGGTAAACGCAAGAATAGCCATCTATTACGAGTAGGGTATATCTGCAGTGCCGCAACCCCATAGAGTTATGCTAATCTATTATGGTGAATTAGTGCGCAAATCATTAATCATACATCAAAATAGCCTTATTTTATTATTATACACGATGATGACGATACAGAAAATTACAGAAAAATGAGAAATGCATGGCAAAAATAGCATTTATTGTCAGTATTTTAGAGACCCCCCAAAAATTCATAAATCATGTTTTCAGGGGGGCTGATGTCTCATATAGGGCAGCCATAGTTCCCCCAGCTCCCCCATGGTTCGCACCCTGCTGCGGTGTGCTATAACCCCTGATCGGCTGAGAACCCGCGTGTGTATCGACCCCTGCTTGTCTAACGTCTCTCTTCTCCCAGATAATCCCCCGCCCGTATGAGAACCACTCTTTGTGTACTGAACCCTGGTAACGGACCAAGACGATTCTCTGTTATTACGGACTGGCTGACGATCATCACACTAACCTCTCCTTTCCCCCGAAACAGCAATACAACCAGTGGCGGCTGGTACTATCTTCTATTGGTGGGTCGCAGACTCGCAGGGGGTTCACGTTAGGTCGAGTTGAAAATGTAACGTAACGTTAATAAATGCTCTGGAGCAATCTCTCTCTCTGTCTCTCGGATCAATCCAATAAATAATTAACACATGTATATGTTGTCATTTTAAACAACTCACCATTCATTCATTCATACATTATGCATCAGCAGCAGTGAAATTAATGTTATAGTTCACAACACAGCAGCGCGTTTTGAAGTGCTATTATCATCTCAGCAAGGCAGCACCGTCAATACTTTCCGTAGCCGCATTTCTCGGAGACACAGGATTGTGAGAGAGAGAGAGAGAGAGAGAGAGAGAGAGAGAGAGAGAGAGAGAGAGAGAGAGAGAGAGAGAGAGAGAGAGAGAGAGAGAGAGAGAGAGAGAGAGAGAGAGAGAGAGAGAGAGAGAGAGAGAGAGAGAGAGAGAGAGAGAGAGAGAGAGAGAGAGAGAGAGAGAGAGAGAGAGAGAGACCGAATTAACTCACTGTTTACGTGGTCGAGCAGGAGGGCTTGATAAAGTGTATAATGTCCACTGTTGTCCCCAGACTGTTGATGTATATCCAGTTATCCACTCTGTCCAGACCAGACTGCATCCAGATTAGCTTGTTAGCACAACACAACAGTACTGTGATGAATTCAATGAACGAGCTGTGTCTTTGCCCATTTCCGCGTCGAACAGCCTGCAAACTACCTGGCGTTCTATCACCATGCTCTAAGACAAACTCTAACCTAAACCAACTTTGAAAGAGTGCCTAAGCTTAACCGTCGAAAGAACTTGCCGTCACGCTCTAAGACAAACTCTAACGTTACCTCCTTAACCTACTTCGAAGCTTAACCAGTGTAGAAACTGACGTCGGCCAAAAGAGAGCGTCTCCGCGAAATGCGGCTACGGAAATTCTAGACGGAAATTCTAAATGCTTGCCTAGACCGCTTCAAATCGCGCCCGGCTTCCATCATAAACATCATATTTCAACGCACAGCGCGTTACGCACTGATTGGCGGCGACGGATACAGCGATGAAACAGTGACGCGCACTCAGAGCGCGATTGCGTCTAGCCCGGGCCGAGAAATACGGCTAGGAGAAATGCGGCAGGAGAAATGCGGCAGGAGTGAGTCACTTCCTGTTCAGGAAAACGATAATTTTTTTATTTGATATATTAACGTTATATTGTGCATTGGAAACACAAACATACTTAAAATGAGTAAATATTATTCATTTTAAACATGTTTATATTATTTATAGGGCTATAAAACAAAAAACAAAAAACAAAAATTTCTTGTTCTTCTCTCATTTTAACCAGGGTTCACCAGGGGGGTCGGCGCCCGAGCGCCCCTAGTGGCGAGCCGCCACTGAATACAACTGCTGTTAAACTTGCTTATATATAATATATAGACAGTTTATCATTATGTACACACATTATGTACACAGTTTATCTTGCCTCATTACATCCTCAGTACTACAGTGGTATTTCATACATTTTGAGAATGTTTAGCAATAATACCTGTCTTCATCTGAAGTGATCAGAATAAAATCAAATGCTAAATGGCTGCATTTATATAACACCTTTTTTTATCCAAAGCACTTTTACAATTTTACCCATTCACTCACACATTCACACACCGACGGGGGAGGCGACCATGCAAGGTGCCAACCTGCTCACCGGGAGCGGTTAGGCGTTACAGTAAGTGTCTTGCTCAAGGACACTTCGACACGCTGCCCGGTTATCAAACCGGGAACCTCCGGATTACCAGACGACTGCTCTACCTCCCGAGCCACTGTTGCCCTAAATTAGTAAATGATTACCTTCCCGTCTCGTGTACCCCCTTGGTGTTACCCATCCCGGCCTAGTGCCATGTCAACAAACAACCCGGCTCTGTGATGTCAGAGGTATCTATAGCATGTCAACAAACAACCTGGCTCTGTGATGTCAGAGGTATCTATAGCATGTCAACAAACAACCCGGCTCTGTGATGTCAGAGGTATCTATAGCATGTCAACAAACAACCCGGCTATGTGATGTCAGAGGTATCTATAGCATGTCAACAAACAACCCGGCTCTGTGATGTCAGAGGTATCTATAGCACGTCAACAACCAACACTGAGGCGTTGCGATGTGGATGGGATTGAAAGCAGGTTCAAAGCTATACGTTTCACTCTACAGCCACCTCTGTCTCTCTCTCTCTCTCTCTCTCTCTCTCTCTCTCTCTCTCTCTCTCTCTCTCTCTCTCTCTCTCTCTCTCTCTCTCTCTCTCTCTCTCTCTCTCTCTCTCTCTCTCTCTCTCTCTCTCTCTCTCTTTCTCTGGATATTTGTCTACGACCTTCGCCTACCTTCTCCTTGTGAACCTCCTGGACTGTCTGAGAACCCGCCCCCGGCTACAACCCCCCGCTTGTCTTACTACCCTGCTATACTTGCCAACTCCTTGTGCACTATCTGAGAACCTCTCTGAGAATATACCCACTGTTTGGGTTTTTCTCTGATTCCACATCGTCTATGCCTGTTTGTTTGTATCTGCATCTGGGTTCTGGCTGTAGTACAACCATTACAGCTGGTTTCCCTGTCTCGTATATGAGGCTCTAGAAACGTGAGGATGCTCATGAATGTCCATCACCTTTTATCAGACCCACCTTCTGCTGCACCCTTTGTCTCCTTCTCACCATCTCTCTTTTCTATACTTGTCCCTCAAGTATTTCTATCTTGAAATCAGATTGCAGTGACAATATGGAAAGGTAGCAGATTGACATTAGCTAGCTAGTTAACGGTCCTTGGCAACAACCGCTAACGGTCCTTGGTACCGTTTTACTACTATTACTCAGTAGTACACATTTATACTGTATATTTCATATCCAGTTTAATCACCTGTACATTAGGGGTGGGAATCACCAGAGGCCTCACGATACGATACTATCACGATACTTGAGTCACGATACGATAGTATTGCGATACTAAATATATTGCGATCTGCTGAGTATTGCGATATTAATATTGCGATATATTGCGATTTATTACCTTTTTTCAACTGCAAAGTAAAACTTTGTCAACATGTTTTATCTAATAAAATATAGTTCAGTCTGTTCATCTCACTTCAATAATTTGTATTGCAGAACATGGTATTTTCTCAAGCAGACAGATGTAAACACTGTAATCTGTGTTGCATGTACCTGACAAACTGAACTGTTTGTATTACAACTTAACTGAATGCACATGTGTGCGTGTGGACTACTGTACTATTACAGGTATTTAAATGAACAATGCAACTTCCTTATACAAAAAATATATATATATACAAAAAAAAATTATGTTTATTTTTTATAAATAATTAAATATCGATACTTGGCGTCCCTGTATCGATACAGTATCGCCACGCAAAGTATCGCGATACTACTATGTATCGATATTTTCCCCCACCCCTATGTACATTGTATATTACTATTGCACTTTACTGTTACATTTGCACTCTGGTTGGATGCATACTTCAGAGGGGAATTTGCCTCTGATGTTCTATCCATAGTGTGATGTATTGTCCTTTATTACTTGCAATAGTTTCCAGCTGCCGGTGTTGTGGGTAACCGGAAGTAATTGACGCATGCACCTGAAATGTAGTCTTTAAGAATAAATGGTCAAACTAAAGTCGTGGTCCGGGCATCATTGTTCTACGGGTGAGGTAAAGAAGTCCTCAGGATATAACATAAATTGGCATCGAGGACGTCTGAGTCTGCGCAATTCGTCGAGACAGAAGGCGTTTGTTTCCCTCCGTTGTCGGCTTAGTTAGCTATCAGTATTAGCTTAGCTGAGTTGCCGCGTATTTTGCTCGTTGTGAACGGCGTGCGTTGCGCGACGCGTGACACAGCTACAAGGAGAGGAAATCGAGTTGACACTCAAAAGAAAGGATTGACTGCATTGCCGTTAGTGTTTCCACACAAAGTAAATTCACAAGGGAATTCAACTGGGAATAACCAGGAGCTGAGAAGATGGCTGGAGTTATTCGTATAATATTGGACCTTTTGATGACAATGTGGAGCAATGGAACTGTTACACACGGAGCGTTTTGGATACGTCATCACATCTAATGGAATCGAAGATGACAAAATAGTTCCCACATATCTAACTGTAATGGGACCCAAGGACAATTTAACTTGTTAGGAAACCTGCTACAGCGGGCAAAGCTGCAGGTACAAAGACATACCAATAAATAGTGGATACACTGACCTCACCATTTTTCACCAAAACCTTTGGTAATCGCAGAGAGGTTTAGGTTCAGAGACAGCCAGGAGGAAGGAGAGTCTGGTGCCATGTCTGTTGCAGCTTTAACCTCTTAAGCCCTAGCCATTATTTTCAGAAAGTAAATGGAAGATTGCTCCACTTCTACAAGGTCCATGTGCATGTTCATGGTATCTAGGGACATCTATGGATCTCAGGGAATGTATTCCCAGTGTCAGAAATATTGTGTCTGGTACTAGGCTTGAGTAAATTGTAATGAACTAAAGGAGACTACTTTTGATGGTGAATAAACACCACGCTAACATTGACGAGACACGTGAACAATTGCTTTACAGGGGGTTTTGTAGTTACAGTACTGAATTTTGCCATCCAGACAACACATGCAATTTGAAATATGAATATATAGAATATCACATATTAGTGCATGCCAAAATCGTCCCGACAAGGTTGTAAGTGGAGCTATGATGAAATTTGCTTGTAACTTTTGTTGTAGGTCCGTTGGTGCATGAGGTCCATTATTATTATTAATATTTAAATGTGGCCAAGATCAGATTCCACTGTGAAGCGGTCACACTACCGAACTGATCCACAAATTAACAATAATGAAGATGGATGTAAACATGGAGGACACTGAAGTCACAGTTTATGGTTTAATAATTCATAAGTTGATGTGCAGTGGAGGCCAGCTAATTTGTGAGCAGATGATAATGGGGGCAAGGAGGAGGTGAAAGAGAGCCTTTTCTCCACAGAGCGGTTATGATACGTCCCCTCAAGTTTTGCTTGTACAGAAGTGTTACGTGTGGGGGTTTGTCTGTACCCTGATCAGATGTTCCCAGTGTGTGATGTGTTATGTCTAGTTGTAGTTCCCTGTCCTGGTCTGTAGTTCTTATCGTTTCCCTCCCAGGTGTATCCATTTGTAATCAACCCAGGTGGCGTCTATATAAATCCCAGCCAAAGAGTGCGTCGCGTTTCTCTGATTGGCCATGTGACCGCGGCAGCGCGAGAGAGCGGCAGTGTGGAAATAGGCTGCATCCTCCACGTCAAGAAAGACAGACAGGCATTCTCTGCCACAAACCCTAACCTTAACCAACTCCGAAATAATGCCTAACCTTAACCCTAACCTTAACTTAACCCTAACCTTAACCAACTCCGAAATAATGCCTAACCTTAACCCTAACCTTAACTTAACCCTAACCTTAACCAACTCCGAAAGAATGCCTAAACGTAACCAGCGAAAGAATGCACGTTTATAGCGAGAGATGATAAACGTAAAAAAATAAATAAAAAATTAAGTGATTCGAACTTGTGACCAACCGCACGCACCGCAGGCTCCACAGCACGGCAGCGTACCAGTTGAGCTAAGCATCGATGGAAAAACAGCTGGGATTACGGCTACATAATGCCGCAAGCTCTGCCGCTCCGCTCTGCCGCTGCCGCAGGGCGTGTCGCGGCCAATCAGGGAAAACGCGGAAGCACTCAGCAGCACTCTTCGGCTGGGATTAAAGAATAGGCACCCAGGTGTGTCTTGTCTTGTCATCCCCTCCTGTATAACTGTCTTGTTCTCCCCTGCGTGAGAGGCTGATCCTGTCTGTACAGTTCTGTGTTTTGTTTGTCATTATTTTATGTTACTTTATGATTTCAAAAACCATGGTAACTATTAATTAAATATCCTTTGTTGGTTACTTTGGCTACCGTCTCCTTATTATGTTACATTGACATGACAACGAGCCTTCCTTCAGTCAATGGTATAACGTAATAAGAAGTGTCACTCCAAATACTTATAAGGTAAACACCTCACTGTCCCTCCACTGTCCACCAACATGTCTTCCATGTTATTATTCATTATTATTTGACTCGCACCAGCACAGAATTGAGATGAATGTCAAACTAGAGTGATGCATGAATTCCGACATGACTGTTCAGACTGTCTGAGGTCGCATTGCAAAAACACAACATATAAAAGTGGCCCAAAACAGAATGAAAATGATCTGATGCCATGTGATTTGTGCTGATCATCAAAATCAGTCGGATGTCGCAACGCCGCATTTAGAGAAAATCATGTTGATTATTTGTAATTTGGGGGTTTTGTTTGATTTTAAATAAACAAAGTCTTGGCTTTCAGCTTGGATTTTCACCAGATTCCGATGATAAATACAACTTTGAAGCTTGAAGTCCTACTCAGAACTCTCCCTCCCCCCGCTCGGTCTCGCTGAGATTATGAAGGAAAGGCTTCGCTTCATACAAGGCAGGGATGGGTTTTCATCAAAGAAATAAATAAAAAGAAAAAAGTCTTGGCTTTCAGAATATTTCGATCATTAAATTCAGATGATTAATAAAAACGCTGAGGCTTGTAAAGGCACGATGACAAGTGGAGAATGGAGCAGCTTAACAACCGCAGCACTGGGCTGTTTCTCCCCTCCTCCCCTCTCCTTTACTACAGGTGTCCCTGAAACAAAACCACTGATGAATCACAAGTTTGTAACACAGCAGGGTCATTACAATAGGCTGACAATGTTCATATTTTCTTGTTCACCCAATAATGTTAACTGCAGGAAACACACACACACACACACCAACTGTCTTCCGTGCAACCTTCCCTCACAGCTGATCCGAGAAAAGAAAATCCTCTACTTTAGTGTGAACAATAAATAGTAAGACTGTTGAACACCAATATTATATAATCCCTAATGAGCAATGGATTCCACTGATCAGCGAATACAGACTGCAGAGAGTGGCTCGATCAGCCAAGCGCACAATTGGAGGTGGGCTTCCCACTCTCCATAACATTTACACCAAGCGTTGCAGGGCCAAGGCTAAGAGAATAGTCAAAGACTATAGGCACCAAAACTGCCTCTTTGCACTGCTGCGGTCAGGCAAGGGCTACCGGAGTCTCATGGCTAGTACAGAAAGACTGAGTGGATTTTCTGAGACAGAACCAGAGACGAACCGGACCGCGCAGTCGACAGCGCGCCATACGCCGAAATACAAGCCCCCCATCGCCGATGTATTTGATGTAATGTATCAAAAATAAATATGGTAAAAAACAACATTCATCCGTTTTTTTCGATGAGAAAAAACGTTGTAACGTTTCGCCTCAACGCCGTTTCTGGCCGAACTAGTCATCGAAACCTTAATATTTTTTTTGATTCGTATTCAGAGGTATTTCGTCGAGATATTTCTAAATGTAATGTATCAAAAATAAATATGAGAAATATGGTAAAAAACAACATTTATCCGTTTTTTTCTATGAAAAAAAACGTTGTAACGTTTCGCCTCAACGCCGTTTCTGGCCGAACTAGTCATCGAATCTTTAATATTTTTTTTAATTCGTATTCAGAGGTATTTCGTCGAGATATTTCTAAATGTAATGTATTAAAAAGAAATATGCGAAATATGGTAAAAAACAACATTTATCCGTTTTTTTTATGAAAAAACACGTTGTATCAAACAAACACAGGTTTGAGTGGTTATAATTCATAAATATGAGTAATCTGTTGAGAGATATATTGAGATTATGCTATTACTGTTAATCATGGGTAGAAAAATATTTTAAAAATAGTAAACAGTTAAAATTATATGGCGTTAAACATGATGTATCATTTCATCTCTTAAGCCCAGTGAGCTCCACCATTGCTAGGGATGCACAATCATAACACTCACTTTAGACACTACACCTTATTTTATCTATTTATTAAAAAGATTTGTACTACATCCATACCTCATTTATTAAGGTGAGACAGCACCCCCTAATATTTGAATAGATATCACTATGAAACTTTCCCAGTTTGTTACAGTATGTACATATAAACTAAGAAAACTTTTCTGAATTGTATGTGTATATGCAAATGAGGCACTTCCCTATTACATATGCACACATTTGCATGTATCGCCAAGACTTGCATCACCGACATGGATAATGCCAGATTCAAAAACTTGGTTTCATTTTGTTGATACATTCAAAACTAAACTTCGTGTAGGGGGGATTGTGACTATGTCCTCTTATCAGCCCATACATCAGGAAATACTGTCTACTGTCATAAAAAACGAACTGAACAGAACTACACACAGGCTACAAACAAACAGTGTAGTAACAGTGTAGTACCCTCTAATAGGCACAAAAAAAATACTTGAATAGATATCACTATGAAACGTTCCCAGGTTTTTATGTACATATAAACTAAGAACAAATATTTTGCAACTTTTCTGAATTTTATGTTTATATATGCAAATGAGGCACTTCCCCATTAAATATGTGCACATTTATGGATGCAATCAGGCAAAATGAAGTCAAATAAACAACTAAATGTGTGTTATTGACATTTTATTGTCACTAGTTTCATAGAAGACATGTTTGGAAGCAATATATAACAACATCTCAATATCGTCGAAAAATGCAAATAGGCAATTTGGGAGTGCTGTCTCGCCTTAAGTTTGCATTTTTGTACCTCATTGTCTGTACTTTTACTTCATTGTACTTTCGTTGTACTTAGGTTGTACTTTAGTTTGAATATTGTATATTTGTATAGTGTTGGGAGTTTATTCCTCTTTTACTTTTTCTATTCCTCTTTTACTTTTTTACTGTATGAATCACATTCTCAGGAGCTCATGCAGAACCAAGCATTTCACTGTAATGTACCTACATGTACTTCATACGTAACAAATAAAAACAAACTTGAACTTGAAACTTGAATGCTTTTAGACAGCACCGGTTGAGGTTGGCCCACAATCCATGAGCTGGTGAGTGTGGGCATGCATGGATATGGGCATGCACATGGACATGTACATGCATGCATGTGTGCACATAAGCACGTGCTCAAACATGACCAGATGATATGCACAAGTTAACATTCAAATTGTATATATTGATACGTGAGTATGAGCGTGCACATGGGAATGGGCGTGTAGGTGATTTCCTTTGTTCCATGGATTGATGTGTGCAAGTGACAAGGGGAGAACAGTGTAGTGTGTGTATGTGTTTGTGAAAACATGTCTAGATGAATTTGTTTTATGGTTCTTATTCCTATTCTTATTAGGAATGTGGCTCGGAAGGTAGAGCGGTCATCTGGTAATCCGGAGGTTCCCGGTTTGATTCCCGCTCCTCCGGGCAGCATGTCGATGTGTCCTTGAGCAAGACACTTAACCTCTAACTGCTCCCGATGATCAGGTTGGCACCTTGCACGGTCACCTCCGCCGCCGTCTGTGTGTGAATGTGTAGAATGTGAGTAACAAATTGTGTGTGTGTGTGTGTGTGTGTGTGTGTGTGTGTGTGTGTGTGTGTGTGTGTGTGTGTGTGTGTGTGTGTGTGTGTGTGTGTGTGTGTGTGTGTGTGTGTGTGTGTGTGTGTGTGTGTGTGTGTGTGTGTGTGTGTGTGTGTGTGTGTGTGTGTGTGCGTGCGTGCGTGTGTGTGAAGCAGGGCATTGCTGAAAAAGAGCATCCATGCAAACCTATACCCTGGGTAAACAAAGGTCGGGAAGAAAATAAATATTCTCATTCATGCTCGAACTGCTCCAATATGTATTCGGCAAAAAACGCATGCACCTGCATTCACAAACACGCTTTAATGTACGGCTATATGTATGAGCGCATCCGTAGAGCCATGTGTGCGAGCGTCTGCCTTTCGCTCCCCTGTGCCAAGGCGGCCTCTAGCTCCATTTATTCCACTCCTATCATGCAGACATTTGCGCGAGGACAGTCGTTTTTTTGGCTCGCGTCTGACTGCCGTCCATCTTTAATCTGTGGGATAGTGAGGCCATGGCTGCTCAGGGTGCCTCAGGACAGCAGCCGAAATCAATTGGCTAGAAATGACATCTGCCATGCAGCCCCTGCCGTGGGAGCGCTCCTAGGTACCAGAAATGAAATCACAAGGCCTCTAATTGTGCGCTGATTTATTCAGTTGTCTGGGCACATCACGGCCTGGACGGGTCGCCCCCGAGCCCCGGCACGCCTGGCCGTACATAACATTTATTTATTTACCCACGTCACCCTCCTATTTACACCACCGCTGGGATATTCCAACCCCCCCCCCCTCTCCATCCCTCACTCTCTCTCTCTCTCTCTCTCTTCTCTCTCTCTCTCTCTCTCTCTCTCTCTCTCTCTCTCTCTCTCTCTCTCCTCTCTCTCTCTCTCTCTCTCTCTCTCTCTCTCTCTCTCTCTCCAACCCATCAGGATTTAATTCAGAATTCTTTTTTTTTTTCATTATTTAGTTTTCTCCACGGCAGATAGTTATGAAATCGCTGCAGAGACAACTGTCACTTGGCTGAAGTAAGATAAATATGTCATTGCCAGAAGCTCTTAGCGTTGGTGAGTTTTTGCCTGATGCGTCTTAGGATAGAAAAAATATAGACTTTTTCCATTACTTCTCCCCCCCCCCCCCTCCTGTTTTCAACAAGCCTCCGGTTCTGTTCAAGTTGCCTGTTATCGTTTCTTTTTTTGTATCCACTTTTTCTCATCTTTTTCTCCCATCCCAATTCCACTGTGCCAATTCTCCCCTCCCCTGTCTTGAACGTTGCTCGCATATGCCCCCCACTGGCTGGTTGTAGGGAGGATAGAAGCCTTGCATCACATGTCCCCTCCGATACATGTGGAGGCAGCCTGTCACATCTTTTCACCTGCCAGCGCGGACTCTCATTGGCGAGGTGTAACGTGTGGGAGGCTCACACTACCCCCGCCATTTCCTGTCTCTGCTGTGCAGGCGTCCCCAACCGACCTGTAGGAGTCGCTGTCCACAACGTCCAGATTACCACCCTTCGACTTCCCACCCGCTAACTCTGGCAATTGAGTTAGTATGACGGCTGGCCCAAGCCGGAGGCAACGGCGACAGCCGGAGTCGAACCCGGTGTCTCTTGCGTTGGTGACGAGTGCAATGTCCGCTGCGCCACCCAGCCGTCTATACCTGTTATCGTTTCTGCTAACGTTCCGAGATTAGAGTTGGCTGAGGGCTGTTAACCTGGCTCTGTGATGTCAGAGGTATCTATAGCATGTCAACAAACAACCTGGCTCTGTGATGCCAGAGGTATCTATAGCATGTCAACAAACAACCTGGCTCTGTGATGTCAGAGGTATCGATAGCATGTCAACAAACAACCTGGCTCTGTGATGTCAGAGGTATCTATAGCACGTCAACAACCAACACTGAGGCGTTGAGACCTGTGGATGGGATTGAAAGCAGGTTCAAAGCTAGACTTACGTTTCACTACAGCCACCTCTCTCTCTCTCTCTCTCTCTCTCTCTCTCTCTCTCTCTCTCCTCCCTCCCTCCCTCCCTCCCTCCCTCCCTCCCTCCCTCCCTCCCTCCCTCCCTCTCTCTGATCATCAATGAGGGACACCACTGTCTCCTCCTCTGCTGCCGGGCTGCTTTGTGGGAGACAGTCTGCTGAAACGTTGACCTGGCTCCAACACGTGCCTAAATAAAACATGAAACAATGTGGGCAGAAGTGTCTGTGAGCCAGAGAAATAAAAAATTGATACAGCTCTGCAGGCCACACTGGGATATTTATCTAGGCTTAAGAGTTCATCTCCCCCTTCCTGTCACCTAGGCGACAGTCATGGGTGGTTAGAAACGTGCCAGGGATGAGACCACAGACAGGAAGAGAGATAGCGAGATGAAACCACACAACGTGTGATAGATAGAAACGAGAGATGAGACCATTTCACTTACAGTTTTTCTCAATTGCTTAAACACATTTCCTGATAGACTACGTGACTTCCTCAAAACCCTAAACACAAATCTCAAAACTCACACACAAAATGCAAAATCCTACACTTCTCTTGCAAAAGCACAGTTTTAACTCTTCACTAAATGGTATTTTCTTTTCAAATGACAAACACATGCATCATATGAGTAGACATTCTAAGCACTCATTGAACACTGGTGTGCAAAATGGAAAACACTATATGAATGCTTCATCAGTAGAATTATGCCATTGCATGTTCATTGTTACACTTTCACCTGTCAAGTTTCAAGTTTCAAGTTTTGTTTTACTGTATTTGTCACGTATAAAGTACATGTACATTACACTGACATACCATATAATGTTTTTTACGTATACTCAAATAGAAAATAACACACAATATTTTACTGTATAATAACAGAGTATTTATTTACCCAAAATGGGATGAAATTACATAAAGAGATAACATCCTGCCTTCGCTCGCTGTCCTCTTCCTCCTCCTCCTCCCTGTCCTCGTCCTCCACTTCCTTCTCCATGTCCTGCTCCTCCTTGTCCTCTTCCTCCTCCTCCTCCTCTTCCTACTCCTCCTCTTCCTCGTCTTACTCTCAGTCCTCTGCCTTGCTGCTCACCTCTCTCTTCAATGTTGCCACCATCCATTTTTCTCCAAACAAACCAGGAACTCATCAGGAGGAGAGCTATATGATGGAGGGGCGTGTATGTGTGTTGTGTGTGGGGGGGGGGGGGGGGGGGATAAATTGCAGGGAGATATTGCTCCAAAAATGAAGGCAACATCAAAATGTTTTATCACACGCCAATATCCAAATAAATGTATATACAGATATTGTATGCTCACACAAAGGTAATGTATGATGGTGACTTTTTTCTTTGTTCTTAGTTAAGATAAGATAAGATAAGATAAGATAAGATAGTACTTTATTAATCCCCTTGGGGAAATTCCAATGACACACACATACAGCTCAACGTCTCATTAATAATAACAACATCACAATCATTACATTTTTACAGTAACAACGGCACAGCATAAATTCAACAGACAAGTACATTTGTTGACACATGTCATCTACAGAAGGTCTGAGACGCCGTATGCGATAGTTGGCAGCAACAACACTAAGTAGTAAAAAAAGATGTTGTCACGCCAGGTGGCGGGAGGGAGGGAGGGATGGAGGGAGGGGAGGGATGGGGGAGGCTGGGGGACAGGAATTGGGTTATGAAACAGTCTTAGGGCCCCCCCTCCAACACGCGTAGGAGGCAGCCATCCAGATAAGGCATCAGCGCCAGGCATACTCGCAGGAGGGAGTTTACTACTTTAATTTCATACTTTTCTTATATACTTTGATTCTATTGCTACTATCCATATGCATGTATATAGGCTTATTACATGTGTATATATATATATTGCTCCTATGTCTGCCCACTGCAAACACGGGCACTCTCTAACCCCTCCCTCTGTCTCCCTGTCTCTCTCAGTCATTGACTTGAGAGCCAGGGGTACAGTCAGCTAGACCGGAGATGGGACGTGCGCTCGCGCACACAGCCACACACACATGAGAATAACAAACTATAATACCATGTTTTATATTACACAACGGTTTTACAATTTTATTTTTAATTAAAATGATATTATATACATTTTCTATTTTATTTACATTTACATTTAGTCATTTAGCTGATGCTTTTATCCAAAGCGACTTACAAGTTCTGTACGACAAGCCATCAGGAAGGGCACAACTCTATCAGTTGAGCAACAATGTTCATCAAAGTGTTGAGTGCTACAGTTTGGGAACCACTGTCCTAGAGTGCCTGAGTAGTGGACAGCTGTGACCTTATATGGCCTGATGATGTCTCATGATGACCTGTCTGAACAGCCAATCATGATTTATGACATTATGCACTTTCAATAAAGCATTATAAAAAAAAAAACGGTTGTCATTCTTATGTTGTGACAGCAGCAGGGGGACGACGACGACTTCGTAACCTAGTTTGATAATCAAGTAATCAGTAAAGTAACTAGATTACTTTTTAAGGCAGTAATTAGTAATCAGATTATTTTTACAAGTAATCTGTGGCATCACTGTTCATATATTGTAACGTTCCGCCTGGTCAAGCTCTATTTTCCCCACCTATTCATGGACTTTTCCCCCCACCTATTCATGGCCTTTTCCCCCCACCTATTCATGGGCTTTCCCCCCCACCTATTCATGGGCTTTTTTCCCCACCTGTTCATGGACTATTCCCCGTTCCTTTATGTTCGTTCATTGTATCTCTGTTCCTTTGTGTTCTCCCTCTCTTGCTCTCTCTCTCTCGGTCTCCCTCTTGCCCTTCATGTTCCCCTGTTTGGTTTAGTACTCTTCTTGTCTTCTATTGTGTTATCTGTTTAGTTTTAGTCTATAGTCTGCCTGTTCGATCCCATGTGTGTCTTGTCTTCCATAGTTGTAGTTCCTTGTAGTCCTTGTCTCGTGGTGATGGCCAAGTGGATGTCTCGTGGTGATGGCCAAGGTGGTGGATGTCTCGTGGTGATGGCCAAGGTGGTGGATGTCTCGTGGTGATGGCCATGGCCAAGGTTGTGCTAGTTTATCTTATTTTCATACCTGCACTCGTTTCCCTATGCTTTTTATTTAGTTGTTGTTGTTCTTAGCTCTATTTTATTTACATTTTTCAAAAAAATTCTTATGTACCTTAGTTGCTATTGCATGTAGATATGTGTGTTTTATGTGCAAACTATTCGCCTGTTTTATTCTTCACCCATCGATCATCCATATAGCAACACTATATTATCACCAACATCCAAATTAGCGGATCCCCTTTGAACAGCCCTTCTGAGGTTTCTCTCTTCCACGTCGTCTGTGGTGCTTTTTTCCTATTGCTAGGTTTTTAGTGAGTTGTTCCTTATCTTCATTTGGATTTCATGGTCGATTCTTGTTCTTGATTTATTGTGATGTTTTTTCTTGACTTAAAGACAGCCCATGGGGGCATTACTTTGTGATTTTGGGCTTAAAAAATTAATCTGATTTGATTTGTGTTACGCTGTATGTTGTATGTTAGGTTGTGTGGATGATGGGGAATCCAATGTTGTAGATACAATATACATATTGCACATCGTCGCGGGCAAGACCACCCGCATTTCATTGTATACTTGTATGCCGTGACAATTAAAACTCTTGACTTGACTTGACTTGACTTAATTACATATAAGTAGTCAAAATATAGGTCTGTTGAGCGGCTGGGTAGCGCAGTGGAGAATGCACTCGCCTACCACCGCAGAGACTCTGGGATCGAATCCAGCTGTCAGCGGTACCTCCGGCTTGGTCAGTCGTCCCTACTAACACAATTGGCAGTGTTAGCGGGGGGGAAGCCGGTGGGGTGTATGTCCTGGTCGATGTAAACTGCGGTTCCTACTGGTCGGTCGGGCCGCCTGTTCAGCAGGGAGGGGATCGGGGGGAAATAGCGTGAACCTCTGCACGCATTCCAAGATGGCCGCGCCTGTGTTGGCAGCTTGTCATCTGAGCTGGATGTTTGTTTGGTTTGTCCTGTTTGTATGTTCTGTGTTATGTGTAAACAGTGTACAAACAGTGGCTGTGTATGATCGACATACCTTGCTGAACATACGTGAGACGGTGCTGTGCTCCCTATCTCACCGATCTGAGCAGTGGAATTCCCACTGGGCCCTGCGCAAGGAAATCCCTGGAAACATCTGGACGTCCACCTGCAGCAGTCCTAGGACTAGGCGGCCCAGAAGACGCGGCAAGCGAGCTGGATCTGCGGTGAAGCGTCGGAGGTTAATCCGTGAACGCACATCTCTGCCCAGTCGCTGTGCCTTTTCCACAAGTCTCTGGCGTGGGTCTGTCCTGCCTCCGGGCCATCCTCCCTGCATCCCCGTCGCAGCTATCGGCCCCCACTCATGTGATCCACCGGCGGCGGCTTACGAGTATGGCCCCGGTGTCTGTGTGTCGGCGTCCTGAAACCCGGCCCGGTTGCCTGCGGCCGCTACCCCGAGCCTCTACGTTCGGCAGAACTGGATCGGACCTCATCAGCTTTGGATTAATAAACGCTAGATCCATAGCCAACAAATCGTTCTTTTTGAACGACCTCTTCGTCTCAAAGGACTTGGACTACATGCTAATTTCGGAAACCTGGCAAAAAACAGATGATTTTGTCCACCTCAATGAACTGTGCCCACAGAACTGCGCTTATTCCTGCGCCCCGAGGTCCTCCGGCCGAGGGGGTGGACTGGCTGTTGTCCACCGGGACTGTTTCTCCTCACGGAGGGTGAGTTCTGGAACTTATTCATCTTTCGAGGTACTTGTGAATAAAATTGGGCACACAAACCCCTTTCACTGTGTACTGATCTACCGACCCCCTGGGAAAAATAGCTCGTTGCTCGCTGATTTTGGTGACTTTCTAGCGTCCATTATTCGCTTGGACAGGGTCTTGCTGATTGGAGACTTTAATATCCATGTAAACAAGAGCTCTGATAACTTTGCCACTGACTTTTTAAATGTTACGGACTCGTTTCATTTCACCTAACACATCTCCGGTCCGACGCATTGCAAAGGCAACACGTTAGACCTTGTGTTCACGATCGGGTTAAAAGTCAGCAATGTTAGCACAGAGGAGTTATTGGTGTCCGATCACAGCTGTATTTTGTTTAGCCTAGCGTTCGATAATGACTTTGTTCCATTGAAGTGTGTTAAAAGCTCTCGTATTATCAATAGCACAGCTATAGATAGCTTCCTTGCTAGCTATGATAGAAATGTTTTGGTGTCCTCTGTTGATGACGTTGATGGTCTGGTTAACAAATTCAACACACACTGCGCGGCCATTTTAGATGACGTAGCGCCCCTAGCAACACGCAGCGTTCGTCCTGTGAACCCCTCCCCCTGGCTTGACAACAACATCTGTGAGCTCAGGCGTAACTGCCGCAGAGTAGAGAGACGCTGGAAAACCTCTCATTTAGAAGTTCATCGGCTATACCTCAAAGAGCTGAGGGCTGAGTTTAATAACTCAGTAAAGTCCGCCAGGGCTACCTATTTCAGTAATTTAATCTCATCCAACAAGCACAATCCCAGAGTATTATTTAAAACCATTAACACACTTGTCAGCCCCCCCCCCCCCCCCCCTACACCAGTGCTGTCAAATGAGGACTGTAACCGCTTTCTTCAATTTTTTGTCACCAAGGTTGCAAACATAATGGCAAACATCACTCCTTCTCTATCCCCCCTTCCCCTCCATCCCACCACTCAAGCATCCCTGAGCGATTTCTCACCTGTCTCTCTGGATGATCTCACCATCTTAGTCACCTCCATGAAGACCTCCTCGAGCCCCCTAGACATCCTTCCTACATCCATGTTTAAGGAAGTTTTCTGCTCTGTTGGCCCCAGTCTAGTCACTATCATTAACTCATCCCTAGCCTCTGGTTCTGTCCCAATCTATTTTAAGGAGGCAGTCGTACAGCCACTCCTAAAAAAGCCCAACCTAGACCCCACCATCCATAATAATTTCAGACCCATCTCCAAGCTGCCCTTTGCATCAAAGGTGTTAGAAAAGGTTGTAGCCAACCAGCTCACCACCCACATGTCACAGAATCTGTGACAAATTCCAATCTGGCTTCCGCAAACTCCACTCCACTGAATCTGCCCTTCTCAGAGTATCCAATGATCTCCTGATGTCTGCTGACTCTGGTGAATGCTCTGTTCTGGTCCTGTTAGACATGAGCGCAGCGTTTGACACGGTCAACCACAACATCCTTTTGGACAGGCTCAGGGAGTGGGTGGGCATCTCTGGGAGCGCTCTAAACTGGTTCGCCTCTTATCTGAGGGAGAGAACGTTCTCGGTGGCTGTGGGTCCTTTTAAATCTGACCCCACCCCTCTCTCATGTGGGGTACCACAGGGATCGGTGCTAGGACCACTCCTCTTTGCCATTTATATGCTTCCCCTAGGCCTCCTCATCAATAAATTCACCGGCATTAAATATCACTGCTACGCAGACGACATACAACTACTCTGCTCTTTTAAACCCGACAACTTGGAGAAACTCAGCCTTCTCCAGGAGTGCCTGCTCGGCATTGAGAGCTGGATGGGGAGTAACTTCCTCCAGTTAAATGCAAATAAAACGGAGGTGCTGATCGTAGCAGCTGAAAAGACTGCAGCTAGAGTGGCCACTCACTTGGGGTCCCTTAAAGACAACATACGTCCCCACCTGAGAAACCTGGGTGTTGTCTTTGACCAGGCCATGAACCTAGACAAACATGTCAAAACACTCACACGCACCTGCTTCTTTCACCTCAGAAACATTGCAAAACTGCGCACCATCATATCTCACTCTGAACTAGAACTATCCGTGCATGCTTTTATTTCCTCTAGGCTTGACTACTGCAACTCACTTTTCACCTGTCTCACCAAATCATCCACAGATAAACTACAAATGGTCCAAAATGCTGCAGCCAGGCTACTCACAAGGTCAAAAAAATCATGTCACATCACTCCCATTTTGGTATCCCTGCACTGGCTCCCGGTACACTATAGAATTCACTTCAAAGTCCTCACTTTCACTTTCAGAGCACTTCACGGTCAGGCCCCTATCTACATCACGGAACTCATCCATCCCTACACCAACACCTGCTCACTCAGATCTGCCGATCAGCACCTCCTAGTGATCCCCAGGACCAGGCTAAAAACAAGGGGTGATCGAGCCTTCGAGGTGACAGCACCAAGGCTCTGGAACGCTCTCCCCCTGGACCTGCGAACTGCCCCCTCTGAGAACTCTTTTAAAAAACAACTAAAAACACATTTGTTCAGGCAGGCTTTTGATCATACATAGGCGCCTTTTCTTGTCCTCACTGTTCTATAGTGTTGTTTTAATTAGTGACTCATGATTTTATCCAAATTCTTTTATTCTACTTTTTCTATCTGGTTTCACTGTTTTTAACTGCTGTTTGTCTGTTGTCATTTATTTCTGATTTTGTTTTATTGTGTTTTTATATTAAGCTGTAGTGTAAAGCACCCTGTGCATTCGTGCTGTGAAGGGTGCTATATAAATAAAGGTCATTCATTCATGCACGCGTTACGTTCCCCCAGTGAGACTCCTCGCTGTCGAGTGAAAAGAAGTGGCTGGTTGACTCCACATGTATCGGAGGAGGCATGTGGTAGTTCTACACCCTCCGCAGGCCGACACTGGGGCAATGTGTGCAACGACCAGGAAGGGAATTGGCATAACGACTAAATTGGAATGGGAGAAAAATACAGAAAAATTTAGAACAAAAAAAGATTTAAAAAAATATATATATATAGGTCTGTTGAATATAGACTACAGCGAGTACTACGTTAGGTTGTGTTGATGATGGGGAATGCAATGTTGTAGATAACGGATGGTAGGGACAGCATGCTGTCATGAGACCTCCTCGTGAGACCTCCGCCTGAAGCACTCTGCCAGACTGCACCTGCGCAACCGATCCACAGGGGAAGGCAGGGGTCTCAGGTCTCCCAGTGATTAGTTCACATTGCCTACAGCTGTGCATGACCATCCCGCTGCATACAGTAGTCCATCGTGTTCTAGTCAGCACAGCCATGGCGCAAGGGAACAAGGGTAAATCCACACGGTAATTCATCATGTTCTGAAAAAGGGTTAATTGAGGTTTCTTTTATACACAGAAAGACCATATTTATCCACATAGCGGCTCAAGGTCCTGTCAAACTGTGACAATGAGACCACAGACACGAGATGAGACCAGACTGTTAGAAAGATAGAGGCACAGGGAGACGAGACCACAGGCAGGAAGAGTGATAAAGCCACAGGTAGTACAAGAGATATACAGAGACGAGACCACAGACAGAAGAAAGATGAAAGAAATAAGACCAGAGCTATAGAAATATAGAGATGAGACCACAGACAGAAGAAAGATAAGAGAAATAAGACGAGAGCTATAGAGATAATAAGAAACAGAGAAAAACAAAGAAACAAAAGGAACATAAGACTACGGGGGAAACAGGGAAAGCAGCATATACACAGAAACATAAAGCCGCAGTAACAAAGATCTAAACAGGTGATGGAGAGGGGGGGGGGGGGGGGGGGGGTTGGGGTTGGGGAAGGTTGAAGGCTAGGGATAACAGGTGGGTTTTGAGGCGGTATTTGAAGGTTTTGAAGAGAGATGAGACCACAGACACGAGATGAGACCAGACTGTTAGAAAGATAGAGGCACAGGGAGACGAGACCACAGGCAGGAAGAGTGATAAAGCCACAGGTAGTACAAGAGATATACAGAGACGAGACCACAGACAGAAGAAAGATGAAAGAAATAAGACCAGAGCTATAGAAATATAGAGATGAGACCACAGACAGAAGAAAGATAAGAGAAATAAGACGAGAGCTATAGAGATAATAAGAAACAGAGAAAAACAAAGAAACAAAAGTAACATAAGACTACGGGGGAAACAGGGAAAGCAGCATATACACAGAAACATAAAGCCGCAGTAACAAAGATCTAAACAGGTGATGGAGAGGGGGGGGGGGGGGGGGGGGGTTGGGGTTGGGGAAGGTTGAAGGCTAGGGATAACAGGTGGGTTTTGAGGCGGTATTTGAAGGTTTTGAAGAGAGATGAGACCACAGACAGAAGAAATATGAGAGAAATAAGACCAGAGCTATAGAGATATAGTATGAGGCCACAAACAGGAAGAGAGATATAGAGAGAGATGACACAACAGGCAGGCAGTGAGATAGAGAGATAGAGATATAGAGATATAGAGATAGAGAGAGATGAGAGATAGAACGATAGAGATGAGACCACAAACAAGAAAAATAGAGTATATCGGCGACAGTAGATCAGGTAGCGCGGTCATATGGTGATCAGAAAGTTCCCATTTTGATTCCCACTCCTCCCGGGCAACATGTTGAAGTGTCCTTGAGCAAGACACTTAACCCTTTGTAGTGTGGTAGTGAAAGGGTTGTCCTTCCATAGTGTGGCAGTAAAAGCGTTAACCGTATGTAGTGTGGTAGTGAAAGGTTAACCGTCTGTAGTGTGGTAGTGAAAAGGTTAACCTTCTGTAGTGTGGTAGTGAAAAGGTTAACCTTCTGTAGTGTGGTAGTGAAAATGTTAACCGTCTGTAGTGTGGTGGTGACTTCCAGTGAATGACGCTAAGCTAGGCTAACGGTGCGGCTGTTCCCTAAGCCTAATGCATGCACAGAGAAGAAAAGGGTATGTATCTGCTTGTCTAACTCCAGGGTAGATTGCAAATAAGCTAATTTCCAAAAAGTTGGCGTGTTCTTAAGTGTGAGCCAGCAATTGGAACGTGTACTATAAAACATGTAGGCCTATGAAGGATATTAGATGGTCCCACACTCTAATATGGAAACATAAATCTCACACAGAAGAAAAACAACAGCCCTATTTAGAATGCTTATGTTAAAGAACATATCTAGGCCTATGCAATAGCTGACAAGGACATTGCATCTAATATGTTCCCTAGTAAAGCAATTCCACTGAAAAAGGTTTATAATATATTATTATATGTCTATGGATGTATGCCAGCTCCCTGGTCTCCACAAATAGTATGTTGCAGCCAATAACATGTTTATTGCTAGTAGCCTGACACATCAGACACATGGGCCGCTATGCACGCTAGCTCTCCATTAGGTACCAAATGACCTTGTGGTGAAAGTGGTCATCAATAAAGAGACCATGGTGATGTGATCGCATCCCATAATGAATTCCTGGTGGTGTAGTCACATTAAAGTATGAGAAAAGGCTCTCCCCACTGTAAACACGCCTCACAGGCATGGAGCTAAACTTCAATATAACAATCACTGTGTGCACTTGGACAGCCTGTTGCCTTGGTAACACACAGATAAACAGGGAAATCGTCCTTTTCCTGTACTTTAATGCAATTACAACTCCAGGAATTCATTAGAGACAACAACACATCACCATGATTGACTTTATCGACGACCATTTTTGCTGGGGGGGGGGGGCTATTTATTTACTTCTCGGAGTGCCGTGTTCAGACAGAGGTGGAGAGCTAGCTTGCCTTGCGTTACGTGGGTCTAACGTGTCAGGCTATGGGAATAGAGGTTTTGCAGACACCTTTGGAATGCCCATTTTTCCTCCATGTATGGTTGATATGTGAAAATGCCACTGACCCTTAGCTGCCAGAGATGTACCCCTCCTGGTGACATGTTGTTCACGATCTGCAAGTCGCTTTGGATAAAAGCCTCAGCTAAATGACTAAATTGGACTAAATATATGATAAACAAACATTTAATAAGTTGGTGTAAAAAAAAATTCAATCAATCAATCAATCACCTGCGCGGTGATTGATTGAATGAAAATTGTATTAACAGATTGCAGAATGGGTACAATACAGTACGGCTCAATACACACAATTGTTAAGGGGATGCAGACCGGAGAAAGACTTTCGTCTTGTTTACATCAGGGTCCCCCATTTTCAATTCATATTGAATTGTAAGTAAGGGTGCAATTAGCACCGTGCAATCCATTCTTTTGTGGATCTAGCCCACAGTGTAACCTGTGTTTTTAGCTATACTCAGGGGTGTAAAAAGTACCCAGAAATTATACTTAAGTGAAAGTATGGGTACTGTCTCAAAATCTGGCTCAAGTAAAAGTCAAAGTATCTGGCTAAAAACACACTTGAGTAAAAGTAAAAAAAAGTCCTACTTTTAAATGTACTTAAGTACTAAAAAGTCAAAGTAAATTTCTTTTTTGGAAAGGGATAGACCAGGGGTCTCAAACTCATTCCATCATCGGCCAAGTTTTCATTTGAACTATACATTGCACCAGGTGATTTAGTTGAAGAGGTGAGCCAATTAGTGAAATCATCAGCTGGTGTTTAGGCAAGGCTGGAATGAAACCAAGCCTACACTCTGCCCACAATGGAATGTGTTCTGCGATAGACAATGCTGAAATGAAAGAGAACAGAGGACACTTTTTTTGCATTAAAAAATTGAAGGTAAACTAACATGGACGGCATTCACATCACAGCATGAATAATATCACAATATTAAAGACAGAATGGTGTATCCTGAATAATATCACAATATTAACCACATCATACTGGATTATCCTGAATAATATCACAATATTAAAGACAGAATACTGGAGTATACCCTGAATAATATCACAATATTAACCACAGAATACTGGAGTATACCCTGAATAATATCACAATATTAAAGACAGAATACTGGAGTATAACCTTAATAATATCACAATATTAACCACAGCATAATGCAGATGTTGTACTCCAAGTGAATGTGTTGGTGTTTAATCAAAGATCCCCGCTTTCTAGTCTTGCACAAGGACCAATCAGCATGGGTATGGGCGGGTTCATTTTCTATTGATGGAGATTTGATTGGCTGTTTACCTGCGGTCGCAGGATTAATAATGTTAACATATAGTTTGGCCAGATAAACAATTCAAAAATACTAATTAAAATGGTTGGACCTGCGAGATTTGTACTTTGTACTTTGTAGGTCTGCATTTTAAATGTAAGGAGTAAAAAGTATGGTTTTTTTCTCTGAAATGTAATGGAGTAAAAGTACAAAGTATACAAACCTAATAATACTCGAGTAAAGTACAAATCAAATCAAATCAAACAAAAAACAGTAGAATAGAATAGAATAGAATAAAATAGAAATACTTTTATTATCCCGTGGGAAATTTAACACTGCAAATCGCTCAACATTTAAACATTTAGAAAGGACAGGTCACGAATTAGAATAATAACACAAATCAATCAAGTTGCCTAGGATAAGAGTAGAGTAAAATAGAATAAGAATGAAATAAAATATACAGAAATAAATACAGTAAAAATATACTGAGCATGGGGGAAGGGGGGGGGTACAGGTAGTAAAAAACAACACAGCAGTGTAAACAATTTGGTCAATATAATTTAACTATCTAACTAAATGAAATATATATTCACAGTGTCACATAAGGTGCAGTATGCTTCAGGTAGTGTATTGTTTGGGTTCCTATTAGTCCAAGGTCAATGTCTGGCAGCCGTCGCTGCCCCCTGTTTTGGAGCCTGGAGGCCGCTAGTCGCGGCCTCCTGCCCCTATTGAGCTGCCGCTCTGTGCTCAATACTTAAGTATTGTAACGAAGTACAATTACTCAAGTACTTTACACCCCTGCCTATACTCCACCACAGGAATTAGGCATTTTCTTTCAAATGTTGCTCCACATTATACAGTACTACTACCGATTGCACTATCCATTGTATACTGTACTACAATGGCTGCCATGTGACCCACAAGCAATCATCTGTGTTCAATTCAATGAGTCACAATGTGTGGTCGGCAGTGCATGTGGTCCTTTGTATCTCGGTGGGTAGACTATGGCACTCACACTCTCATTGGTAGGGGTGATCCCCACTGGGACCACTCATACCATGAAATTATCAAAAGTTTGCTCTCAAAGTTCTGTAAGATGCTTTGGAAAGAAAAACATCCCTCGAAAGGCATTGCAGAGTATATAGCCTTTTTTCAAAACATAAAATGCATGCAGTCAGTGCGTTGCACGGTGTTTAGGATAAAACCAAGGCATCCAGCAATGCTATAATGTACAGGATAACGTGAAAAGATCCACAAACGTGCCACTTGCCGCTCGTCTGCGATCCCTTTGATACACTCTCACCTCCCCGTCTCTTTGGGGGAACGTGGCGCTTAATCCGCCGTATGTCGGCACAGTTTACACAGGGTACACCGCAGAGTTTGCCGGTTCACATTAGGCAGAGGGGGAGAAGAAAGCATACATTTACACGGTTGAGCGGCGTAATCTTCATGAAATAACCCTAAATAGGGAGAGGAGGCCTAGCGGAGCTGTAGATTAATGCTGCTATCAAATGGCCTGGGACAAAGAAGGAGAGGGCTAATGAGGTGGAAAAGGCGAGCCTGTTGGCTGAGCTAACCGCGTCGCTGGCTGCCGTGTTCACACATCCTGATGCCGCTAACGGCGATGTGCAGAGGACACATGTTAGATAACGATCCGGCGTCTTTTAGGGAGAAGAGATAATCATGACTTGGCTCTTTGGCGCCTGCATTTGGTGTCCTAAGGGTAGCTTTTAAACCATCGTGTTTTTGTCCCACAAAATGTGTTCTCTTTCGCTCTTTCTAATGTTCTATGCACGACGGCTCCTTGCTACTCACTTTACAGTAAAACCGCTTTATTAGAAACCTTTTTCTCAATCGGAAACTTGCTCCTGTTGTTTCTGTCTTTCTGTCTGTCCGTCTTTGTCCCTCTGTCTGTTCATCTCTCCCATCTCTCCATCTCTGGATTTATTGTATTGTAAAATTTTAGTTTCCTTATATGTATTTCCTTATTGATTAAGATTATTAGTTGTTCAGTTTGGTAGTTGTGTTGTGTGTTGTGTGTTTATTGTTTATTAGATTAATTAGAATTGTAGGATATTATTTGGTAAAATATTAATGATCAATTAGCCCACTTAGATTAAGGTATCTGGCCAGGGCCTATATATAGTTTTGAGTTCTCAGTTGTCATGGTCTTCTGTTCCGTTCAGGTCTGTTTTTACTCCTGCCTTTTATTATTTGGACCACTTTGTTTGTTTGTAAATTATGTATTTTGTATGGGTAAATAAGACCCTTATTGTTTTGGCTGTATTTTCATGGGTAAATAAAACCCTTATTTTTGCCTACACCACTGTCCTCCTCGTCTGGCTGCTTGGTCCCTTACATTAACCCTTTCACTACCGGGCACAGTGATTTCATCACCTCAAAAGCCCTGTTTTTCAAAAAACAACAGTGTTTGCTGATATCAAAGTTAACAGGAAATAAAGTGAGTTTCAAGCTGTTCCCTTGCAAAGCAATTCTGCTAAATCCACCTATACACAGTAACAATTATATAGACTGGCGAGGAAAATGTACAGAAATATAGACGGTGATATAACGGTTGCCCCCCCACCCCCTGCACGTATCTTCTTCAGCGTCTCAAATATGTATTTCTTTGGGCAGGTGACCATGTCCCACTCCTCTGGGAAATACACAGCCCTTGGCACAATGCAAGGACCACAAGAACTTTGTCCCAGACTTCTTAGAGCCCAGTTTCAGCAGCAGCAGCAGCTCTCTGATCAGCCTGACAGATTGGGCCTCTTACGGGCCTCTAGTGGAGCGGAGTCACTCTGCCCCGTGAGCTGTGTGTCATTCACTCAGACCAGGGCCGTAGCCAGGGTTTAGAAATTAGGGAGGTCCATTTATTTTTTTGGCCCAGACCGGCCCACTATAATCGGTCGGACACCACCCACCAGTACACCATCCTTACGGTCCCCTTAAATATGCGTACCTACTGTACTATTCCCCCCCCCCAACCCATTACAAAGTTGGGTAGTAAGTGCCATGGCCAAGTGGACCAGTGTACTCACTCGCTCTTGGCTGAATCTTGTTTTGGGTGGTGATGTAAAAACACCTGCATCATAGCAGGCTCAGGATGGGCAACGTAGTCTATAGCCTGTTCATCCCTGTCTCTCTCCTCCACAACCTGGCTTGACTAGACATAAGGAGAGAGATGATTACAATTAACTGGTACATTCAGGTCCAGAATTGTTGGAATCCCCTGACAAAGATGTGCAAAAAGCTGTACAATTTAAACAATACCATACTGGTAATGAGAAAATAGTTGTTTATTCAATGAATGCATGTAGCAGTTCCATCTTATTTCATTTGATACTAACTACTCAGTTCATACAGATTTCAAGTATTCAAATATCAATGATGAATATTGCATAAGGTTTACACAGTTAATAGATCACCTTCTTGTTTTATATTCATCTTATATGGCAATTAAATCAATGGTGTGTTTGTTTGGGGAGTTTGACCTATGTGCCTACCACGTGAAGGTGCATGATCAATGGACAGCACAAAAACAATTTGTGTAGGTGGAGACTAGAGCTACCACAGATAGTAATAAGTTATTAAGAGTAAGTAATCCATACCATATATATCCTAATAGTTACCTTATTACCATACTTGGCTGAAAACAAACTTTGCTGCCTGTTGTGAATGTGTTTTTCCCTGTAGGCTAATACATAAGTAGGCATACATTTTTGCAGTTGAGGAAAAATTTGCAGTTGAGTAGGCTATAATGTGCTGTGTTTTTATGTCTTCCATCGAGGACCACCTTGGAAATAAGTGTTAATGCTTGTTAATGAATGCTTTTAGGTGATATCCTCAGGAATACAAATTGGTCAAGATCATTTGTTTTTATGATGTGTTTTTAATTTCCAAATAAATCTAATCAAATAAAAAAGCAGTTTTTGCAGTTGAGCTACTGGTGTTGTATATTATACAGCCTTTTCATGCATCTTTATCAAGGGAACCCTTATCCTAATGATTTAAAAAATAATATTATGATGATACGATATGGACCTAGTAGTTGGGTCATCTGTGGCACTTCGTTTCTCAATGGATTTTTTAAAAAGGCGGGGGGAATTTGTGAGAGACCAAAATCCAAAATGGCTGCCGTGGAAATTAACTTTTTAATGGTTTGACCTACAATGATGCTCAATACATGGTACCAGCCCCCTCTCAGTCATGTACCAGCCCCTCTCAGTCATGTACCAGCCAGCCCCTCTCAGTCATGTACCAGCCCTCTCTCAGTCATGTATACCAGCCCCCTCTGTCATCTACCAGCCCCCTCTCAGTCATGTACCACAGCCCCATCTGAGTCATGTACCAGCCCCCTCTCAGTCATGTACCAGCCCCATCTCAGTCATGTACCAGCCCCCTCTCAGTCATGTACCAGCCCCCTCTCAGTCATGTACCAGCCCCCTCTCAGTCATGTACCAGCCCCCTCTCAGTCATGTACCAGCCTCCTCTCAGTCATGTACCACAGCCCCATCTCAGTCATGTACCATAGCCCCATCTCAGTCATGTACCACAGCCCCCTCTCAGTCATGTATACCAGCCCCCCTCTCAGTCATGTATACCAGCCCCCTCTCAGTCATGTACCAGCCCTCTCTCAGTCATGTACCAGCCCCCTCTCAGTCATGTACCAGCCAGCCCCCTCTCAGTCATGTACCACAGCCCCCTCTCAGCCATATACCACAGCCCCCTCTCAGTCATGTACCACAGCCCCCTCTCAGTCATGTACCAGCCCCTCTCAGTCATGTACCAGCCCCCTCTCAGTCATGTACCACAGCCCCCTCTCAGTCATGTACCAGCCCCATCTCAGTCATGTACCAGCCCCCCTCTCAGTCATATACCTGCACGACTGGCGGGGGGGGTGCTTAGTAAGAGATGTGATTGGGCCAGCCCAGTGTCAGTCAGTACCAATGGGCCGATGTCTCAGCCTAGTAGTGGGCCGGTCGTTGACCAAAAAAAATATATAAAAAAAAAATATATATATTATATAATTTTTTTTTTTTTTTTTAATAGTTACAAATAGTTACCGAGGTCCGGACCTCGGTGACCTCATAGCTGGCTACGGCCATGACTCAGACACCAGCGCTTTGGGCCTACCTGGTGTTTAGAAAGACAGACGTCCTCTAATGCATCTTTAAACATGAGTCTATCCATTTATTATTCACCGCTCAAGGCTTATAAGTGTGTAATGACATCTGAAATCAGTTGTTTGACAATTAGCGGCGATGTGATCTTATTCATCGTTGTCTTTGTCTTTTTTCCCCGTTTCTGAGGATTGACAGCAGCCACTTCTCATACAACATACTATATGAATGCATCTAACGTTAGTTCGAGTTAAAATTGTAAATTGTATATTGTATAGTAGTGTACATAGGAACCAGTTTCTCACGAACTTAGCATGTCTTTTTTTATCATGCATATCTTGTGTCTTACCTATTTTTTTTTTCTATGCCTATTTTTATTATTGTGTTTTGCACAATCGATGCGGGCATGACCACCCGCATTTCACTGTATGCCCTGGTATGTATGTGACAAATAAACCTTTTGATTCTATCTACTTCAACACAATGTTGAAGAAGTCACTGCCATAAAACAGACATGCATTTGACTGTAGATGCATAGCCTATACTGTTGCAGGCAGGGAGGAGTGGAGCATTACCCCATCCACATCAACGGGGTCGCAGGGAAGCGTGACCCCATCCACATCGACTAGGGTCGCAGGGAAGCGTGACCCCCATCCACATCAATGGGGTCGCAGGGGAGCTGGTCGACAGCTTCAAGTTCCTCTGAGTTCTCATCACCGAGAAGCTGGACTTGGGAGTTCACACACCGGCCATGTGGTGAAAAAGGCCCAGCAACACACCTCTACCACCTCAGGAGACTGAAGACATTTGGCACGAGGCCACACAGCCTGAGGGCCACACGTCCTGAGGGCCTTCTACAGAGGCACCACGGAGAGCATACTGGCGGGATGCAGCACCACCACATGGTTTGGAAAACACCAACCAGCACGACCGCCGAGCACTGGAGAGAGTGGTGCGAACGGCTGAAAAGATCTGCGGATGCAATCTACCTACACAGGAAAAACTGGGGAGTCATTTTCCCAGAGTAATTATTACGGAGTTATTATTTTCCTCTCAAGTAGTCATATTTACTCCATTTGGGGCATAATCATTGCCTGTGGCCAATAGAGTGAGAGTAAAGTTCCAGAAGAGTTTCTATTGGAGTAATACAGCATTGGTCACGCCTACTATCCATATAATTCCCAAAGGTGCCGACGCCATCTTTCTCTCTCGCCAAGTCCTCGCTTCAAGCTCAGGTGCAGCAAGAGCGCAATACAGCGATATTTTCCTTCTCTTGGATGCCAAATACAAGGTAAGATTATTATTATTATTTGTTAATTTATTAAACAGCAATGTGTGTAACTAATTTGCAACATTACAGCTAAGCCACAGAGCCATCTATCACGATGTTCGCATGTTAGCTGCTATACGTTTGCACGCACGCTATTAAATAAACGTTTTACAGTTGTATGGACAAGTATTCAATTATCAACAGTATTGCTATCAGGGACAGTGCACATTAATCAACATGTCGGTTTTCATGTAAAATGTATATGAGCTAGTGTATAGCCAGAAGCTAATTTCCACCTGTATAGGCCTGAGACCATACCTGTAGACCATGCCTGTAGGCTGTTGTTAAAAGTAGTGATATAACTATATCCATACAAAAACTGACTTATTAAGAACATACAAGACAAGTAGACATAGTACAGGAGATGGAACAATTATATGTTACATGTTGGCGGTTTTTGCTGAAACGGTGGCAGAGACAACGTGTGTTTTACTCTAAATAGAGTCACCGTACATTACAGCTAAGCCACAGAGCCATCTATCACGATGTTAGCATGTTAGCTGCTAGCACGCACGCTATTAAATAAACGTTTTACAGTTTTATGGACAATAACTTAAGAACAGGTACGTCGGTGCAACACGAGTATTCAATTATCAACAGTATTGCTATCAGGGACAGTGCACATTAATCAACATGTCGGTTTTCATGTAAAATGTATATGAGCTAGTGTTAGCCAGAAGCTAATTTTCACCTGCATGCGGCTATACCTGTATAGGCCTGAGACCATACCTGTAGACCATGCCTGTAGGCTGTTGTTAAAAGTAGTGATATAACTATATCCATACAAAAACTGACGTATTAAGAACATACAAGACAAGTAGACATAGTACAGGAGATGGAACAATTATATGTTACATGTTGGCGGATTTTGCTGAAGAGACAACGTGTGTTTTACTCTAAATAGAGTCACGTAAATTTGCCGCAATGTGCTGTAGGTTGACTGTTTTACTAGTGGTAAATGGACATAACAAGTTAATTTGACGCACTGTTCGGTTCAACAAGTGTTTATTTGAACCATTGTACTGGGTTGACTAATTTGTGTGTTCTGCCTCCATGTATAATATAATGGAAACTTGTGGAACTATCCTCACAGTAAATTTCACAGAGTAAATTTTACTCAAACTGAGTCAATTTGAGCCCAAGACGTGAGTAAAGTTTTACTCAGTTTGAGTAAAATGTACTCAGCGAAATTTACTGTATGGTGCTTTTGTAATATTTTCTAATTGTAACACTCCTCATAATGCATGAGTTGTTGTGCCCTATATGTATCATCTTAGTAACTGTTATTATTTATTTGCCATCAGATGCAGGCTGTACGTGTTAAACACGTTGACCGGCAGAAATTCATCTGTTTTGAGGGCCAATTGACCTTCACAACTTTTTTGGAGTGTGGTGAGTGAAACATTTTGCACAGCGTGCCGTTGGTTCTCAAAATGGCGTCCGCCTTGATAGTTAGGAACCAAATGGACCCTTATTGGTCTGTAACTCTGACTGTGTACAAATGGACCCCAACGTCCATTGTACACCGTCAAGAGTTAAATTAACATTGATTTTACAATATAAATTGGGGTCCCAAAGATACAAATGCCATTAAATGGGTGCCCTTGGAATTAAAATGGTTGAGAATCACTGCTAGAGCCGTACAAATATTGTCTTATGGGGGTCCATGGCACATCTTTTCAAATGGGGGGTCTGTGGGCTAATTGTCAATTTGGGGGGTCCTTGACATGAAATGTTTGAGAACCACTGCCCTATGCAACAACATACTGGGTATCAGTTTAGGCTTTCCCTGCATGTTAATTTAAGCTGTAGGCCTACAGTACAAAGCACAATCCATTTTATTTAGGATAGAGTGAACCAATCAATGTCTTACACCCCTTCCTGACAGGCAGTGACGCGAGCGAGCGTGATTGCGAAAATGATTAAAATGTATTCGTTTCAATCAGACTATCCTGACCTGCCGCGAGCGACAGCAAACTGAGCGGCGATGTCGTTCCCCCCTCAAATATTCGCTCGCTGTGTCTCTAGTTGAGCGATTACGCGGCCGAGTCACGCCCCTAAACACTTTTTATTGGTCAAGAATCGCAGGCTGCTTTGCCCCTGTGTGCTTCCAGGTAACACACACACAGACACACCCGGACACGCGCCGCCTCATATCAGGACAGTGTCGCGCACGATTTCGTCTCCAGTTCGCACGCTCGCTGCCTGTCAGGAACCGGTGTTAAGTATGTCAATTAAGGCTGTCAATCTTCCTCATATGATCACATTTTCAGTGGCTATTTTAATATCCCATTTTATGACATTTTAATTAATACAAATTAAATAAATTGCACAACAGATTTATCAATAAGCTTGTGCAATCTTGTTTTGTCTATAGTTGCCAAGAAATTTGAAATTCCTAGTACCTTGGACTTAAAGGTCTATGATGACTCAAACACTGAAGTCGACGACGAGGCGTTTCAATTTCTTCTAAAAAAACCAGACCTGGGTGTGTTGGAGATTTGTTCACCCCAAGACTCAAATCCTGAAGGTGAGTTGCTAACATGGAGCCTTATAGCCTCATCCATACAGTCCTGGCTGCTTGAAGCCTTTTTACAACATTTCCGGGTTCCCGTTTTTTTCGCTCTGATTGGCCAGGTTATGTGACATGAGCGGCAATCGTGGGACGGCAAGTTTCTACACTGGTTAAGGGCACTCTTCGAAGTTGGTTAAGGTTAGAGTTTGTCTTAGAGCATGGCGATAGAACGCCAGGTAGTTTGCAGGCTGTTCGACGCGGAAATGGGCAAACACGCTATTGGGCGCACATGTCACATGACCTGGCCAATCAGAGCGCCGGAAACGCGGATGCGTTGTAAAAAGGCTACACGTGTCCTGGCTAACCTAAAATGTCACACAGGTACTGTGTATTTTTGTACTTTGAAATGATCTTTGTATATATGCCCAATGTAACGTGTGGATCCTTCCTAATCTAATGTGGTCTTTTTACATTACACTTGTCACAAACATTCCTATCTAATCACACTTATATGTCTACATGATTGTTAGATTCAGTGAGGACCTCTGCAAGCAACTCCAGCAGCCAAAGCTCCGTTCTCAGCTCTGGTGCAGACAATGAGGGGGAGTCTGATGACACCATCATTTTGCAGTCTAGTCCTGCTCCAAGAAACGGTGCTGACCTGACTCGTATCACTCTGGTAAGCTTTGCATATGACTGTTTGAAATGGAGATGGTGACTCTGATAAAGGGGTAGCATGGGCATTGGGGATGGCCAAGTACAATTGGGGAGAAAATGGGGGTGGGGGGGGGGTCATGGTTTACATTTGTCACCTTAACCCTTTCACTGCCGCACAACAGCAGGTTAACCCTTTCACTGCCGCACTACAGAAGGTTAACCCTTTCACTGCCGCACTACAGAAGGTTAACCCTTTACTATCACATACTGTACCACATACTGTATACCACATACTGGTACTAGTGTGGCAGTGAAAGGGTTAAATATACTTGGCCACCAAATGACTGTCTATCCATGTGTGTCCTCCCCCCCCCCCCCCCTTTTTACTCCCGCTTAGATGACTGAAAAGATTCTGAGGGACACAGCTGGAGGAGAGAGGATCATTGCCGATTATGCTCGGACGAAAACCCTAACGGATACCAGAAGACGCGACATGGTGAAGATATTGGTTGCGCACATGGCAAAAGAGCATGGGTAATTATGTTATCTAAACATTACGCACCCAATACACATTTTTGGTTTTTACTAAGATCCTCCTTTTTGCAGAATTGGTAAATGATAAATGGTTATCCAAAGCGCTTTACATAGATTGTGCAGAAGGCATTGGCACAGCAATACTTTTGTTTGGATCTCATACTTGTGTATGTGTGCACTGTAGGACGAGTCCTTCAAGGCGTGTTAAAGAAGACTACGCAAAGGGCATCACTGCCTTATTCCCATACCTGGCCGATCCCCAGGGCAATTTGGGATATGTAAGTACATCAGGGAAAAGTGCAGAGAGACATTTCATCGGCGACTCAGTGCATGTGTGTTCCTGTGGGTCGCCCATCTTGCGTGTGTGTTAAAACTGCATGACAAATAAAGACTTCTAGTCTAACAATTATTATGTTTATAGGTCATTCTTGTTATATAATTTCTAGGGATGTTCGATATTGGCTTTTTTTTACCGATATCCGATATACCGATATTGTCCAACTCTTTAATTTCCAATACCGATATCAACCGATACCGATATATGCAGGGTTTCTCCCCCCCCCCCCCCCCCCAAAAGGAATAATTTCAGGTAATTAACATTAGGCTACATATCTCTTGTCGTGGAATTAACACAACATTATGCATAACATTATCCAATCACATGCATGGTACATAAAACACCAACCCCATTACTCCTCACTTCTCTGGAATTGCTTAAAAGGGCTGTGCGGAGTACGATTTCAACTAAATATTTGTTAACATTTCTGTATGCTGACCATTTCTCCTAACCTCAACAATTTAAGAACCACAGATGTCCTACCTGTTGACCTTGATTTTAGCAATTCTTCAGAGAAGGGCATGTGTTAAGTTTTAAGGAGAGAAATAAACACATTTACACATGCCCATTTAAACCAAATAACTTTTTTTTTTCCTCTTTACTTCTTGTGTTTTAGGAGCAGTATTACAATCCAGTAGATGGGAGTGGGTTTCTGGCATGGAGGGTGAAATCACTTCAAAAGATAGCATCAGAGGGACAAAAGAAGAGCCGTAATGTTCAGCCACTGATCGGTATGTAATTTTGATTGTCCCAGTCCACTGTTTATCTAGCAACTGTGAAGATGGATCATTATAGTAAATGCATATCACTGGAAAGTATTGCAGCAGTATGTGTGGTTTCTACACTGTTACAGGTGGTCCAAGTTCTGGCGACAGAGCCCCCTTCTCTGAGGAAAACCAGCTAACCACAGACACCCAGTTTCGTGAGGCCAGTGCACTGATGAAGCATACAACTGATGAAGCAATCATCAAGGAGAAGATGAAACAGACCTTCACCCATCGCCAAGAAATGATGCACGACCCAATCAAGTCCTCTGAAATATTCACCACCTTTCCAAGATTCCTAGACATCACAGGAATGGTATGTGGCTTGCATTAAAGTCTAACTGAAATAAAAAATGACCTTTTTAAACAATTTAGATCACATCCCTGGTCATAGGGTGAACCTATTTAATAGGGCTGTCCCTGACTAAGGATTTGGATGGTTGACTAGGATTGTTAAAAAAAAAAAAAAAAAAAAAATGTATCATTCCATTTGGGCTGTGGGGGGTGCTTAATGTCTGAAGGAGTCAACTGAAGGCTTCTTGTCCTCTGCAAAAGCATACAATTGGTCCACTGATGAAATCCTCTTTCAGTGCCTCTGTGCCTGTTTTCGTAGGCAGTTAGCCTCTGGTATGCCTGCCATTAGCGTTAGCCACGCTTCTATGCCTCTTTTCTTTTGAAAAAAATTATAATATATATATATATTTTTTTTTTTTTTTTTTATAATATTATATTCGACTAAGAGGTTGGCCAGTCGACTACGGCCCCTTTCGACCGATTAGTCGACTAATCGATTAATAGGGGTCAGCCCTACTATTTAACAATGTATGACAAAAAAATTTCAACCATGTTTTATTCCATCTTGTCTGCAGATTGAGCAGGATTTCAGTCTGATGTTTGGTGATGACATCTCTGCAAAGTTCCTGGAGAAGTGGCCTACTTTCTGCAGGCAGAAAGTCCTTGAACAAAGCCGTGGCCTCACCCAGACCGGCGACCTTCAAGACCTGCTTCAGAATGCTGAATCCACAACAGACACAATAGAACTGAACAATGGTATGCTTGAATTAAAGGAATATAATAATGGAAGGGTGAATTGTTTTTTAAACAAATGGAAACACAGCTTTTAGTCAAATGTATTTCTGATTTTTTTTATTTAATTTTTTGTATTTTTAGCATGGGACAGTGAAATGTCCTCCCTCTTGCTTCTTGTCCACCTCCTGCCACCATCACCTCAGGGACGCAACAAGAGACCGGGAAAGCTCTCAGCCAGAGAAGCCATTGACTCCCTTGTGAAGTTCATAAAGGTAAGGTTACAGTTGCCTATATTATTGGCCGATATTGGCATTCAAATGTGATATAGGAAAATATCGGTAAAAAAAAAATTAATTATTCTTTTTACATTTCTATAACCAACTTTTATTTACCCAGGCAAGTAAGAACAAATTCTGATTTTATTTATTGTCAAAAGTATGCATAATGTTATGTTAATTCCACAACAAGACATATGTAATGTTAATTACCTGAAATTATTCAGTTTTTTGGGGGGGAAACCCTGCATATATCGGTATCGGTTGATATTGGTATTGGAAATTAAGAGTTGGACAATATCGGTATATCGGTAAAAAAGCCAATATCGAGCATCCCTAGTTACAGTTGAATTAAAGTATAAGAAGGATCACTGTTCTGTCTAGGGGTGCACGATATTGATTTGTTGACCCCGATATCGATACCAATAACTTTCTGCTCCTCAAGGTCGATACCGATAACCGATATATATATTTATTGTACTATAATTATAAATTTTTTTATGTATATTCCTGTAGTTTTGACCTAACCAGATTTATCATGACATGAGCGTTACTATATGAACAAAACAAAGCCAAGAGAACAGTTTTGACTCTTCAAATAAAGTGACTATTTATTTTTCCAAATAAATATAATTTGAGTCGATCACAAAATTCACAATCCGTCAATGTCATTAACAATGTGTTTCCCTGAACAACTAAAAACCAACAGGTATTGTGCTTTGTCAGTAGGGATGCTGTTCACATTTGAACCGATACGGTACCGGTACCTGTGAATCGATACCGGTACCCAACGGTACCTTTTTCGGTACTTTAGTCTCTAAAAATGTAATCTACCTACCTCAGTTGTGAGAAGAAAAAAATCCAAACTTCAAATAACCACATTTTCGACCGTTTTTGGCTTGCCTTTGCCCCGACTGCTTTGTTGTTGAATCAAGTCAAATCCTAAATAAGCATATATAGTGCGTGTGAATGTTGACATGAAAAGAAAAAAGTAAAAAAAATATATATATTTTTTTTATTATCAGAGCTGTCAATACTTTTATCGGGATGACGTCATAATTGCTGATATCGGCCTGATAATTATCGTGCATCCCTGATATTGACCTGCATGATTGAAATCATGCAAAGACCACGGTTTGCAAACCGTGACTAATTTTAATAGCAAGACTAATGAAGTTCTCTTGTCACAGACTGGGACCAGTATCCAGGGGCATTTGGACAGCATCACGGAGAGCCTTCAACCCTATCTGCTTGCTGTGGGGACCCAGAGGAGTGTGATTCACAAGTACTTCATTGTGATTGACAAACATGCAATCCCTTGTAAGTCACCAGACTCTCTTGCCTCTTTTGATGAGCTTTTCAAAGCTCATTTTGTCTTTGGTACCTCATACAACCGGGATCTGGCCAATATGTACAACTTCTTGCAAACCGCCATTTACAAGATCGATGCTGCTACAACTAATGTCAACCCCAGGGTTAAAGAGATGAGGGCTCGGATGCTGCACTGATTTCTTTTTTATACTGAGAGGATATTTTATCTCGGGCCTCTGATGCTGCACAGACTTTTGATACTGAGAAGATATTTTATCTTGAGGCCTCTGATGCTGCACAGACTTTTGATACTGAGAAGATATTTTATCTTGAGGCCTCTGATGCTCCAGTGTTTTTTGATAAGATGTTGTGTTTCATTTGCAAAAACTCTCAGGCAAATGCCAATTCACTGATGAGGCACTTAAGGATGATCCACGGACTTTGTTCAGGAAGGACACTTCGTCTTAAATGTGGTCAGCCTGGTTGTTTACATGTCTTTTGCACTTTTTCTGGGTTTCGAAAGCATCTTAAAGCACGTCATCAACCATGTGATGATCCTGGTGAAGGCCGCTCTACAGCTGAACATTTAGCTGAAAGTTATGTTGATGACTTTCCATCAGGCAGTGCCCCTTCTGACCCAGTCCTTCCAGTCCTTCTTAATAATAGTCTTGTAGACAGCTGTGCTGCAACAGTAGCTGAACTTAAAGTGGCAGGTGTAGGTGAAACAATAATAAACTCTTTGGTAACTTCAATGGAAGTGATTGTTGATGATATCCATAATCAAGCAAAACAATATGTGAAGCAGTGTCTATCTTTACAGGAACCTATCAAAAGTGAGGTTGAGTGTAAAATTGATCAGTGTTATGAAGAAATTGAAAATCCCTTTTGTATCTTAAATTCTGAAACTAAGAGAAGGCAATATTTTACAGAGAAGTGGGGAAGGGTAGACCCAGTTGAATATGTCCTTGGTACAAGATTTGATACCCTGCGCAATCGGACTACTGGAACTTATGATCAGGCTGTTGTTACTGATAAATGTGTTTATATCCCAATTTTGAAAACATTAGACTTTATTTACAAACACCCTAATATAAAAGAGATGATGCAGAGTGATTCCAGTTTAAGAGAAGATCTTCTTAATGACTTGTGTGATGGAGAGTATTTCAAGAGTCATCCTCTATTTTCAAAACAGAAGCATGCAATTCAGGTGCAGCTTTTCTATGATGATTTTGAATGCGCGAATCCGTTGGGGAGTAAAAAGGGAATACATAAATTAGGAGCAATCTATTTCACCTTGCGTAATTTTTCTCCAAAGTACAACTCAATTCTGCTTAATATTCATTTGGTCGCTTTATTCCATGCCCAAGACATTAAAACACATGGCTTTTCTAAAATACTTGCTCCACTTGTGGAAGATATTAAAATACTGGAGAAGGATGGAATTAAGGTCCCATTGTATGATCAGCCAGTGTATGGAACTATTGTCCAAGTTACAGGTGACAACCTTGGTATTCACGGTTTGTTTGGTTTCGTAGAATCATTCAGTGCCAGATATTGTTGCCGCTTTTGTCTTGCTGAGAAAGAGGACTTTCAGACGGAATTCAAAGAAGATTCACCCAAGATAGTTATGCGAACTCGAGCACTTCATGCAGAACACTGCCACACAATGGAGACTACTATTGGTCTTCCCTATGTGATGGGAGTTAAACGTTCTTGCATTCTAAATTCCTTGCAGTACTTCAATACATGTGACAATTTCTCTGTCGATATTATGCATGATATCTTGGAGGGCGTGGCACAATATGAAATGAAACTGCTAATACTACACTTGATTAAAAACTACACAACATCAAAGGAAATAGACTTGAGAATTAAGAGCTTTAACTATGGTTACCTGGAACAAAACAACAAGCCACCTGCATTGAAGTTAGTAGAGACCTCAAATGACTTGGGGTTAAATGCAATCCAATCTTGGTGTTTACTTCGCAATCTACCACTTATCTTTGGAGACTTGGTTTGTCCAAATGATCAACACTGGTATTTGCTTCTGCTGTTGCTTCAAATAGCAGATATTGTATTTTCTCCCAGGTTATCAACTGGCATTACTATTTATTTAAAACACTTGATTGCAGAGCACCACGGGTTATTCAAGCATTTGTTTCCCAACAGGAGGCTACTACCAAAGCATCATTTTATGGTGCACTATCCTACATGTATTCGTAAAATTGGACCACTTTTGCATGTCTGGTGCATGCGCTATGAAGCGAAGCATAATTTCTTTAAAAAACAACTAAAAAGCTTCAAAAATATAACTAAAACGTTGGCAAAGAAACACCAAAGTCAAGTAGCATACAATTGGCAGACATTTGATCCCAACAGACTGGTGCTTGGTCCAAGTAAAATGGTAGCATTAAATGTGATGGACAGAGGCTGTGAGATAGCGGAGACTCTTCAGGTACCAAGTGACACCAAGGTGTTAAATGTTAGATGGGCCAAACACCATGGAAATATGTATCGTCCAGGTTTAGTTGTTTGCCTTAAAGTTCTTAGTGAGGTTCCAGTTTTTCACAAAATCCACCGTGTTGTTCTTAAAGATGAGAGGTTACTGTTGTTTACATTTGCACTACAAACTGTGTCTCTGGATGACCATTTTTATGCATTTAAAGTTGTGTGTACTACAGATGGACCTCATGTAGTTGATGTCAAAGAGCTTTTGTTTTACAAAGCATTCGATATACAGATGTCATACAGTGATGACGATTCAAGCTCATTTATTGTTCCATACTGTTTCCTGTGATTTAAAAAAGGAAAAGAGAAAATCACTAAGCTCTTGAACTATTGCACTGGGGATGAACACTATTAGTTTTCTTTTATTTCTTTGGGGTGAACAGATGCTGCTGTCACTTTATATAGAGGCCAAAATGTAATTGATCGATTACTCTCCCCATGAAGCCTTAATTGAAGTCATGGTGATTTCTTTTTGTTGCATTCCTGAGCCAATAATTTGATGACTGGCTTGAATTATTGGCTCAGGAATGCGACAAACAAACAAATCTCCATGAATTCAAGGATTCATGGGGTGTGTAATTGGTAGATTTCTTTTTTTGGGTGAGCTATCCCTTTTTAAAAGGGTGTACAGATGCTGCTGTCACTTTACAGAGGCCAAAATGTAATTGATCGATTACTCTCCCCATGAAGCCTTAATTGAAGTCATGGTGATTTCTTTTTGTTGCATTCCTGAGCCAATAATTTGATGACTGGCTTGAATTATTGGCTCAGGAATGCGACAAACAAACAAATCTCCATGAATTCAAGGATTCATGGGGTGTGTAATTGGTAGATTTCTTTTTTTGGGTGAGCTATCCCTTTTTAAAAGGGTGTACAGATGCTGCTGTCACTTTACAGAGGCCAAAATGTAATTGATCGATTACTCTCCCCATGAAGCCTTAATTGAAGTCATGGTGATTTCTTTTTGTTGCATTCCTGAGCCAATAATTTGATGACTGGCTTGAATTATTGGCTCAGGAATGCGACAAACAAACAAATCTCCATGAATTCAAGGATTCATGGGGTGTGTAATTGGTAGATTTCTTTTTTTGGGTGAGCTATCCCTTTTTAAAAGGGTGCAGATGCTGCTGTCACTTTACAGAGGCCAAAATGTAATTGTCTTTTATTTATGACCTTTTTTCTATCGATTACTCTCCCCATGAAGCCTTGAAGTCATGGTGATTTTTGTATATAATGGAGTTGTTTGCAGAGGGGCTCACTGAATCTAACAATCACGTAGACATATACCAAGTGTGATTAGCAAGAGAGGAATGTTTGACAAGTGTAATGTAAAAAGATTAGGAAGGATCCACACCAAGCAAGTTCTTCCTCAGACGTGTTTTTTTTTTTTTTTTTACTATGTTACATTACATTGGGCGTATAGAAACAAAGATCATTTCAAAGTACAAACATATACAGTACCTGTGTGACATTTTGGATGAGGCTAGGCTCCATGTTAATAAGCAACTTGGGGTGAACAAATCTCCAACACACCCATGTCTGGTTTCTTTAACTGAAACGCCTCCTTGTCGACTTCAGTGTTTTAAGTCATCATAGACCTTTAAGTCCAAGGTACTAGGAATTTCAAATTTCTTGGCAACTGAAAACAAAGATTGCACAAGCTTATTGATGAATCTTATTTTATTAATGACCTTTTTTTCTTTCTATCGATCGCCCCTTGAAGTCATGATTCTCACACGCTGTTGTAAAACTGTTTGCATCCCAACTGAAACGCCTCCTTGTCGACTTCAGTGTTTTAAGTCATCATAGACCTTTAAGTCCAAGGTACTAGGAATTTCAAATTTCTTGGCAACTGAAAACAAAGATTGCACAAGCTTATTGATGAATCTTATTTTATTAATTTTTTTTTCTATCGATTGCCCCTTGAAGTCATGATTCTCACACGCTGTTGTAAAACTGTTTGCATCCCAAAGGATATGCCTGCATGTTGCAAATAAAAGTGCATTGTTAAATACTGATTTCTGCTTTGCCCCCGTTTATTTTAAATGTATTATTCCAGAGTAAATTATTATTTAATTCTATATTGAGTGAAATATGATATTCTATATCGAGTGAAATCTATTCTATATTGAGTGAACTACAACTCCATATTGAGGGAATTACAACTCTATATTGATTAAAATACCACTCTATATTGAGTGAAATATGATATTCTATATCGAGTGAAATCTATTCTATATTGAGTGAACTACAACTCCATATTGAGGGAATTACAACTCTATATTGATTAAAATACCACTCTATATTGAGTGAAATATAACTTTAAGTATCTCTATATTGAGTGAAATATAACTTAAAATATCTCTATATTGAGTGAAATATAACTCTATTGAGTGAAAATATAACTCTATATTGATTAAAATACCACTCTATATTGAGTGAAATATAACTTAAAATATCTCTATATTGAGTGAAAAATAACTCTATAGATGTTAGAGTTGTTTTTACTTTATGCTAAATGGAGTAAGTTGGTATTTTGTAGAGTTAAATGTTAACACTAAATGGAGTAGAAATAACTCTGAAGATTTAACTCTGTGACAAGAGTCATTTTCACTCTATCTGGAGTCGGAGCCAATACTGTCTTTTTGGGAGTAAAATTTTACTCAATTTGAGTAAATTTGACTCTGCGAATTTTCCTGTGTACTACCATAGAACCAGGGGTGTAAAGTACTAGAGTAATTGTACTTTGTTACAATACTTAAGTACTGTTTTTGGGGGATTTGTACTAATACTCAAGTATTATTAGGTTTGTATACTTGTACTTTTACTCAATTACATTTCAGAGAAATAAAACATACTTTTTACTCCTTACAGTTAAAATGCAGACCTACTGTACAAAGTACAAAGTACAAATCTCGCAGGTCCAACTATTTCAATTCATATATTTGTTTCTCTGGCCGAACTAACGTTAACGTTATTAATCCTGTGCACTTTATTTAAAAACAGCCAATCAAATCCCCGTCAATGGAAAATGAACCCGCCCATACCCATGCTGATTGGTCGTTGTGCAAGACTAGAAAGCGGGGATCTTTGATCTGCTATCAGAAGAATAGACAGTCAGAGTGACGAGCTACAGAAGATGGCCACAAGCGATAGTACGAGTGATGAAGAGGACGAAAGGGAACATTTCATTGCCCCGGAATAAAAAAAAGTTTTTACTTTAACTTTTTAGTACTTAGTAGAAACTTTTTTACTTTTACTCAAGTGTGTTTTTAGCCAGATACTCTGACTTTTACTTGAGTACGATTTTGAGACCGTACCCATACTTTCACTTAAGTATAATTTCTGGGTACTTTTTTACACCCCTGCATAGAACGTATATTCACTGAGTGGTGCGTCAGCAAGGCACACAGGACCCTGAAAGACCCCAACCACCCAACAAACAGTTTGAGCTCATGCCATCTGGCAGACGGTACCGCAGTCTCAGGTCCCCATCTAGAAGAACACTGAACAGCTACTTCCACCGGGCAAACAGACGACTGACGGACATACAGTCTAAACCATCACATGAGAATACACACAGAAGCACTAGAGACTTACTGTACACACAAGCACACTTATTACACACATACACTGCTGCTACTTACACTGTAGAATAATTAAAAAAAAAAAGTATATATTATCCGCTGTTTCCCCCCCCCCCCCTCTCCCCCCCTTGTATTGTATAGATAGTTGTGTATTGTTATTTACAATTATATAACTACTACAGTTGAGAAGCTGGGAAAAACAAGCATCTCACGTTTTTCTGAATGTATGTACATTTAATAAAGTTGTGACAATAGAATAATCTGAATCTGCCATTGCCCCTGACCAAGGCTCTGGTATTATAACTGGAGTTGGTCCCAGTGTGTCGTACTCATGGCTGCCCACTGTCCCTAAACAGTTAGCATGTGTTAAATGCAGAGGACAAATTCTTGGTATATGTAAAAATGCAATAACGAGATTCAAATTCGACCAGGATGATTCAGCTTTATCCCTGAGGAGTGATGACCCAGAAGGAGTCTTTATCAAAATACAGAACATCACCTAAGCGTCAAGGTCCTATCACAATCCCCTAATCAATGAACACAAGTGTGCATACACTGTAAGAAAAAAAGCTACAAGAAAACGGTAAATGTCTGGCATCAATGGTTGCCAAATACTTACTGTCAAATTACAGTAAAATCAACTGCATTTACAGATTACAACCTTTATTTAATGGTTAATATTTTGATAAAAGGTAATTTACTGTATTTTTATGGCATTTACACTTAAAGTAGAAAAACAAAAGTAATCTGTAAAATAATAGTGAATTTCCTGTGAAAAAACTTTTATTTCTTACAGTGTAGGCTTGTTTGAATTGAAACCCAATAGGTTGGAGGAAGATAAAGAATACTATCTCCGTCCCAGGTGGCCAATGTGAACTTCAATGCCAGACTATTATATTGGCCCAATAAAGGACAGTTGCCCTGGGTGCCAAGTATCTACTTGGTATTAATAACAGTTTTTTGCTGGTCACACTGTGAGAGGAAGATATTAAACTGGAATGTCCCAGGAGAACATCACTGCCCTGAAAACTCTCTTCTCTTCTCTTTAGTTTGGCTGTTTCCTGTTTTAGTGGTCAACATTGATCTGCTCTTGTTCACAGTCACACCTACCCTGTTTGGTCCACTTTTAGATCGATAGTCCGTTTGGTTTGTACAGGTATAAACGCAAACCGAACTATAATGAGGACCAAACAACCAAACCATGGTCCTCTTGAAAAGTTGGGACTCGGTTCGTTTCAAAGTGGACCATGGTTCGTTATGTTGGTGTGAACGCGATCGAACTTTATATAGTATCTAATCTAGAGCAAATGATGACAGGTGCCTAGTGGCGGCGGTCGCGTGACCCAACTTGACAGCGCCAAGTGACAGCTTGCGCGCGACCCAACTCAAATGAATGACAGGCGCGCGGACAGTCTCTCTCTTCCTCTCTCTCTCTCTGCCTCTCTCTTTCTGCCTCTCTCTCTCTCTCCCTCTCTCTCTCTGCCTCTCTCTCTCTCTGCCTCTCTCTCTCTCTCTCTCTCTCTGTGCGCATGCGTGTGGATGGTGGGAGCGTTTGGTGAGTGGAGTGGTGCGAGAGTCTGAGGAGGTACGGGTGAGTCTTTCTAAACTTTTCCTATCTTTATGTTGTTTGTCAAATTGTGAATTGGACTGGGGTTTATTTGGCTGGTTGTGTGTTGATGGTGGGCTGGTAGTGTTGTCAGTGTTCGCTTAGGCAGCTGTCTGCTGTCGCGGTGGCATGGACTTCACTAAGTTGACCAGGAAACATGGTTTCAAAGTCGCGCCGGCGTTTCCGTGTTCTGTAGAGGAATGCGGTCTCGTCGTTGCAGGAATAGTAGGCGCTTCGGCCGTTAAGTCTGTGGCCAGGATGAATGGGTCTATTGTTTTCTTTTTGGATGATTTGAGTAAGGTTTATCAACTGATAACGGACGGTTTGATCATACGTGATACGTTGGTGGCTGTGATGCCGCTCACAACACATGCCATTAGGGTGACGGTGTCAAACGTTCCCCCGTTGGTGAGCGACGAGGTTATATTAAGGGAACCCGCCAGGTTTGGGAAAGTGGTAGCTCCATTAAAGAAAATGTCTTCGGGCTTTAAGGCACCTGAACTACAGCATGTGGTTTCTCACAGAAGGCAGACGTTCATTATAATGAACAAACGTGATGATGAGTTGGATCTTAATTTTAAAGTAATAGTAGACGGGTTCGAGTAAGTTATTTTTGCGACGTCACAAAACATGCGCTGTTTTGCGTGTGGAAGGGAGGGGCATCAGAGGCAAGCGTGCTCTGGGGAGGGGCCGAGCAGGGGAGAAAAGGAGGAGGAGAGTGCAATGAAGAGGGGAAGAGCAGCTTGGGGTATGAATCGAGGGGTTGAGGGGGGGGGGGACAAGGGAGGAGGGGTAGTGGGGAGAGTTCTGAGAAGGTTATCGTACCGGATAGAAGTGATAAGGAAATGGAAGGAGGAGGTACGGCTGAGATTGCAACACGGGGAAAGAATGGTGGAGTTGGAAAGGTGGGGGGGGGGGGGGGGGGGGGGTGGTGGAAGGAGCTTGTCTCAGCCAAGACGCGTTAAATAGCCAGGTGAGGAGTGAACTTGTTGACATACAGGGGGCAGTTGGTGGGGCTGAAGATAGGGGGGGGGGGGGGGGGTCGTGGTGGGAAGGATTACAGAGGGGACGAGTGGCCCTGTTGTGATACAAGGGGAAGATGATGGGGATGAAGATGTGGGGGGGGGGGGCAGTGGAGGGAAGGGTTACAGAGGGGGCAAGTGGACCTGTTGTAATGCAAAGAGAAGATGGTGGGGATGAAAATGTGGGGGGGGGGGGGTCGTGGCGGGAAGGGTTACAGATGTGGGGAGTGTACCTGGGGTAGCTGTAGATGTTGAGGGGGTCAGGGTGGAGGAAGTAGAGGATATTGACATGGGGGAGGGGGACGGCGGGGTGGGGGTTGCTAGGCAGAAGAGGAAGATTGAGGTAGTTGGGGTGTCGAGCTCTCAAGCTAAGAAGACAGGTGTGACGGAAGAACTTAGTAGTACGCAGAGTACACAGGGGCGTTTATGGGCAGAGATGGTTGTGGATAGTGATGATGAATATGAGAGTGATGGTTTTTCCTATTCACTGGATGCAATGAAACTGTTTTTAAAGTTGACAAAGAACAGGAAGAGTGTAGAGGTGAAAGATTTTTTTCCGGATAAAATTTTGTTTGTTGCAGCAGCAAAGGAACATATGAGGTTTAAAGGAGATGGTCGTTTTGTTGACAAAGATATATACAGGATGAGAAAGATTGTGCAGAAGGTGATACAGGGCCCCAGTGTGGAGGAGGCTGGAGTGGAATCGGTGTAGTTTTTTTTTTTTTTTTTTTTTACTTTTTTTTTTCTGAAATGAGAGTTTTTTTTATTGAAGGGACTGGTGTGGTGTCACTTGGGGCTGGACTTTTCAAGGTGTCCCGATACCGGGGAAAGGAGGCTGAGACTTTTTTTTTGTTCATCTCATATACTCTTATACTTTTGTGGAATTTTATGAGGACTGGGACTATGGAGGATTCAGAGACAGGAGCGGGGCGTATCGTTTTCATGCCCGATGGGGAGGCCACGCATTACTCCTTCGACAGACTTTTCAGCAGAGTCGTCATGGGGGATGTTGTCTCTGCCGTCTTTGTATGTTACCGGCACCGGTACCTTGTTCAAGGGTTGGAAGGTATGACTGTGGGGCTCATCGCGGTCTACGCCGAAATAAACGGTTTCCTGATTCAGCCTTGGAGGGTGATGGTGAAGATGACTTTGCTGGTTAATTTCTACCCGATGTTCGGAATGGGTTTCATTAGGGCTTTGAGCTCTCGAATCAGACTGCTCGATGAGAAGTCACTGAGGGCTGCCAATCTCCGCACGGGGGAGTGGGAGGTGAGGTTGGAGCGGCATCTGAACCAGGGAGGAAAAGGCGGCCTCGGACGGGGAGGCAAGGGTGACATACATACATATGCTCTGTTTTCGGCCCCCGACATCATCGATGCCATGTGATATAAGACTGGTGGACGGTAGGAGCAAATGTGATGAGGCTGAAGGAGGATGGTCAGCTGTAAGGGCGGCCCTGTTTATCCACGGGATAAGTTTTGACTGGAGTCTGTCGGACACGCACAAAGGCCTGATGTGTTGTACCACGCGGGGAAAGGTGAAGCTAGAGACGCTCTTCTCAGGACAACGGTTTCTACAGTGCCTCTCCGGTGTCTCTCTCTCTGATACGCCCAGAACTTTGGATCGTTTAGGTTTCTTTTTTCCCTGTGGGGGAAAATTTCAAGTGACAATTTGGTTCAGGTTCAGCATCATTGTCCCTAATTGATTTTTTTGTTTGTTTGTTCTATTTTTGTGTGTTTTGTTTTGTTTTGTTTTGTGTTTGTTGTTTTTTTGTTTGTTTTGTTTTTTTGGTTTTGAGTTTTTTTGGTTTTGTTGCATCTTGTGTAATTTTAGTAAAGAATAAAGTTTTTATAAAAATCAAAAAAATCTCTCTCTCTCTCTCTCTCTCTCTCTCTCTCTCTCTCTCTCTCTCTCTCTCTCTCTCTCTCTCTCTCTCTCTCTCTCTCTCTCTCTCTGCCTCTCTCTCTCTGCCTCTCTCTCTCTGCCTCTCGCTGTCTCTCTAGACTGGCGTCGCGCGCGGACAGTCTCTCTCTTCCTCTCTCTGTCTCTCTAGACTGGCGCTGCGCGTTGACAGTCTCTCTCTCTCTCTCTCTCTCTCTCTCTCTCTCTCTCTCTCTCTCTCTCTCTCTCTCTCTCTCTCTCTCTCTCTCTCTATCTCTATCTCTCTCTCTCTATCTCTCTACTCTCTAGTCGACTTGCGCCACGTTCGTAATGACCTTTATCACAAGAGACGCTGTCCAACTGTTTACGTTTGTGAGTGCTAGTCCAATAGATGAACGACTTGGCGACAGCATGTCCTTTGTTTACAAATTAGATCCGCACCAAACAGGGTAGTGTGAACGCAGACCAAAATCAAACAATGTATCATTTTCACATTTGGTCCACAAGAAAGTCCGGACTATCCCCGGACTTTCAGGTGTGAACACGCCCTGAAACTTGACCAAAACCTCCAGCTAATCCACACCACAGTGCAACACTATTACAGCTCTCTCAAGTCTTTTATTTGAAAGGACAATGTTGTGCATAATTTCCTCTTGCAATAGGGAGGTGTAGTCTGATGTCACTTTGGACCGCCCGTGAGGTCATTGGGAAAATGGATTATCGGCTATTGTAACAATTCTGCCTCATGAACATTGAAAAGCTTTCCATTTTTGCACAAAATGAGTTCCCTTCTATCACTAACATTATTGTTTAAGCATTTCTCGTTGAAATATAATTAGGCGATTTTTCTTTTTACGATTAATTGCGAATATTTTCATGTTGAGATAGATTGTGGATGAATACGCACAGAAAGGTACACCATGCAAATGTTCATGCTTTATTTGTTTTTAAACGAGACAATTTAGAAATGGGCAATGGGGATATACGGTGCAATTTTGCGAGGTGGACCGGCCGGAAACAGCAATGACGTAACCACTACAGCTCTGTTAGGAATCCATGGTAAGAATGTTGAGTTCAAGTATGGCATGGAAGAATGGAGACGGAGAGGGTGCTGCTCTTCTCGAATATGTGTTCTTTTTATTATCAGAAACACTTTGAGCGATAACAATACTGTACCAGGTAAAGCAGGTAGTAGTAATAAGGAAGGATACTTAGAAGGAACAACTTAAATAACAAGAGAGAACAGGGTGGTGAGAGATCCGACTTCTCGACCTAAAGCAAAGAACTTAAATCATGATAACGGGCGAGATATCCGACTTTTGCCCGTGGACGGCTGTTCCCAGTAACACTGCTGAAGAACCGACAGGGAGAGAGGGGCAAAGTATTACTATAAAGGCCTCAACACAGCCAGCAGAACCAATCAGCATCAGTGACACAAATACAGGCAGGTGACAACAATCAAGGTAATTACTGAGACAGCAGGTGACGACAATCAGGGATAATTACAGAGACAGCAGGTGACGACAATCAAGATAATACAGAGACAGAGTGAGAATTCCAAGAAGGCGGCATGGACCTATCTCAAACCCTGCCCTCTTTTCTTGATCCTCCAATCACAGCTGTCGCTTACCTCGGACTTCCTCGGGTAAGCGACAGCTGTGATTAGAGGATCAAAAAAAGGGGCAGGGTTTGAGATAGGTCTGAGAAGCCCAGACGTTACACACTATAAGAGATGCGCGCGTTAATCACTAAATGGCCAAGTGGTAACCCAGATAGCAAAAGGTGTTAATTCAATGTTGATTTATGGTCACAATGCTTGATTTTTGGTTAAGGTCGACGATTGATGTTGAATCACCCATTAACCGCTAAAGCAATTGACTATTGTTGAAAACATATCATTGAATCAATATTGTTTTGTGGTTGCATTTTAATGATTGAAATGCCAATATCTAATAAATGTTGAATCAACGGATGCTGCTCAACATGCTGTCGTCATTGTCTCATCACCCAGACTGCACTGCACTTGTGCTGCCCCGCCTCCCAGAATGCACCTGTGCGGCAGCTTCCTGGCTGCTACCTCATGTCTCTCTGCATCGGTGAGTACTGCATGGCAATAATGTCGATTATGTTGTATGTTGTATGTTGTATGTTGTATGTATGCTTTCGATTGCAAACGCCAGCGGAGTAGTGCCGTGTTCGTTTTTACATGGTAGAGAATATTATATTAACCGTTATTCATGCCTGCTAGCTGAAGCTAATTTAGCTAGTAGCGTTAGCAGTTAGCTATGATGAATGTTTCTTGATTTTGGTGTTTAGTGATATCCACCTGTTGTATATACTGTTATACATTTTATGTAGGCTAACGCTCTTAAGCGCGGTGAAAATGAGTGCGGCGAAACTATTGAAAGAAGTAATGTAACAAGCGGTAGATACAATGTGCAAGCACTGGAGTCATATTGGGAGTTGGGGCTAACTAGCTTAGCTCTGTGGAAGAGCCGCGGTAAATCTAGGGACGTTAAGGCGGCGAGGTGAGAGATTTGACGAAACACTGGAAGATATTGTTGTTAAGAAGCGAGTCGAGTGGTTCGTTGGTGTGATTGTGGCCGTATTAATGGTTATATTTAATACGGTAATAAGTGTAAGACGATGTTGTTATGGAGAAGCAGTCGCGGGTTGCATGAGCATGAGGCTGGCTAGGCTGTTAGCTTGCGTGCGACTGTTTTGTGAGTTTGCGGGCGACATGTGTTATGATTAGAGTTTTGAAAATGATGGTTAGGAAGTATTAGAGGACGCGGTGGATGTCGTGGCATTGTATTAGGACGAAACTGAGTGTTTTGTGATAATAGTTGTACGTTGTCGCGGTGTACATCGGTTGCTGTGCGTTTGCGCTTCTGCGCATGCGCGTTACAACGCGGATCGCTGTTTTTTCTTTTCATTCGCTCTGGGGATGGATAACGGGTGAGGAGATATTTGGCATTGTGTTCAAATGTTTGTATTTGTATATTGATATTGTATGTTTGTGTAACAAGGGGAAGAGATGTGAAATGTATGATGATTAGATTATGGGAGTATGTTGTATGTTGTATGTTGTATGCTTTCGATTGCAAACGCCAGCGGAGTAGTGCCGTGTTCGTTTTTACATGGTAGAGAATATTATATTAACCGTTATTCATGCCTGCTAGCTGAAGCTAATTTAGCTAGTAGCGTTAGCAGTTAGCTATGATGAATGTTTCTTGATTTTGGTGTTTAGTGATATCCACCTGTTGTATATACTGTTATACATTTTATGTAGGCTAACGTCAGTAACGTTTCAAAATGTGGCTTATGATGTATTCTTTAACAGGATAATCAGTTAGCTTAGCATTGCTGCTACCTTGCTTGCTAAAAAGTCATGGTAAACCGGGCCTGTCTCTCTCCCTCCCTCCCTAATGTGTTTGTGCTTAAAACAGTGAATGATGACCGCATGTTCTCAGAGCATTTTCAGAGCACTGTTAAACTGTTAAATGGTCATTTTAAAACTAATATAAGAAATTAATGTATATAGTGGTATATTTATGAGGGGAAAAAAATATTTGCAACAACTTTTAACATTTATACAGGTAGGTTATTGATAACTAATTCTGCTATGAGTGTCATATTACAGTGACATTCATACAGTATCCTTTGATTTCACATAATTTAATTATTATTTCACAATAAAATACTGTAATCAAAATCCTCTGTAATATCACATCAGATTTTGTAATCTCACAATAACATAGCAATATTTCACATTTAATTATTATTTCACAATAATAGTAATCAAAATCGAAAGGCCCATTTGCATATTATTGGTATCTAGGGACATCTATGGACCTCAGGGAATGTATTCACATTGTCAGAAATATTGTGTCTATTACTAGGCTTGCTTAAATTGTGATGAAACAAATGAGAATATGAATTATGATGTTTCTTTGCATCTTTGACAGTGAATAACACCATGCTAATAATGACCAAACATTAAAAACTGCCACTGATCTCGTTCAGTCCCCTCTTGAGGTCATGTGTAAAAAAAATCGAAGGAAATTAATAAAGGGAAGATGATTAAACCGAAAGTTCTGTAGATGCAGTACTGAATTCTCCCATCCGGACCAATGCAATTTGAAATATTATTATAGAATATGATGCTTATAAATGACCTTATTATAGCCAATTCGCACATTTATATATATATTATCTTTCAAATGCCTGAGTTCAATTTGGATTTAGTATCACCAGGCATGCATAAGAACAGATAATAATCTACTGTAATCTACTGTACTTTTAAATTTTCCCCACAGTGCAACCGTTTTGAAACTAATTTCAGATCTAATTGTTTCTCCCACTTTGGCCTCCTGACAGACACCGATGCCCTTCAAAAGATCCAAGATGCCCTGGGTCAGAGAGGACGGACCATCCTGCAGTTCTGCCAGAAACTGGACAACCCGGAGATCAGGGAAGTTCTGGCCAGATATGATCCAGAGGCTTCGAAGAAGACTCCTTATGGTGTACTTCAAGGAGCCTACGGAGAAACTGCTGCTCGGAGTTGATGTAAGTTTTATTTATTTAAATATTAAAATATTTGAAATGCTAAACGAGTGATTACAAACCCTACAAACACTGTGATAGACCCTCTAAACACTGTGATAGACCCGACAAACACTGTAAACACTGTGATAGATCTATCACAGTGTTTAGAGGGTCTATCACAGTGTTTAGAGGGTCTATCAGTGTTTAGAGGGTCTATCACAGTGTTTGTAGGGTCTATCACAGTGTTTGTAGGGTCTATTACAGTGTTTAGAGGGTCTATCACACCCTCTAAACACTGATAGACCCTCTAAACACTGGGACAGACCCTCTAAACACTGTGACAGACCCTCTAAACACTGATAGACCCTCTAAACACTATGATAGACCCTCTAAACACTGTGATAGACCCTCTAAACACTGTGATAGACCCTCTAAACACTGTGACAGACCCTCTAAACACTGTGACAGACCCTCTAAACACTGTGACAGACCCTCTAAACACTGTGATAGACCCGACAAACACTGTGATAGACCCGACAAACACTGTGATAGACCCTCTAAACACTGTGATAGATCTATCACAGTGTTTGTCGTGTCTATCACAGTGTTTTGAGGGTCTATCGGTGTTTAGAGGGTCTATCAGTGTTTAGAGGGTCTATCACAGTGTTTGTCGGGTCTATCACAGTCTTTAGAGGGTCTATCAGTGTTTAGAGGGTCTATCGCAGTGTTTAGAGGGTCTATCACACCCTCTAAACACTGATAGACCCTCTAAACACTGTGACAGACCCTCTAAACACTGTATCAGACCCTTTAAACACTGTGACAGACCCTCTAAACACTGTGACAGACCCTCTAAACACTGATAGACCCTCTAAACACTGTGACAGACCCTCTAAACATTGATAGACCCTATAAACACTGTGACAGACCCTCTAAACACTGTGACAGACCCTCTAAACACTGTGATAGACCCTACAAACACTGTGATAGACCCGACAAACACTGTGATAGACCCTCTAAACACTGTGATAGATCTATCACAGTGTTTGTCGGGTCTATCACAGTGTTTGTCGGGTCTATCACAGTCTTTAGAGGGTCTATCAGTGTTTAGAGGGTCTGTCACAGTGTTTAGAGGGTCTATCACAGTGTTTAGAGGGTCTATCAGTGTTTAGAGGGTCTATCACAGTGTTTAGAGGGTCTATCACACCCTCTAAACACTGATAGACCCTCTAAACACTGTGACAGACCCTCTAAACACTGTATCAGACCGTCTAAACACTGTGACAGACCCTCTAAACACTGATAGACCCGACAAACACTGATAGACCCTCTAAAGACTGTGATAGACCCTCTAAACACTGATAGACCCTCTAAACACTGTGACAGACCCTCATGTATGTTAATTTGACTGACAAGTCAGATTTTGTATTTTTAAATATAATGATTTGTTTCTACAGGGATGTCGGGATGCAGCTCGGGGCAATACTACAGTCCCCCTGGTCTCTCACAACATGCACAAAATGGTATGCCATTTTAGAGGGAACTACCACCAGTTTGATCCAATGCAGTCAAACTAGTGAAATATATAACTATGATTTTGTTTCTACAGCGATGTCAGGACACAGCTCAGGGCAATCTGGTGTTTCACAGCGTAGACAGATGGCCGACGATGACGGGCAGCTTCTGAAAGGCAAGTCTATTGGACATGGTGTAATTCCTCGTGTGATTTGCTGCTTATTTTTATTTCTCACTTAATGATTTTAACTCTTCTTCTGAAGACCTTACCATCCAGAAGAATAATTCAATGCTGGCTGAATTACTTGTCGTGGTGAAGGATCTATCGAGAGATGTGCAGTTCATCAAGACCGAGTTGGCTGAGGGCAACATATCTGGTGGGACCAGGGGACACGGCGTGGCCACCACAACCACTATGCTCCCCTTCCAGCTGCCAATCGCCAGTGAACAAGACTTCAATGAGGCAGAATCATTACTGATGGAGCAATCAGTCCGTCAAAAGATGGTAATTTATTTATACATTTATCAAATGTAGATCGTTTCAGTGTGGTCTTGTTCAGGGGAAAAATGTGTTTAGCACTTTCTAGTTCAAAACGTGTTAGAGCTTGTATATCTGCTATTTATGAAACGTTTTGAAATTGTTCAAATATACCGTTTACATATGGACAGGAGGGTTAATGTGGTTAAACCTAATGACTGGCATGGGCTGGAATATCAGTGCATGCATAAAGTGTGTGTATAAACAAGTTGTTTGCTCTGTGTTCATAAAATAAACGTTATGCTGTTTCTAACGCAGGGCCTTCATTTTCTTCTCTCTGATTTAGATTTCTCGCCTGTCTTTGGTAGGAGGCACCAATTCAGAGAACCTGATCAGACTGATGTTGAAAACTGCTATGACCAACGCCCTGGCCAGTGGGTTCAACTGGGCTGGAAAGAAAGACAAGCGTTGTTCAGAAAGCAAGAAGCCATTCAAGCACACCACACTACAAGCCTGCATGTTTGGTGAGCTTCCTCCCCTGCAAACTACTTCATAGGTTAAGTTTAGGTAGTGAGGTGGTGATGCTGGTGATGCTGGTGATTCAGAATATAATTATGCTGTTGCTTAATTCTCTTTCCTGTCCAGTCTAACTGGATGCTGACTGTAGCTTGTTACTGTAGACCTACAGAGTGAGTAATTGAGTGATTAAAAAAAATCGCACTCGTGTGAAGTGAGGGCCGGGTGCTCTTATCATCGTACATCATCTCACCCACCTCTCTTCCTCCCTTTTTTATTTTTGTGTCCATCAGCTGCTGCTCGACAGTTTGACCCCAAGCTGACCGACCAGGACTACAGCGAAACTGTCAAGAAGTGGCTTCGTTATGCGCCAGACCGGGAGGGAGGCATCTCAAGGAACCGAAGTGACCCAAACTTAAGTCAAGCGAACCAGAGTCAAACTTAGGGTACCCCAGCACAGCACAGCACACCACACACTGTTTCCCTGGTTCATACAGTACAAGGAATTACCCTGGCATCTACTTGAATGACTTATGCTGCTTCAGCCTGTTCTTGGAACCGAAGTGACCCAAACTTAATTGTCAAGCGAACCAGAGTCAAACTTAGGGTACCCCAGCACAGCACAGCTACCCCAGCACAGCACAGCACACACTGTTTCCCTGGTTCATACAGTACAAGGAATTACCCTGATGGACACTGTTCTTCCATGGACGGCATCTACTTGAATATGCTGCTTCAGCCTGTTCTTGGAACCGAAGTGACCCAAACTTAATTGTCAAGCGAACCAGAGTCAAACTTGGGGTACCCCAGCACACTGTTTCCCTGGTTCATACAGTACAAGGAATTACCCTGGACACTGTTCTTCCATGGACGGCATCTACTTGAATGACTTATGCTTCAGCCTGTTCTTGCAGTGTTTATTTTTTTTATTTTTAATTTTAACCTTTATTTACCCAGGGTAGGTTCGCTGAGCACAGATGCTCTTTTTCAGCTACGCCCTGCTTCACATTCACAGAGTTCCATTCACACCTGGGAGCTGCCCAGGCCTAACAAAATTAATAGTTGGTTTCAGGTTGCCGACCGACCCTGCCGATTTAGGTGCGACCCAATATATTTTATGAGTTTTTAGACAAAATTATATAAACGTTTTTTTTTTAATAAAGTTTCATAGAAATCTTAGTCAAACATTTAGTATTATGGATATTAAACATGCTGGCAGAGTACATGCATCCATGTTGTTGTGAACATTTTAATTAAATAAAGAAATTCCCTATCCATAGTCGCCGTGGGAAAGAATAAAATAAAAAAATAAAATAAAATAAATTCCCTACCTACCCATGGCCAAACTGACAACCAACCTGAAACCAACTATTAATTTTGTTAGGCCCCAGTACAACCACAGTCTGACACTGTTGGCCACTGAGCAACTCCACTGGAGCAGTTGGGGGTTTCGTGCCTTGCTCAAGGGCACTTCAGCGGTTGGTGTTAAGGGTATTGGAGAGAGTTATATGGGAGAGAGTTATAGAAACATTAGGGGTGTAACGGTACACAAAATCCACGGTTCGGTACGTACCTCGGTTTTGAAGACACGGTTCGGTATTATTTTCGGTACAGTGGGGGGGGGGGGGGGGGGGGGTAATCCAAAAAAATTGCTTTTCATTTATCTATTTATTTAACTGTATTAAACAATATAAAACGAATTGGCCATAATTGACTGAGCAAACTAATGCTTACTGCTGTAACCTACTAATAACACTTAAGTAAATCTGAAGATTATTATATAGCAGATGCCTTGGAGGATAAGTCGTGGACAACTGTAGATCATCTAAGCTCCACTGTGTTTAAATTCAAATCCTATGCCATTGTTTATATTTAACCCTTGTGTCTGAAAACTAAAGTATTATACTCTTATTAGGGGACTAAATTGAAAAACTCCATAAAAAGATTATGTTGAAATAATTTCCCACTTTCTTTTCCATAAATATGTTATTCAACTTCAGCCCTGATCATAACCATTTTTTATATTATTTTTGTAATGAAATACTCCCACTTTTCTGAAGAGTTGTTAAATATGACAAAAAAAGAATATGTGGTGGTTATGATCGGGCTGAAGTGGAATAAACATTTTATGAAGAGTAAAAAAAAAATACAAGATAATTAAAAGATTATGCCACATATTATGTTGGCTCATCACTGCAAAGTTATCAAACAAATACGAATCTGATCAGACACAAGGGTTAAGTTGTTGTTCCCTTTCTAATTTCCTCAAACATCTAGTCTAGTTAATGTGATCAATATTATTTGACAATTGATGCTTTTTGTTGGACATTTCAGTCAGTAGTGAGCTCATACTTTGAGCTCATAAATTTATAGTTAAAATGATTGCAATCTTGTCTTCGTTGTGCATGAATGCGTGTGCTCACCACACACAATATGTGTGTCACTATTCTGGCAGTGGCTATATTGTTAATGAAAGCCTGTTATAAGGTCTGTTATTTGTTTTTTGTAAAGTTTTAGTCACTGGAAGTTCTGATACCCTAGAAAAAAATAAATTTTCATTTTAAAAGCCATGTTGTCATTTTTGTTCACACATTTTTGGAAATATGGTCATATAAGAATTGTATTATTATTTATTTAACAATAGTGTGTTTAACAGCAGGAAAAAAACATGTAATGTTATGATGTATACATATCAGCAGCAATATTTTAATGTAAAATGTACATTAATCAGTATTGATTCCTTAACTTTACAAGTTACAAGTAGATGTACAAGTTACAAATGTACAAGTAGAGTACCATTTAGATTATGGTTGAATAAACATTGATGTCTAACATTGATTCAATATAAAATCAACTAAAATGTGCATGTAGATTACCATTTAGATTATGGTTGAATAAACATTGATGTCTAACATTGATTCAATATAAAATCAACTAAAATGTGCATGTATATTACCATTTAGATGATGGTTGAATCAACATTGATATAGTATCAGCTATGGTTGACACCTAACGTTGATTCAACGTTAGGGTCATAGACAACGATCTATATAATTTAGATGTCAGGCTTCAACATAGATTCAATATTTCTGCTGAACCCTATTTCAACGTTGATTCACTCATTTTTTGCTATCTGGGAAGTGTTAGGTGTATCAATGCCTTTTTAGCTGAAAATTATGACAAATTCCGGCATTGCAACTTGGCCAACAAGTGATGCACCGACATCAGAGTTTTTTCAAGGATAATGAACAATGGAACAAAGAAGGAATTATAATTAAAAACTATTTCAGTTTGTGGTGTAATCCTGTGGAATGGCTTAGATGAAGAAACAAAAGTGAGCAAGAATAGGAAAACTCTCATTGATGAGTACAAAAACGAGGAGCTCTAAACATTTTACTTTTTATTTCTCTCATAATTAAATGAGATCTGCATTTTGAATTCGAGAAAATAGAGCAAAAAGTCATGGGTACAAGACTGTACTATGGTAAATGCACCATGAAATGCACAATGAACTACATTTCGAGCCCAGTCCAAAATAGTCCAAACAGAATACACTGTGGAATTATATACTATATATATGTTTTCCTGACTCAGCATCGTTTTCCAATGCCGTAGTTGTCATAGCGATCAATGTTCACAGCGATCAATGAAAACAAAGATGACGATTAGCGTTGCGATAGTGAGATAGGATAGATTACAACGGATACCGACGTCTGAGTAGTCGTGCTCCGATTGGTTGAAGATTTGGAAGGCTGTAGTAGTTACCATGGAAACGAGTACAGATTACGATACAAAACACATGTTCTCAAAGATTACGATACAAAACCCATTTTCTCAAAGATTACGATACAAAACACATGTTCTCAAAGATTACGATACAAAACACACTTTCTCAAATTTTCGCAATATAAGCCGCAGCAGCTAAATTGAATGATGTGTACATATATAAGCCGCAGGTGTTTTAATGTTTAATTACCATATGTAATTAGCATTGGGACACAATACTGTCAGACAAATAACAATAATTAACTCATTTACAAGTTGTATTAAGTTTAGCAAATAAGGGAACAGATAAATAACATTTCAATGCAGTCAAAAAAGCAATATTTCGATTTTTACATTTTCGGGTTTGGTCACGTCGAGTCACATATAAGCAAATTAAAAAAATAGCGCGTCCCTAACCAGCGTTGTGCTTGTAGGCCGCCATCAAGTCTGGGAAAAGACTAAAGACACGCCTCTATTTGTCCTATAAAAGGTGCAACATTTTCGGCCAGAGACCAACAGCACACAAGGAAAAGAAAACACTGATAAGACAAGTGATACACAGAGGATATATAACTGGCAAGCAGTGGGTTTAGGGATTTCACAAAAAAGGAGCAAATGTCCATACCCTCATTCCTCTTGGGTGAGCAGTGTTTATAGTGTAAATCCAGACTAGTTCAACGTTTCAAGACAGCAGTGTTTATCTGTCCCCCCTCCGTGGGAGTTGGACACGTTTGATTCCAATATAACTGAGAGGCCACAGTGTGGTTCATTAGACGTGGTTTTTGGCTACAGGGCTCTTTTGGTCATGGTTTCTTATAGTACTTCTGTGTTCTGGGATTCTGTTTTTGCGGCGTCTATGCAAGTCCACTGGGGTATTTGAGCATGTTGGCTTCACATGAGATGATGCCTTTAATAATTTTGAATGCTTTCCCTGTGTGTGTGTGTGTGTGTGTGTGTGTGTGTGTGTGTGTGTGTGTGTGTGTGTGTGTGTGTGTGTGTGTGTGTGTGTGTGTGTGTGTGTGTGTGTGTGTGTGTGTGTGTGTGTGTGTGTGTGTGTGTGTGTGTGTGTGTGTGTGTGTGGGTGAATGTCAGTTGCGAGTGATATTACACCATTGACATGCAGTTACTACATTTGTAATTGCCTGGTTGCACGGGACTTTTAGGTGGGGTTGGTGGAGAAACCAAGCATTTCACCGTAAAGTAGGCTACGTGTATTTTATTGTGACGATTATAAAGAAAAATTTAAACTTGAAACTTGTTTCACTTTCATTTAGAGTAGATTTAACGTTGTGTGAATGAGAGAAAAGAGGCTCTAGAGACACGACAGCAGCAGCTCCACTGGAGAGGAGCTGAGGACCAGTCCAGACCAGCAACATTATGTTTGCGCGATGCGCTAAATAAGGCTTCAGCTATATTGATCTGTCAATAAATGGATTGGTTTTAGTCCTGGTGGTGTTCAAGCACTCTGTTGGAGTCTTTTGTTACCCACTCGCTTTTATATCTGTGTTCCACATCTGTCATTTGTTGTTAGCCCGGTAGGCAAGGCAATTTTACTTGTTTTGCTGTTGTGCTTCAGGCAATTTAATTTCAATTAAGTATGGTCCATTCAGCCAACACCTGGGCCCCGTTCCCCGTACCTGGATAACTGAGTTAGCCGGATAACTTTCGGTTAAGTCTGACTTAAGCCGGACTTTCCGGCTCCCCGTACCTGGATTGTCCAAATCACCATGACAACAGATCCAAAAGTTTGAGCCTGGTCGAAAGCAGGGTTTAAGTTCAAGTTAGCCGGATGAAGCACAGCCACGCCCCCGCAAAGAAAGTGACAGCGCGTTTCCTGAAATTATTCCCACAGTCTAGGATCTGCTTTATACCATTCTGAATTACGTTTTTGTGCTCCATTCTTCCAGAGGGGGCTTTTGAAATGTAAAATAGACCCAAAATGCTGATACTAAATTCACTTTGTCCTAAATAATGCACGTTATATATACCGTGGCGCTCGCTCGGTGCGATGTACACATTATGTGGTTATTCTAACAACGCGCAGCATTGCAAATGTGAATCCCGCGGGGATATTTTTAATGATTGAAACCTATCGCTCGTTTGGCTCTGATTCCTTTCATATTCTCCGCTGTGGATGTTTAATGGAGCGCCTGGATTGTGTTTCATTCAAGCATAAAATTGAAGTGTCTATGCGTGGATTGTGGATCTTGTCTCGTTCATTAATGTATAAACAATGAATTTATCCCATCTGGCACAGTGGCTCAGCGGTAGTGCTCAATCCTGGCAACCCAGCGACCGGTGTTCAAAACCCCGTTTTTCCAATATAATTTTTTGGAATATAATATTAATGATTATACGCCAAAGTAGCCTAGTTTCAAGTTAAAATATTATAAATCTACATGCATTGAGGATGTCATTCTTTATATAGCTCTCAACGTGCACCAAATTGAATTATTCCTACATCGCAAAAAGAAGGGGAAGACTAGGTTTCGAACCCCGGTCGTCTGCGTGAAAGTCAAAAGAAGAACCTGTTACACCACAGTGGAGATAAGTAAAAGATCGACTATACATCAATCAATGGGAAGAGAGCCGTATCGTTATTTTGTATAACAGTTTAACTAATTATTTTCGCTAGCAAGATCTCATTTGATTATTCAATCCAGCAGGCAAGTTTAAAGAAATATAATCTGATTGATTGAGGTAATGAGGGACTTAAAATTTGCCTATAGATAACGCATTTAACTTGTCGGCGAGGCGATTGAGCTGTACTGCAATATGTTACTAAAGTTTTAAATCAATTAATCAATCAATGCCGCTAGAGAATCAGGATCTCTGCTCTCGACACTTGCTGCCTTCTCGGCTGAGGCGGGCACGCGCACTTATCCTGGGTCTCAAGTCTGGCTTGAGTTAACGAGACTGAATCCACCTTCGAGGAACAGGAAAATCCCGGCTTCAAACATCGGGTTAACTGAATCTAGATAATGACATCTTGATCGACTTAGTTGAACCAGGTACGGGGAACGGGGCCCTGATTATAGTTCATATCTAGAAGTCATAGAACTCCATCATTGGCCCCCAGAAACTGTTAAAACAAGTAAAGAAAACGTTTTGCTTTCGTCATTATAGTTATATTATCATACTGGCAATCGCGTCTCGCTCTTGCCAATGAGATAACTCTTATCTCCTAGCACATAATGTGCTCATGAAACAAACAAATGCACTCACTTGCATGTGACCAAGCCACGCCCCTGCGTCTTCCTATATGACGCCGGAAATGGTCACGCTCCACCTTCCTCAGAATGATTTCCATACACGGAAAAAAACATCCTAGGGACCTCAGGGCGCTAAGAGCGAGACGCTCAGCCAGTATTCATATAACTAGGTTATAGGATAACCTTTCGTTATATTATCATACTGGCAATCACGTCTCGCTCTTGCCAATGAGATATGGGGCAGAGCAGACACGTGGCCCGACAAGTGTACCCCCTGAGGGCCCGTAAGTAATTTGATGATAAGCCCCCTCTTCCAGTTCTTCGGGATCTTCTCCTGCCTCCATATTTTTTCCAACAATTGATGTACCTTCTTTGATGAAAACTCAATGTCTGCTTTTAATAACTCGGCTGTGATGTTGTCGATTCCTGGTGCTTTCCCATTCTGAAGTAATTTAATCACTTCCTTTACTTCACTTAGTGTTGGTTCATGTACAGGAATCTCTTCAATCATGTTAGTGAGTTCACATTCTTCCTCATCAGTTATTGGGTTTTCTGGTGGTTCCCTATTCAGTACTTCCTTGAAGTGTTCTGTCCACCTTGCCTGCACTGCATCTTTTCCGCTGATGAGGTTGCCATTCTTGTCCAGTACTGCTGTGCTCTGTCTAGGTCTCTCATTGCACAGTGCCTTCGTAAGACCGTACAGTGTCTTCATTTGTTGTTTCCTTGCAGCTTCTTCTGCTTCACTTGCAATGTTCTCCATCCATTTCTTTTTGTCCGTCTTTATACTTCTCTGTGTACTTTGCTTTTAGCTGTTTCTTGATTTTTTCCGAGTGTGTGCCAAGGATCCTCTTGTTTATTGTTTCCCGCTGGTCTACAAGGTTCCATGATTTTTCACTGATCCATGGCTTCTTATTCTTCTGTGGTCTACCCAGGATTGCTTCAGCGACTTCTGTGTAGGCTTTCTCCAGAACCTTAGAGTCACGCTCCACCTCTTCGTTGTCTTCTATTCCTCGCCCTGCATCTTCCAGCACCTGAAACCTGTTTCTCAGGTTGATGGTAAAATACTTCAGGATGGCTCCATCTTTCAGCTTTGTTGTGTTGTACTTGACTCTGGTGCTTTTCTTTTCCTTCTGCTTCGTCTTCAGTCTTAACTTGACCGTTGTGCACACGAGGTAGTGGTCGCTTCCAATGTCTGCAGATCTGCATACTCTTGTGTCTTTCACTGAGTTCCTGAATCGTTTGTTAATTAGCACATGGTCTATCTGGTTCTTGGTCTTCCCGTCCGGAGATACCCACGTGGCCTTGTGTATATTCTTATGTGGGAATAGTGTTCCAGTAATGACTAGCTCGTTCATGTCAGACATTTCACATAGTCTTTCTCCGTTGTCGTTACGCTTTCCGATCCCGTGCTTCCCCATCACTCTTTCGTAGCCCTGGTTTTCATCTCCCACTTTGGCGTTCATATCCCCGGTGATGATCAGCATGTCGTGTATGTTCCTGCTGTCTAGGACGTCTTGCAGTCTCCTGTAGAACAAATTTTTTACTTGATCCTCTGCATCTTCTGTGGGTGCATAGATGTGGACAACTGTGAGCTTGATGTGTTGGGAATGGTACCTAGCTTGAATGATCCTTTCACTGACTGGTGTCCAGTCTATCAGTGCTCTTGCTGCTTTTTTAGACATCACTATGCCCACCCCTTGTCTGCGGTTGTCATCATCTCTTCCTGAGTATATTATGGATTCTCCGGTTGCAAGCTCCACTTTTCCTTGCCCCGTCCAGTGTGTTTCGCTGATTCCTATGATGTCGATCCCTCTGGTTGTCATCTCTCTTGCTACTATGGCAATATTGCCGCTCCTGTACAGTTTTCGTACGTTCCAATTCCCAATTTTCATGGTTTCCTTCGGATGCACTAGTGGCCTATTCGGCCCAAAGGCGTCCTCGCGGCTTTGGCCCTTGGGTGTCATGGTGTCTCTCCTGTTACAAGAAGGACTGGCTATGGCGTCTCGAAGATTGTGTGAATTTGCTCTGTTTCTGGTTTCTGTAATAACGTTTTTTTTCCGGGAGCGGGTTATCGGCCCTCAGCCCAACCCCCAACCTGGAGGACCAGTTGGATCACTCTTCGTCTGGTCTCTCTCCTTCGACCTGTTCGGCTTGGGTGACCCTGCTAGGAGTACAAGACTCCTGCCGACATAGCTCTAGGGGTCATTGAGACGCACAAACTGCCCCACCGCGTTAAGGTGGTGATCCGTTGGAGTTATAGGATAACCTTTCGTTAATCATTGTGATGAAAACAGGCTTCATAATTTTTCCTGGAAATATATATTTTTTTTATCCAGTTTTTCTCCTCCTGTTTTTCTGTGTTTTTCTCTCCCATCCCAATTTAGTCGTCATGCCAATTCCCCCCTCCCCTTCCTGGTCGTTGCTCGCATGTGCCCCCAACTGGTCGGTCTAGGGAGGGTTGATAGATACTATCGCATGTCCCCTCCGATACATGCAGAGTCAGCCAGCCACTTCTTTTCACCTGCCAGCGCAGACTCTCATTGGTGAGGTGTAACATGTGGGAGGCTCACACTACCCTCACCATCTCCCTCCCTCACTGTGCAGGCGCCCTGACCGACCTGGTCGCTGTTTACAACGACCAGAATACCACCCCACCAGCTTCCCTCCCGCTGACTCTGCCAATTGAGCCAGTATGACGGCCGGCCAAGCCGGAGGCAACGCTGACAGCTGGATTCGATACCAGTGTCTCTCGCGTTGGTGACGAGCGCTTAGTCCGCTGCGCCACCCAGCCGCCATGAACCAGAACTACTTTATGGAGTGACAGCGATTGCTTAGCGTCTGCCTGAACCAGAACTACTTTATGGAGTGACAGCGATTGCTTAGTGTCTGCCTGAACCAGAACTACTTTATGAAGTGACAGCGATTGCTCAGCATCTGCCTGAACCAGAACTACTTTATGAAGTGACAGCGATTGCTCAGAGTCTGTCTGAACCGGAACTACTTTATGAAGTGAGAGCGATTGCTCAGCGTCTGCCTGAACCATTTACATTTACATTTACATTTAGTCATTTAGCTGACGCTTTTATCCAAAGCGACTTACAAGTTCTGTACGACAAGACAGCAAGAAGGGTACAACTCTATCAGCTGAGTAACAATGTTCATCAAGTGTTGCGTGTTACAGTGTAGGTTAGTTTATTAGGACAAGTGCATGACAGTAAGGTTAGTCAGGGTTAGATTTTTTTTTTTTTTTTTTAATCATTTCAGATAATGGTTGAAGAAGTGAGTCTTTAGTCGACGGCGAAAGATTGGACGGGATTCGGCTGTCCTAACTGGGATGGGTAGTTCATTCCACCATTGTGGGGCAAGGACTGAGAATAGGCGGCTTCTCTTTGATGACCCTCCGGGAGCTTGGATAGGAGTAGGTCTGAGGCGGCCAGAAGATGCAGAGCGTAGGGGTCTTGAGGGTGTGTAGTTAGAGACCATTGACCGGAGGTAGGCGGGAGCGGTTCCCTTTGCTGCACGGTATGCTAGGTCGAGGGCCTTGAAGCGGATACGTGCAGCAATGGGGAGCCAGTGCAGGTCCCTAAGAAGTGGGGTGACATGGGCCGACTTCGGTAGGTTTGATATCAGGCGGGCCGCTGCGTTTTGAATGAGTTGAAGAGGCTTGGTGGCAGTGGCCGGGAGGCCAGCTAGCAGTGCGTTGCAGTAGTCGAGGCGGGAGATGACTGTTGATTGGATGAGGAGTTGGGTGGCTTCTTTTGTCAGGAAGGGGCGTATCCTTCTGACGTTGCTCAGGAGGAATCTGCAGGTTCTGGTTGTCGCTGCGATGTGAGCAGAGAAGTTCAACTGGTCGTCGAGGACAACACCAAGGTTCTTGGCGGTCGGGGACGCGGTCACAGCTGCATTCTCGACTGTGATGGAGAGGTCGGTCAGGGGGGAGGATTTGGCCGGCAGGTGGAGCAATTCTGTTTTGCTTAGGTTCAGTTTGAGGTGGTTGGTCGTCATCCAGGCGGAGATGTCGGACAGACAGGCCGAGATCCGCTCAGAGACGTGGATATCTGAGGGAGGGAAGGAGAGGAAGAGTTGAGTATCATCGGCATAACAATGATATGAGAAGCCATGAGACGTGATAATGTTACCCAGTGATTTAGTGTAGAGGGAGAAGAGAAGGGGTCCTAGGACCGAGCCCTGGGGGACACCCGTCCGGAGGGGGCGGGTGGCCGACAGAGTCCCTCTCCATGACACTTGGTAGGAGCGGTCGTTGAGGTATGATGTCAGCCATGTCAGCGCAGATCCAGCCACTCCCATTCCTGCGAGGGCCGCGAGGAGGATCTGATGGTTGACTGTGTCGAAGGCTGCAGATAGATCTAGGAGAATCAGGACAGAGGAGAGGCCTTTCGCTTTTGCTAAGTGAAGTGCCTCTGTGACCGCAATGAGGGCCGTTTCTGTGGAGTGGCCAGTCCGGAAGCCAGACTGATTGGGGTCTAGGAGGTCATTCTGTAAGAGATAAGCAGTAAGTTGGTTGGATACAGCACGTTCAAGTGTTTTAGAAAGAAAGGAGAGAAGAGAGACAGGACGATAGTTGGCTATGACGGTGGGGTTCAGGGTTGGTTTTTTTATGAGGGGCGTGACTCTGGCTTGTTTTAGGGAGGTGGGGACCACCCCCGAGTTGAGTGAGGAGTTGATGGTTGCAGTTAGGAATGGGAGGATGTCCGGTGCTATGGTCTGGAGGAGTGGGGAGGGTAGCCGGTCCAGCTGGCATGTAGTCGGACGGTTCGACGTTACCAGTGTCAGGGTCTCGGCTTCTGTAATGGGAGAGAAAGATGACAGAGTGAAGGATGAGGTTCTCGATTCAGCGTTTGGAATGGGTGGGGGTTGGGAGAAGGAGCTGCGGATGTTCTCCACTTTTTCCTCAAAGAAGATCGCAAAGTCTTCGGCAGAAAAAGATGAGGGAGGAGGGGGTGGGGGGGGAGTGAGGAGGGAGGACATGGTAGCATGCAGTTTGCGAAGATTCTTGGCAGAGGCCTCGATCCTATGGTGAAAGAAAGAAGCTTTGGCATTAGTAATGGTTTTGGAGAATGTTAACAAGAGGTTGTGATATGTGTCGATGTCAGCAGTGAGGCGTGATTTTCTATACTTCCTCTCAGCCGCTCTCAGGACCTGTCTTTGTTCTCTCACTGCATCCGTCAGCCATGGACTGGGTGGGGAACGGCGGGCAGGTTTCTCAACGAGGGGACAGAGCTTGTCAAAGGAGGTTGCAAGGGCTGAGAGGAGGGTGGAGGTTGCCATCTCTGTGGGGAGAGCAGAGAAGGTGTCACTCAAAGGTAGAGCGGATATTATGTCAGAGGAGAGGGTGGAGGGGGATAGGGAGGCCAGGTTACGTCTGAGTGAGACGGTTTGAGTTGGGGTGAAGACCTTTCGGTTAAGCATGAGAGTTAGTGAGAAGGATATGAAGGAATGGTCAGATACATGTAGGGGAGTTACCGTGGTGTTAATGATGCTGGAGTTACGGGAAAATATGAGATCCAAGGAGTTGCCTGCTTTGTGGGTGGGAGGCATGGCAGTGGGAGTCAGGTCAAATTGAACCAGAACTACTTTATGAAGTGACAGCGATTGCTCAGCGTCTGCCTGAACCAGAACTACTTTATGGAGTGACAGTGATTGCTCAGAGTCTGCCTGAACCGGAACTACTTTATGAAGTGACAGCGATTGCTCAGCGCCTGCCTGAACCAGAACTACTTTATGAAGTGACAGCGATTGCTCAGCGTCTGCCTGAACCAGAACTACTTTATGAAGTGACAGCGATTGCTCAGCGTCTGCCTGAACCAGAACTACTTTATGAAGTGACAGCGATTGCTCAGCGTCTGCCTGAACCAGAACTACTTCATGAAGTGACAACGATTGCTCAGAGTCTGCCTGAACCAGAACTACTTTATGAAGTGACAATGATTGCTCAGCGTCTGCCTGAACAAGAACTACTTTATGAAGTGACAGCGATTGCTCAGCGTCTGCCTGAACCAGAACTACTTTATGAAGTGACAACGATTGCTCAGCGTCTGCCTGAACAAGAACTACTTTATGAAGTGACAACGATTGCTCAGTCTGCCACTGTCACTGTCACTTGAGCTTTGGAATGGCCATCATACGCTTCATCAATCACATCAATCACAATTTTCAACACAAAATCATTATTTTCTAAGCCTCTTTAACCGTTAAAAAAATCAAAACACAATGTTTATTATATTATGTATATGCCATGGTTCCCAGCCTTCAGATGTATAACATTTATATGTTATACAAATAAACACAAAAATGGGTGGAAGGGGGTTAAGACCTAAAGGGGATGTGGCCTGGTATCCGATATAGGCCTACTGTGTGCCTGTACTGTACATGTAGCTGCTGTGGGAGAGTCTCTGTCGTCTCTGTGATGATTTGGACAATAAAATGTGCATCTATGCTTTGTTGTCCACTTAAGCCATGGGCTATTGAGGCTCTGGGTGTTGCCGGGGTTTCACCAATTCACTCTTTGCTAAGCTCCTCCCTTGTGTGGTGATCATCCAATCATAGCTTTGAAATGATAGTGAACGTCCAACCAGCTTCTTTTTTTGTTCCTTTTTGTTTTCCAAAGTCCTCGTTGCCTAGTTGCTAGGGGTGTAACGGTACACAAAAACCACGGTACGGTACGTACCTCGGTTTTGAAGTCAAGGTTCGGTACGGGTTTTCGGTACAGTGGGGGAAAGTTGGGCTTATCATGTTCCACTCAGGGGTGATGTAGTGTGCAGTAACTAATTGTACTTGTAGGGCTGTCAACGAATATTCTATATTGAAATGAATAATCGACTTGTAAAAGAATTAAAAAAAAAAATTATTATATTATCCAGGTGCACATTTTAAAGAATGATATTTTTTGTAAAGTGATAGCTATTGTTATAGGTCTTGACATACAACAGAAACCTCTGCATTTAGCAGAATCCAGCATGTTTAGTTTAGTAGGATCCCCAATTATTGCCAAGTAGTTACATACAAGGAATTTGATTTGGTCGTTCGGTGAGACATTAACGGACAGACGGTTACGGTACAATAAAATAAAATGTAGATTAAAATAAAATGGAATATAAACTAAATGAAATACAAATTATAATATAATATAATTATAAAATAAAATAGGCCAGGGCTGTACAATTGTGCACGATGTGGTCGAGTATATAAACTAATTAGAATAAAAATAACAATACAGTGGGATGGAATATTTAACAGGGCTGTGCAATTGAGCAGTATAATATGCTAAAAGTATGAACAGTGAAGTATGAACAAGTATGAAGAGTGTTGCGTGTATCCAATATTATATACAGTAGTATATAAGTAGTATATAACAATGTAAACTTGACTTTAACTTCACTGTTACCTTGTATAGTAATATAGCTTAGCATAGGATTGTATAGCATTATAGGAGTATAGATTGTATAGGGATAGCAACAAAGCATAGGGTACCATAGTAAAGTTATATTGTATAGTATAGGATTATTAAAGTCTATTTGTTGTATTGCACTGTATTGCACACTACTACGGTTGAGGAGCCAAGGAAAACAAGCATCTCACGTTTTCGGCATGTAGGCCTATGTACATTTTAAAAGCTGTGACAATAAAGGAATCTGAATCTGAAATGTAAATGTATATATTAGGGCTGACCCCTATTAGTCGCATAGTCGACTAATCAATCGAAAGGAGCCATAGTCGACTGCCAACCTCTTAGTGGAATGCAAATACATTTTTATTTTAATTTTAATTATTATAATAATAATAATTTTTTTAATATTTATTTAAATTTGTGTATCATTCTTTCCAAAAAAAAAGAGGCCTAGAAGCGTGGCTAACACTAATAGCACACATACCAGAGGCGAACTGCCTACGGAAACAGGCACAGAGGCACTGAAAGAGGATTTCACCCATCTAATGAACACACTAGACTAGACAAATATCAAGATGTATCCATCAGCGGACCAATTGCATGCTTTCGCAGAGAACAAGAAGCCTTCCGTCGACTCCTTAAGACATTAAGCACCCCCACAGCCCAAATGGAATGATAATTAAAAATAATAATAATAATAATAATTTTTATAAATTATACTTATTTTTTTTTAATCTTTTTTATTTTATTTTTATAGTCGACTATCAGCTAATTTTGGCGACTACAAGTCGACTATACAAATCTAGTCGGGGACAGCCCTAGTCATCATTATCATCATCAAGGGGAAAAAAAGTCACTGAAGAAAATAAAAACACATCTGTCGGTATATCAATTCCTGTACGTGCCGGGCCTCCAGAAATCCCACAAACAAGATGTGTCACTGTGGTAAATGGCCCGATGTTAGCAGGCCGCCCAGTTAGCCTTGCACACACTCACACTCATCCACATGTCGTCGCCAATTGCGGGGCTAACTGACAGTGACTCTGCAAGGCCTCGTGTCTTCTCCCGGTAACAGATGTTGCATCCAAACAATTATGTCCTACTCGCGTCCTCGTGATAACTAAATGGTACATGTCATCACTTACCGCCTCTGCAAATTATCCGAGACGTGTACAAAAATAAATAAATACATTTAGCTACATTTCCAATGTGTCCTCACGTCACTCATTCCAGTAGACCGCAGACCAGACCAGCTCATGTTATCTCATTTATGACCATGCGTATAACGAGCAGACCAATCAACATATAAGCAATTTGGGGGCAGGGGAGGTAGAGCGGTCGTCTGGTATAGTCGGAAGGTTGCCGGTTTCGATTCCCGCTCCTCCCGGGCAGTGTGTCGAAGTGTCCTTGAGCAAGACACTTAACCCCTAACTGCTCCCGATGTGCAGGTTGGCACCTTGTGTGAATGTGTGAGTGAATGGGTAAAATGTGAGGAACAAATTGTAAAGAGCTTTGGATAAAAGCTGTTCTATAAATGCACCGTTTACAATAATTTTGACATTGATTGGTGATGTTTGACGTAGCTATTTAAAAAAAGGCTGCTTCATATTTTACTTACTACAAAACACAAAATAAAACATGGGCTTATATTCCGTTAAATGATGCATTATATAACATTATATAACATTAAAACCAATGTATTGAACGCTGTGAATTCTATGAAAACGAGACAAGGTTTGAATGCCCCTTGTTCACATTTAAGTACTTCAAAGTACTTTGAAGGTATATTCACACACCACTTTAATAATGTAAAGGTAGCCACAGTGTGGCAACCACTACACGCGCTAACTGAAGGGCACAAAGGGAAGTGGATGTTCCTATTCCGTCAGTCAAAAGTACAGGCAAGCTAACATTACTGCAATTTTGGTTTTATTTTTAATATATATATATATTTATTAAAATGCTATGTTTCTTTGTTTTGGAGAGGATTTTGGTCGTCAACAAGTGTGGCTGTCACCCTGTGGAAGTACTGCCAGTTCCAATGAAGCGGCAGGCAGATCAACAGAATGAAAGGTGACCTTGGCATAATTGAGATTCATCACATCAAAAGTCAGGCGGCACTAGTGACAGTCAGGGAGGTAGAAAAGGTGTGTGGGGGAGGGGGGGGGGGGGGAGGGGGGGCTGAAAACACAAAAACAACACACATGTAGCGTGATTCACTCTGCGTTGTGTCGTTTAGATGAAAGAACACTGCTACAACAGGAGGGTCAGCTTACGTCCAATTTATTCTGCCTGGTATCAAACCACTACAGTTCTGCTCCGGTTGTGCTCAACCTCTGGCTTTACTGTTCCAGTCAGAAAGACCGCAAACTCGCTCGGTGAAGTACTTTGTCGCAGAACAGGTGAATCCATTATTTACATTAATTTAGATAAACTAAATACCAAACCAAAAAGATTATCTATAAACACTAAACCCATTGTAAATGAGATTTAGTTTGGCGAATCAGTAACTCAACATGGGGAAATTAATATAATCTAAAAAACCAGGAAGTTACCCCGAACAACATAAAAGTCGAACATGCCCACTTTGCACATTCAAAATAAAAGTGTATCCGTTTTAACTACTCTATATTTGAGATGAAAATAAAAGTTTCTGTTTATAATCTAGCATAACAACAAATTGCTCTGCTACAGATACTTATTCACAATTTTACGGGCACACAGTAAACAGTTGTCCAGACCAGGGGTTCCCAAACTTTTCAGGCCGCGACCCAAAAATAACAGTGTCAGAGAGCCGCGACCCCCACTATTATAGGAGGTCAAAAATTTAAAAAAATGTAATAATTTTTTTTTAATAAATGGAAATGTATGGTTGAAACATGCACACGTTCAAACACACACACACTAATAAGCATTGTAGGCTTTTAACCAGGGCTGGACTGGGGAAATCATTCAGGCCAGGAAATATAGTGCAAAATATAGCCCCAGTCAGGCCACTTTTTAAGCAGGGGGTCTGGGGGTCCCCCACCAGGACATTTCTTGTTACAAACACTTAATTTCCTGCATTCTGGTGCAGGATTTTTTTTATTTGTACCCTTTAAATGCCAGTGGTTGTGATGGAATCACAAATTATTGTTAAAAAACAGGCAAGCAAAATGTATGATTAGCAACAACACTGATTTTGATGGATTTTCTGTTTTTTTGTAATGTCAGATTGAAAATAATACAATCTTTTATTCAACATCAGCCCTGAGCATAACACCACATATTAATTTTATAATTCTAACCCTTTAAATGCCAGTGTGTGTGATGGCATATATTTGCAATATATCAAATGCAAAGTAGATTTTTCTGGGG
>NC_140166.1:68291032-68353403 GCF_963971535.1 Notolepis coatsorum | reverse complement strand
TGGGAACCCCTGGTCCAGACGACTGGAATCTGAATCTCATTCTCGAAACGGCCTGTATTTATTTGGGCCAAGCCTGTGGACCACTCTGACGCGCACTTCGATAAAAACATTTACAGAGTGGCACGTCGCTCCGATAAACACCAGTGCCGCACCCGCGCACATATCAGCTGCACAGAGGCGGGGGGAGAGAGAGTGGTATAGAGAAAGAGAGAGAGAGAGAGAGAGAGAAAGAGAGAGAGAGAGAGAGAGAGAGAGAGAGAGAGAGGAGAGAGAGAGATGATGGAGAGAGGGAGAGAGAGAGAGAGAGAGAGAGAGAGAGAGAGAGAGGGGGAGAGGGAGAAACCACGCAGGCTTTGATTTACAACGCGGCGTCTGCTCCTGGGTGATATAAACCCTGCTGCACGTCACCGTCCACATGATGTGAGCTTCTGGACAGAGCGAGACAATGACAGTCAGTCATGTTTTAAGTTGCGCGCGGTAGCGCGGCGGCTCTGCATTGGCGTTAACGGGCCTCTGGTGGGATGCAGACAAGCTGGATGATGAGGGCTGAATAGGGGTTGGGGGGGGGGGGGGGGGGCGCTGCTGGCACACACAGGGATGGATTATTCCGTCCTTTCAGACCTGCACAATGGGTAGGTTTGAGTCCGGGATGGAGCCTTAAAAAGGCCGGGGACCGTGATCCAAAACGTAAACAAATCAGATAGACCCTCCAGCAGCTGCAATTAAATAAATAAAAACAAACAAAAAGAGACAAATTAGTATTTTCTATAGTTTGAGAGTGAACACTAATGTTAGAAAACTGAAATATGCATGTATTTCGTGGCCATAATGGTTATGTTATGTAAATATAGGAGTAATAGAGAAAAGGCTTATTTTCAACCTACAGTTACAAATCGAATGCTTCAAGAATATATACATAATAGGAATAAACCCTGCATGTTATTATAGTCAAAACAGAAATGGGAAAAACAAATAAACAAACAAAAACGGATTGGGCCTTTTCCATAGCGACCACGCAGAGACACACAGGGTTGGGGGTTGGGATCTCCAGGACATCCACAAATATTCTATAGCCAGAAACAATGGTCCACACTCTGGGTCCAGAACCCACCTGCCCCTGTCTGATGGATGGCCTGGAGAGAACACACTGCACCCCCCGTCCGTCCAGAACACAACCCACGTTCCCAAAGAAACATCATCCTGAACACACTGCCCCCCCCCCGTCCAGAACACAACCCACGTTCCCAAAGAAACATCATCCTGAACACACTGCCCCTCCCCCATCCAGAACACAACCCACGTTCCCAAAGAAACATCATCCTGAACACACCTGCCCCTCCCCCATCCAGAACACAACCCACGTTCCCAACGAAACCTCATCCTGAACACACTGCCCCCCCCCCCATCCAGAACACAACCCACGTTCCCAAAGAAACATCATCCTGAACACACTGCCCCCCCCCCCCCCCTATCCAGAACACAACCCCACCGTTCCCAAAGAAACATCATCCTGACCACACTGCCCCTCCCCCCCTCCCCATCCAGAACACAACCCACGTTCCCAAAGCAAACCTCATCCTGCATCAACCTACTACTCTTTTAAGAAGATTTCCCTGCTTTATTAAACAGTGTACGGGCAAGCGACAGAGAGAGAGAGACACACAGAGATTAAAAGATTGAGCCAGATTCACTTTCGTCCACCAGGACAAGTCCTGTATTTCTGTCCAATTCACACCAAGTCGAGTCGAGGACCATTTTGCTAAAGTATGCTGTGTTTTTCCTCCCTATGTTACGCTCTCTGCACTCACTACAAAATGGTATGGATATTATTATAATTTTCAATAATTAAAAGGCTTCATAATCTGTTTAGGATTAATAGGCCAAGTAATGACCAAAAAATGGGATTTGGCAAAATCAAAAAAGGATTAATTTCTTCTCTCACTTTGCAAGGTGACAGTAATTACTTTCGTCAACTTGAACAAAAACGGGAAAAAACCAATTGGCAGACGCTTAATTAAAGGTTACGGCTTTGACGTAATTGTGAAAGACAAGACAATTAAAAGTCCTATTATTCAATCAAGATACACATGGAGTAATTGGTTGTGTGGCTCTCTGGAGGTGCTGGCTGGCGTGGGGGTCTGTGTGAAGGGGTGGAGAGGTTTGGTAAACACTGGGAGGACAGCGAGAGGGACGGACTGCCACGTCCTCCGACACGTTCCCACAAGGGTTATTCCTGAGGTCAAACTTCGGACAGGCACAGGGGGATTCCGGCTCCTCTATAACAGATTATGAGACGCCCCATAAGACTTGGGAATGAGAGCATCCCCACTGACACCAAGCGTATGGTCTATAAGATACCTCAAAAAGTCAATGGGTATATTCCCAAAGGTCTTTTGGGGGATTTTGGTACCTGGATTTCGCATCCAGACGTGTCACAGAATAGATGGATAATCTCGATGGAGGTTAGGGCTGTGCTGGACTAAAGGACTTCTTAGGCGACTAATAGTCATGAGACATTGTCGACCGATCGATTAGTTGCGGTAAATATGTTGTCTTTCCCTGCATAACAATCATGCAGAAGGGATTTTTCAGGGTTAGGCTTAGGCTTCTCTGTTACCAGAGCAGGCCAAGGAGCTTACAAGAGAAATCTACCAGTGAAGCCTACCAGTGAAACCTACCAGTGAAACCTACCAGTGAAACCTACCAGTGAAATCTACCAGTGAAACCTACCTGTGAAACCTACCAGTGGAACCTACCAGTGAAACCTACCAGTGAAACCTACCAGTGAAATCTACCAGTGAAACCTACCAGTGAAGCCTACCAGTGAAACTACACAAGCTACACAAACACCAGCTTCTTCCAGGGTCGCATGCTTCTCCCTTATATAACCAACATATTCTACACTTCTCTTGTTTCCTTTCAAGCCGGGCATTGGAAGTTCAAGTTCAAGTTCTTTATTTGTCAAATACACAGCAATACAGGGGGCATTGCAGGTCATGAAATCATTGTGTTCGAGCTCAGACTCAACAGTGCACAATTAAGAAACATCAATGAATACAAGAACGGTGTAACGGCAATTTTTCCTTTCCAATGTCCTGTTTTCTCTTGCCCGTAACTTCACAGGTATGGTAGGGAGTGGTCTTACGCGGCAGTAGACACAGCAATGAATGATGGATGTCCAGTGGTGATTCCAGGTTTAGGGGTGTTTATTTGCTGAAGTTGCAGTTGTACATTCAATTATTGCCAGTGTGGGTTCTGTAGGAACTATATGGTATTCTATATTTATTTGGTATTTCTTTCTGCTTCTGGCTGCTGAGCTGCTGAGCTTCTGGTAAGAACGGTGTGCTCCTCACTACCTGTGTCCCTGCTGATTACTGCACCTGTGACCCTCTAAATACCTAACCAGTGCTGTCAAATCTAAAACCCGCCACCAGGTGTCCAATAACAATATTACAAATAATAAATAATATGCCACCATCATAATGGCTCCTACAAACGGTAACAATAGGTAGTATGGTAAGTGTGCAGTGCAGGGTGTGTGTGTGTGTGTCCAATAACAATATGCAGTAGTAGTACGATAAATAAAATAAAATAGAACACACTGGACCACACTGGGGTGGTGATTATGATGTTCTAATGGGAGTTTCTAACCTCCGACTTTGAACGGAAAGTGGGATGAGGAGAAACTGACTGATTAATGGACTAAAAGGAGACAGCCTACGAACCTTGGCTGAGATATTATGGCTTGCGTGAGCTCAGCTCCCTATGTTTAATATACTCATTGTTATGTTGTTACGTCCGTAGTATTTTGTATGTAGGTAGAGGTGTAGTAATAAGACTCAGGAAGCAGGTTACGCTTTAGCCTTTTAGTCAAGCAGGTTAGGGTACAAGCATGGTACAGCAGGGTATCATCATACAGCATTGTGTACTCTTCTTCTGCACTTCCTGTAGGCATAACATCATTCTATTAACTACGCCCCATGTGGAGACTCTTGGAGTACAGCTTCAACATGTAATGTTAGAGGACACACAACACTCATCCTCAGCTCCAGGCACGTGCATACATAGGGGTGGAAGGGGTGCCCAGGCACCTGCCTTTTTCATTTCTCATTAGAAAGTGCCCTTTTTATGCCACCCTTCCAGCCTGGAAGGACCTATTACGCATAGGCATAGCACGTGGGTGGGTGATGATCAATGAGACATGTAAACCGCGCAGGGCCAGCAGTGCACTGAACAGGAAATTGATATCCAACTGTTGTTGAGCTCACAGTGCCCTCACACTCGAGTCGAGACCTCTTTTTTTACAGTTACTATTTCAACTAAAACCAAAGCAAGAGTACACATCAGGTAAGGTATTTGCCCAACAAAATAAAATGTCGGGTTTGCAGTGCACTGTATATTTCCGTGAAACACGTCGCCAGATCAGCCCTCCCCAGTCCCCAGCCCCTCCCTCCCTGCTGCTAGTGCAGGAAAATCACGCAGCATACTCTCTCTCTCTCTCTCTCTCTCTCTCTCTCTCTCTCTCTCATCTCTCTCTCTCTCTCTCTCTCTCTCTCTCTCTCTCTCTCTCTCTCTCTCTCTCTCTCTCTCTCTCTCTCTCTCTCTCTGAAGGCTTGTTCGAGATGGGATAGGGCGGACGCAGATCTGCGCAGGTTTTACTACGGCCTCGCCAAGCGCGTTGCATGACGGTTAGAATGTTGTCCGATTTGCCTCTGAAAATCTGACGAGGCGAGGCGCGGAACTCCCGCGGGAGCGAGCCGCGCGCAGCCTTCAGAGCGAGGCTCCACAGTACCTCTCAGCTGGCTGCTCCCGGCTGGGAAGCGACTTTGCTATACGGTCGAGCAAAGCGCCTATTGGTTCAGAAAAGTTGTCAGTCACCAGCCATGTGACAGCCAGGGAGTTATGAGACGTTTTGATTGATTGAAAACTTTATAATGTTATGCGTTATCAATTTATCATCATATCATCATGATAAAACTTCAAGCTGTCAGACACACACACACACACACACATACAGCAGTGTGTTGTGTGTGCGTGCGGCCAGGAGCGGTTGCAACAAGATGGTATACATTATGGTATATGATGAATAGTATATTCCACTGTAGCAGTATATGGTGTGCTGTACATTTGAATCTGTTCTAATTTTGCACACGGCCATCGCATTATAATGAGCTGGACAGGTGTGTAATGTGTGTGTGGTGACGTGAAAGCGTATTCTGCCGCGCGAGACTAGGCGAGAGGCTCTCGTGAAATCGGCAGTGTCCGCCCTCTTAACTCCTCCCCCGGCTTCACTCGGCTACTCTCGTCTACTAGTCGAGGCAAACCGAAATCCATCTTGAACAAGCCTAGAACTCTCTCTCTCCCGCAGAGCTGTTGGTCTGGAGCGCTAGCGCATATTGTGTTATTAAAGGGACACTATGTAGTTTTGGTGACATCTATCGGTGTGAAACTGAATGTACCATGATAGACTTGTATTAACCCCAAAACATTTAATAATTAATGCCCTTTTATGATTTCGGGCACCTGCCTTTCTAAAGTCCTGTGCACGTCCCTGCTCAGCTCCCCTATGTTAATATACTCGTCCTCAGGATAGCAGTATATTAGTTGGCTCTGCGGATCCTACTGTACAAAATCAAAAAGTCTGATTCTCTACTGGAGTGTGTGTAGACTCTTGACTTTATGCCGTGATATTGAGGTCAGCCTTAATCAAACTCTGGGATCTCGCTTCCAAATGTGCTGGCCATTACTCAAGTGTGTCTCCTTTTGGATTGATAATCACCCCCTGCTTCAATCTCCTCCTTACTTCAATCTCATTCTCTCTCCCTCTCTCTCTCTCTAATCTAGTGGACTCCTGGCTCTCTCTCTCTCTCTCTCAGATGTGCCAGACAAAAGGTAATTTCTGCTCAGGTACCTCTAATTACCTATCATTTTAGTATTCATGGCTCATGTATTTATCACCGTCTTCCCCGTCGTTCATTGGCTGGAGGATGAGGTCTTCTGTAGATATATTCCTCCCAAATGAAATTACCCCCACCCCCACCTCCGAAAGAAAGACGTGAATAAATTGAAATATTTGCTTGGTTGGGCAGATCTTACTTCCTGATGAATGACAATGAGGTCTACTCTGTGTTAGAAACTCTGAGTTTTTGAAATGGTGAGAGGAAGGCTCCTACAGTAACTTACACAGTCCATGGAAATGCATCACATTTGGATGTTCCATTGTGCTGTACTGATCCTCCAGTGAATAACATATTCTGTCCATGGCTTTGGTAAATGTTTATCTTCATACAACTGTATGACCATAGATGGGTATTTGTGGAGTGAAATCACATTCCGCACTGATAAGCCAGTGTAGGCCTTACAACCAGCACATTTAAACCAGAACGAAGCAATGCTGTGAGGCTCACACACACAAATACAAGACTACAAAAAAGGACACATATGGGGTGAGCTGTGCCATAATAACTTTCACAAGACATTATTCGCTGAAGAGGACCATTGGAGTTCGTTTTGAAAGTGTGTTGCACACAGCGAGAGTAACTAAGGGTGAACAAATGGTTAATACACAAAAAAGACGAAAGACTACAAAAAACAACATATTGTACATTGAAATAACATGGGCTGTGTTGTCCATGCTGAGCTCATATTGCTATGTTGTAATGACAACATGCTTGTGTGAATACTCAATTGTGATTGGCTGAGCAGGTGTGCATTTTTTCTGCACAATGTCTGGCAACTCCCCACTCTTCTAAATCAATGTCTATTGTCTTTACATTCAAAAACATTTTCTCTGATTGGTTGATTCCTTGAAAGGTGGCAGCAAAGCATAACATTAGCCTACTGTATGGTTTACTGTATGAGGGGCAACATCTTCAGCCATTATTGAACTTGGTTCTCCCCTAGCCTTCAACCCCCTCCCCACCCAACCTCTAACCCCCCCCCCCCCCCCCCCACCCCCCCCCCCCCCTCCAAGCTGATTGATGTTTGTTACTGTCGCTCTATGTTTCTGTGTATCTCATGCTGCTTTCCCCTGTTTCCCCCGTGGTCTTATGTTCCTTTTTTGTTTCTTTGTTTTTACTATGTTACTCTGCCTACTGTCAGCAACTTCGGTCCTTGAGAAGCGCTATATAAATAAAATGAATTATTATTAATTATTATTATTATTATTATTAGTACAGCGTGGATCAAATCAAATCAATTCAAATTTATTTATAAGGCCCGACAACACACGTTAATGTCCCCATGGGCCGTATAGGTCTTCTTTAAACAAGTCAAGAAGAAAACATAACAATAAGTCAAGAACAAAACAAGAACACCATAAGGTCCAAAAAAAAATTTAAGATAAATGCAAATAAATTAAAGAATTGCAAGCACTCCCAGACATACCCCACGCGAAGGTAAGGAAAAACTCACTAAACCTAACAATAGGGAAAAATGCAGCACAGGCAGTGTGGAGGAGAGAAACCTTAGAAGGGCCATTCAAGGGGGGATCTTCCTTCTTAGATGTCTGTGATAGTAGTGTTGCAGACTTAACAGTTGGTAAGCATGCACTCAAGTGTGTAGTGAAACACAGATGAGTGCATGGAATAGCAACTGAACATTTTGAAAGATTAAAGATAGAGCTGATAGCGATAGCGACTGAACATTTTGAAAGATTGAAGATAGCGGATCTATTTGAGGCACAGGGGCGGCGCAAAGAGGGTCACGTCCTCACCCGTCTTAGTCACAGGACATTCAACACTCCGGTCATTGCTCAGGGACAGCCGGAGACAGGGAGATAGGGGGCGGCGCAGAGAGGGGTCGCGAACTCCCCGACATCATCGCGGGACGTCCGGCACTCCGGTCACCACTACGAGACCTCCGGAGACAGGGGGGCACGCAGAGGGGGTCGCATTCTCCCGGCCTTCATCACGGGACATCCGACACTCCGGTCAGCACTCCAGGACAGCAACTCACAGGGGGACAGGGAGACGGGACAGGCGTTAGACAGCTCATGTGATTGTAGTGGGCGGACATAGCAATAGATACAAGTGGTAAGCATATATGTGAATGGAGTAGATATATGAAGTAAGCATATTATGTGAATAGAATAGAAGTACTTAACCCAGCAATGAAACCGCGTTGACTGTTAATCTGTTAACAGTCTGTTAATACTGTTAATCAGTTGACAGGACCACGGACAGACGACGGTAAGTAACTGATCCAAGGCCTCGGGTGGTGCATGTAGAGCAGTCACTGCAATCTTGGCCAAGACCCCGAGGCATCCATCACCTTAGTCAGCGCTAGGAGACGGGCACTCAGAGAGATGGGGGAGGGAAGGGGGGGGGGGGGGGGGGAGGGGGGAAATGGGGAGGGAGGGGAACGGGGGAGGGAGGGGGGGGGGGGAAGGGGGGGGGGGGAGGGAGTTAGAGAGTTCCCATGTTTGTGGTGCTGCAAAAGAGCCACTCAATGTCACGTAATTTCTCGCTAACATTAACTAACAAGGCTGGATTTGGAAACAATGGATAGCAAGCAGCCTGTGGCCAGCATGATGCAAGTTTGCCTTAGTGGAATAGATTGTTTAAAGATTGCCATTCAAATCAGTTTTTGCCAAATACAGTAGGTCAGACCTTCCTAGGCTATAGCTAGGAAACAACAAGCTGAATGCATATCTGATGTATTCTGATTTAGATATTAAAACGCTTTGACAGATTGTTCATAGCCAACATATATACTGAACCAACCAGCTATTATCTTGATTTTGTCAAATGTGAAAAGCCATTGAAATAACGTTAGACAGCAGGGCGGCTGGGTGGCACAGCAGACATTGGGCTCGTCACCAACGCAAGAGACACCGGGTTCGACTCCGGCTGTCGGCGCTGCCTCCGGCTTGGGCCAGCCGTCATACTAATTCAATTGGCAGAATTAGCGGGTGGAAGTCGATGGGTGGTAATCTGGATGTTGTGGACAGCGACTCCTACAGGTCGGTTGGGGGATGCCTGCACAGCAGAGACAGGAAATGGCGGGGGTAGTGTGAGCCTCCCACACGTTGCACCTCGCCAATGAGAGTCCGCGTTGGCAGGTGAAAAGATGTGACAGGCTGCCTCCTCGTGTACCGGAGGGGACACGTGATGCAAGGCATCTATCCTCCCTACAACTGGCCAGTGGGGGGCATATGCGAGCAATGTTCAAGACAGGGGAGGGAAGAATTGGCACAGTGGAATTGGGATGGGAGAAAAAGAGGAGAAAAAGTGGATTAAAAAATATATAACGTTAAACAGCCTCATCGTAATCGTCACCAGCAGCGTGACAGGCTGGCTATAATCTCATAGGGATGGATGGGGATGATGTTATGTTATGTTGTGTTTTATTAGGATTGCCATTACAGTAGCTGTCAAATTAATGAGCGCTAGTCTGCCTGGGGTCCTCACAAGAACATAATATAACAGAATACAAATACAGAATGTAATTACCCTCTGATAATTTCATCTGATTGCCAAGGGGATAATGCTACTTGTGCTTTACCTCCTTGTTAGATAACGCTATGCCTTTCCTTTCTGACATCATGAGTTGTAGGACTAGCATAAAGTTTGGTCGAGACAAGTGATACAGTATGTTAGATTTGACTACTTAGGTTGTACTTTAGTTTGTATATTGTATATTTGTATAGTATCGGGACTTTATTCCTCTTTTACTTACTTTTTATCTTACTGTATGGAGCACATTCTCAGGGGCTCATACAGAACCAAGCATTTCACTGTAATCTACTTTATACGTGACAAACAAAAGCAAACTTGAAACTTGAAGGGACTTTAAAAATGACTGGTTGCTAGGTCGTTACGAGGGACTTGACTACTTGCTGGAGCAGAGTCCAGACCATTTCCATTGCATAGCAATAAATGGGTCAGAGTTATTGTTTTCCCAGGTATTAGTCTGACCACATGGGTTGCTCTGGAAACGGTATAACTCTTACCATAAACGAACACACATTTAAAAGCAAAATTATGTGCAATAGAACTTGCTGTTCCATCATTGACTTATTGTCTGGGTCTCAGCCTGGTGAGGCCTGGCCGCCTTATAATTGTCATCTAAAATTATATAAACCGCTTGTAGAATTAGTATTGTCCAGCTAAATCCTGATTGCCCGATCAATTATTCATAATTCACATGTATTTTTAATGTGTCAAACCAGAGGATGTCAGATGTCTGAGTAGCAATAGAGGAGATTTGACTTCCCACATCAGTGCAAGTTCAAATTGTTCAAACAGTGTTAAACTAATCTTACAGGGTTGATCGTATGGCAATTCACAGGAATCTGGCATGAATTTTAAACAAACAAACAAACAAGCAGAAAAACAATCTTGGTGTAGGTACCACCTGTAATCAAGTATAAAACGACCAACACATCCATATTTCTTCACATGGAAGACAAGAGACGTCTTCTTACAGTATGTGCAAGGATCCCTTTTTTCTGTAACTGCCTTGAAGGAATAAACCATCAAAGCTTGTTCTCCCTGAAGAAGACTGTTAATGAGTCGCTGGGTTGCAGACGTTTCATTCTATCTAGTAGGTAGGCCTATCGGTTCTAATCATTCTTGGTGGTTAATAATCACCCGTATACAAGTAAAATGTATCCTGCAACAGAGGCAGCTGGAACGTGACCCATTTGTAAAGGATAATCCCACAATCAACTGATATACATTTTGTGGAACATTGACATTTAAAAGTGAAAACATTCATAAAGAAAGATATATTCACGTTGATATTTGAGTTATTAGTACATGGGAATTTATCTCAAACTTGATCCTCCAATCACAAGTTTGTCAGAGGAAATCTTTGAAATACTGAGCAAACAGCGATGCTTTGATGGGCAGCCACCAACAGTGGTGTTTTATATCTATCTATCTATCTATCTATCTATCTATCTATCTATCTATCTATCTATCTATCTATCTATCTACCTATCTATCTATCTATCTATCTATCTATCTATCTATCTATCTATCTATCTATCTATCTATCTATCTATCTATCTATCTATCTATCTATCTATCTATCTATCTATCTATCTATCTATCTATCTATCTATCTATCTATCTATCTATCTATCTATCTATCTATCTATCTATCTATCTATCTATCTATCTATCTATCTATCTATCTATCTATCTATCTATCTATCTATCTATCTATCTATCTATCTATCTATCTATCTATCTATCTATCTATCTATCTATCTATCTATCTATCTATCTATCTATCTATCTATCTATCTATCTATCTATCTATCTATCTATCTATCTATCTATCTATCTATCTATCTATCTATCTATCTATCTATCTATCTATCTATCTATCTATCTATCTATCTATCTATCTATCTATCTATCTATCTATCTATCTATCTATCTATCTATCTATCTATCTATCTATCTATCTATCTATCTATCTATCTATCTATCTATCTATCTATCTATATATCTATCTATCTATCTATCTATCTATCTATCTATCTATCTATCTATCTATCTATCTATCTATCTATCTATCTATCTATCTATCTATCTATCTATCTATCTATCTATCTATCTATCTATCTATCTATCTATCTATCTATCTATCTATCTATCTATCTATCTATCTATCTATCTATCTATCTATCTATCTATCTATCTATCTATCTATCTATCTATCTATCTATCTATCTATCTATCTATCTATCTATCTATCTATCTATCTATCTATCTATCTATCTATCTATCTATCTATCTATCTATCTATCTATCTATCTATCTATCAATCATCCATCTATATATCTATTATCCATCTATATATCTATCTATTATCTATCTATCTGCCCATTTGGTGGGTCACAGCTTGCACTTTAGGTGAAAAATAATCATGTAGAATCACGTTTTATTGTATTACATTTTTTACCAGTCCCTGGAGGTCAGTCTGTCCTTGCCCTTCACGTCAGGCAGATCAACAAAATGAGTGAGATGAATAATTAAAATGTCTACTGAACAAGTCTGAAACCGGCGCATTTCGCAATAGCTTCAACCTTTTTGCAATAGGCCACATCCTTTGCTACACCCCCTTTTAGCCAATTGGCATGAACACACAAACACACACACACACACACACACACACACACACACACACACACACACACACACACACACACACACACACACACACACACACACACACACACACACACACACACACACACACACACACACACACACACACACACACACACACACACACACACACACACACACACACACACACACAATGAACTCAGTACAGGTGAACCACTCTACCCGCCACTGCTGTCTACTTTAGCTATGTGCAGACGCAACACCAATCATACACTTTAAACACTTTTAACACTACGTACCTCTTCACCATAGCCTTCCAATACACCCCGCTGTTGATTGTACTGTAGCACTATTTTACTCTGTCCATTCTATTGCATAATTTTACTATCTATTCTATTCTACTATTCTATTATTACACTGTATTATTTTACTGTCTATTGCTTTTTATTACAGGTTCAAAACTGTCAGGTATTAAACTGTGTGGGTATCAAACAAGAGACTGTCAGAGACACACACACACACACACACACACACACACACACACACACACACACACACACACACACACACACACACACACACACACACACACACACACACACACACACACACACACACACACACACACACACACACACACACACACACACACACACACACACACACACACACACAGAAACCTGTGGTCTCTAGAAAGTGGAGAAATATTTGAGGACCAACCGACCGACTGACTGAGGGACCTATAGAGTTATGGGTTAAGTGTCTTTTCCTCAAGGACACTTTCGACACGCTGCCTGGGGGGGAGCCGGGAGCCATCTGATTACCAGACGACCGCTCTACCACCTCCTGAGCCACTGTTCGTTTTTAGCGGTTGTTTTTTTAACAGGCATACCAGCCTGTTTCACATTCCAGTGGCTGCTGATTGTCGGTTTGCTTTGACAGTTCGCCATGACAGCTTGGAGGGTTCGCTCTGGATTCAAACCACAAACTCTTCGTTGCCACAGTGACACATTAACCAACTGTGCCACTTGGGAGGCACGGGCTGACGACTCCTCGTTAACTATTGAGCAATGATTATTGTGGGCACAGTATTTTGGATCAGTCTGTGTAACTACCCCCCCCCCCCCCCCAACACACACACACTCACACGCCCCTTCAATCCTGTAGGCCAGATTGCTCCTCTTATCCAAAATGTATTTCAAGAAGAGGGGAATTTGGCAGAAGTCGTCAGAGTGAAATAGTAGGGTGGGGAAAAAAAACAATGTGAGCATTCTATTACCCAGTCTCAGAAATCCTACTGACATCCAGGCCGGGGGTTCATGGGGGAGCCTCATTAGCTTCTGTTAGCTTACCCCTGACACCCCTGGTTTGTGAGATGCAAGCAGCCAGTAGGGAGCGTAATGAAACCATGGGAGTCAGGATCATGACAAAAAAAGAGACCAAAATAAATTAGGAAATAATAATGCCCTGCAGTTAGACTGCCTCAACGTTGGCACACTCACCATTCACCATGCAGAAATAGCGTGACACCCTAGCTAGTCCTAGATTTCTATCCTAAATTAGCCTTTAACGTCATTATTCAGTCTGACACTGACATCATTACCTGGCATAATTCCCAATGATGCCAAGAGGCCAATGTTTGACTTGGGCTTGACATTCTTAGCTGTTGAGCAGTTCAGCACCTTACCTGGAGATCCGATCTGCCCCCTCGCTGGACACATTTAACACTAGCACAGCCAACAAGGGGTCACATGACCCCTAGGCATTTTCAATAAATGTATCCTCGTCACTTGGTCGAGCTCCAGCTCTGTCACTCAATGACTTTTCCTAAAAAGTACCCGTTTTATCTGGCACGGTTTCTGAAATTTCAAAATGACTTCAGGAAAATGTAATTAGAACGTTATTTAATTCCACATATGGGCCGTTGGAACAGACGAAAGTCACAGCACTTTGCGAGCGTCTAGCGCAGGGGTGGCCAACCCGTGACTCGCGAGCCGCATGTGGCTCTTTGCCCGTCACTGTGTGGCTCTTCCATCCAAAAAGAAATTATTATAATAAATTATTATTATTATTTTTGTAAATTTCTTTTGTCAATCAAACCTACATTTCATTGTGGTAAACCTCATATTTTTATATTCAGAGGTAATTATATAGTTTACACTGTTTATTTTTCTCATATAAGCTGTCGGGTCGTCTGACCCGTTCCTGGCGGGAATTAGTGGCATTTTCTCCATGGCTGTGCTAGTGTTAAGGCCCGTCTAAAAACCCACTTTTACTCCCTAGCCTTCAATAAACCCTGATTCTCCCACACCCTAACTCACACACTCCCATGCAATTTTACCCTGCCCCCTCCCCCTTGTATCTCTTCTTGTGCTCCCCTGTCCCCTGTGTACTATACTGTACTTTGTGCTCCCCTACTGTTGTCCTAATCTCTGAATGTACTGTCTTGTCCTGCTGTGCCTTTTTGTATTTTTGTATTTTATAGTATGACATTTTATGCTCTGATTGTACAGCACTTTGGTTGGCTCTTGAGTTTTTAAACGTGCTTTATAAATAAATGACTTGACTTGACTTGACTTACTATGTTTCCCCAGCCCTGTGTTCCTAAAAGACCATGTCCAGCTGGAGGAGCGAGTTCCCAAACCAGCTCAGTGCATATTCAGTGCTGCTGGTGTCCACTCCCTCTCCTGTACTGTACATGTACTGTACATTTAGTCATTTAGCTGAACGCTTTTTTAAAAAGCTGGCTTCTTTACAGATATCCGATATACCGATATTGTCAACTCTTAATTTCCGATACCGATATCAACCGATACCGATATATGCAGGGTTTCACCCCCACCAAAAAACGGAATAATTTCAGGTAATTAACATTAGGATATCTCTTGTCGTGGAATTAACACAACATTATGGATACTTTTGACAATAAATAAAATAAGAATTTGTTCTTACTTGCTTGCCTGGGTAAATAAAGGTTAAATAAATGTAAAAAAAAAGAAAATAATAATAATAATAATTTTTTTTTTTGAAAACCGATACCAATAGTTTCCGATATTACATTTTAATGCCAATATCGGCCGATAATATCGGTAGGCCGATAATATCGGACATCCCTTAGTATAGTAGGTAGTATATAGGCATAGTAGTATACACATAGTATAGTCTGTAGTAAGGTAGTAATATAGGCAGTGATGCCACAGATTACTTGTAAAAATAATCTGATTACTCATTACTGATTACTCCTTTAAAAAGTAATCTAGTTACTTTACTGATTACTTGATTATCAAAGGGGAAGACAGCATGAGATAGCACAAAAAGACAGAGCGACAGGAGACAGACATCAATCGGGTTGGAGGGGGGGGTTGAAGGCAAGGGAGAACAGGTGGGTTTTGAGGCGAGCTTTGAAGGTGGAGAGTGTAGGGGAGTTTCTGATGGACTGAGGGAGGGAGTTCCAGAGTCGGGGTGCAGTGTGAGAGAAGGCCCGATCACCAACGTTTTTGAGTTTGGATGTCGGGACAGTGAGGGAGGCAGTGGAGGAAGACCGGAGGGAACGGGTGGGGCAGTAGGGAAGAAGGAGATCAGTCAGGTAGGGGGGGCCAGGCTATGGAGGGCTTTGAAGGTGAGGAGTAGTGTTTTGAAGTTTATGCAGTGTTTGATCGGGAGCCAGTGGAGAGAGTGGAGGACAGGAGTGATGTGTTCACGGGACCGGGTGTTAGTGAGGAGGCGGGCGGCTAAGTTGTGGACCATTTGCAGTTTATGGAGGGAGCGGGAGGTGATGCCAGTGAGGAGGGAGTTGCAATAGTCCAGGCGGGAGGAGATGAAGGCGTGTATGAGGGATTCAGCAGCAGGGGGGGAGAGGCAGTAAAGGATTTTAGCAATGTTGCGGAGGTGAAAGTATGATGTTTTTACAATGGAGCGGACGTGGGGGTCAAATGAGAGGGTGGGGTCGAGGAGGACACCAAGGTTACGGACTAGGGGGGAGGGGGTGATGGTGGAGTCATTAACACCTACGTGAGACTGCAATTCGAAACTGGCCCCTACAAATGTCCTAACCTAGTTGTACAGTAAATGACCAAGTAAGGCTTTGTCAGTATTCCAATGTACAGTGTAAAATGTGTGTGTGTCCCCTACCCAACCCCCCCCCCCCCCCCCCACCTCCAATGTACAGCCCTCACCCAACCCACCCAACCCCACCCCACCCACCCAACCTCCTCCAATGTACAGTTTCTACGCCAAATGTATATACACTCTTTTTCTGGACACTTTTGTATCACAAACAGTACTGTATTTGCAAATCTGATATGTCATAAATGTATAGATGTAGCAGTACTGTCTATCTGTATGTCATGTATGTCATATATGTTATGATAAATTGAAAATGGGGAACCCTGATGTAAACAAGACGAAAGTCTTTCTCTGGTCTGCATCCCCTTAACAATTGTATGTATTGAGCTGTACTGTACTGTACCCATTCTGCAATCTGTTAATACACTTTTCAATCAATCAATCAATCATTGATGGTGAGTGTGAAAAAGGTAATCAGATTACAGTAACTAGTTACTGGCATCACTGAATATAGGCATATTAGTAGAGACATTAGTATAGTAGGTAGTAATATAGGCATAGTAGTAGAGACATATTTGTATAGTAGGTAATAATATAAGCATAGTAGTAGATACATATTAGTATAGTAGGTAGTAATATAGACATGGAGGATTATTTAGTGGAAGAGTGCATGCTAGTAGAAGACAGAAAGACGTTTTTTATTATTATTATTATTATTATTATTATTATTATTATTATTATTATTATTATTATTATTATTATTATTATTATTATTATTATTATTATTATTATTATTATTATTATTATTATTATTATTATTATTATTATTATTATTATTATTATTATTATTATTATTATTATTATTATTATTATTATTATTATTATTATTATTATTATTATTATTATTTTGTATTCATTACGTGCCTTTCTTTTTTGTTAATGTTTTTATTTTTGTCTGATGACTTCATTAGACAATGACTCCCGTCTTGACGACTGCAACTCCCTCCTCTATCAGTGCTGCTCCATCGATAGACTCTGAATGGTCCAAAATGCATCCGCCTGGCTTTTAATCCACGCCGAATCCTGCATGGCACCACATCACTCCAGTCCTAAAAGGCCTCCAATGACTTCCTGTCTCCCACCAGATCAATGGCAAAGTTCCATAAAGCTGCCGTGAGGTTGGTCATGTGAGTCCACAATGCAACACAGCTGGCCTTTTAGCCATTACCCTCCTGTCCTGGTAACACCATACCCTTGCCCTAGTGTCTCAATAGCTTGAGCAGCATGGACCACACATGTTCAATCATTTCATGGGGGGGAAACATATAAGCTGCCAACAAAGAATATTATGATATCACGACTGCCACATTGCATTGCCAACCTTAGCTAGCTGTGCTAACGTTAGTTAGTTCCTGGTGTGTTAGTGTTACAGACGTTAGCGTTGCCAAAGACAGGAGGGTGATGGCTAGAAGGCATCCACATTACTGCCGGCTGCATTGCATTGTACAGTGACTCTTCCCATTACAAAAAGCCTTTCACCTACTTGCCCCAACATTAACTCACTGACCTCGATCTCCCCCTACCAACCCTCTCTATCAGTTTTCCAATCCCGCCTCAAAACCCATTTCTTCTCCAATGCCCTCTCGTGACTTGGATAGTTTTTATGGAACACAGAACAGACCTGCTAGCTGGACATTGTTAAATACCCGCACTAGTTTCCTTTAACTCTTCTAATAACCCATATTTTGCCTTTGAGTATTTTTTGCAGCAGCCTTGATGCCTGAGATGGATAATATGAACGTGTAGGCGGCGGACATCTGTCTGCTTTTGCTGTGGCGATAACAAGGTGCCTGGTTATTCTTGATGGAAGTGCTAATCAAGTATTGCAGTGGGCTTGTACCGCTTGTAGGCGTGGTGTAAGTAAGTAAGTAAGTATTTACTTGGTGGTGAGATGTTCTAGCCTATTTCTGGTTGAGATTGCCTGGTCTTTTATAAGTGGCTTCTGGTGTGCCTCCCACCTGTGTTCTGATGTCTCCAATTCCTTGTAGACAAATTACACACTTTTCATATTAATTTTCAATATTAGGCTGCTACTTTCTAAATAGCCCCTGAATATGCATCAAGTCGGGTCCGTTGGTGCATTAGAAGGATTATAGGACCACTCACCAGCCAATGGCAATGTACTGAGTGACAAAATTGGAACATTCAACCAGCCATTTTGCCGATGGACAAGAATCATTAACCCTGCACCCCTGTACACAAGCATAATATACATTATACATAGTCCGATAAGGAGTTCAAATAAGACCTAATTTCATTCCACAAGCCCTCTAAGTCTGGATTCAGGGGCCTTAGTGTGGAGGCAGGTCTTTCCATCCCTATTACTGTAAGTCAACCCATCTAATGTATCTCCTAGTCTACACAGAAGAGGACATTTAGGAACATCAACCTGAAGGATCTGTCTGAGGGCCTCTGTAACCCCTGGTCATAGGGAGTTCACTACAGGACATTCCCACAGGCAACGCATCAGGAAGCCTCTTTTATCGCAGCCATGTCAACATTTGTCTGAGACAGTATCATTATTTTTATAAAGTTTTATTGCGGTAATATATGCCCTATGCAAAATTTTCATTTGAATGATTCTATATCGGACACATTTTTCCATATTCTCTACCAATAGACCTGTTCACCGACAACGTCATGACAAATATGCGCGTGCAGACCTGAGGCAGAAAGGACCGTAATTCTGGTCAGAAAGAACAACGGGGCAGACTACGATATATTTGCATTTGTTAGCCATGCTAGCGATCTAAAGTTTAACAATCAATCCATGCCAAAGCTAGATATGTAAAAGGTGAAAGACTCACACTCACAGCCATGCTGATTTGGCAAAATGACATCCAGCCATTTTCGTTTTGAAACATCTTTTGTCAGGGGAGTGCCATGGTTGCTCCATAAATCCCCATTGTAGGCCTACTTCTTTTGGCGCAGCAGCTCCGAGGCGACTTAGTCACATGACTCAGTTGGTATTGCTGATTGGCTCGAACACGGTATGTTTGTAAACAGCGAACAGGTAAGGGGTGTTGTGCCAAAATCCTACCCCTTGCCATAATTTTACCCCACCCACTCGTGGCAACGGGATTTTGATCCTCTTTGAGAGGGGTAGGTGATGTTGGCTTTGGTGAAAGGTGAGGCTCTGGTTGGTGAGGTATAGGTGGACTACTAGGTGTAGTAGTTTGAGGCAACTGTAGGGTGGCTTCTTCTGTGAGAAGCTGGGTAAAGTCTGTTACACCTCCATCTATACTTTCAATGGAACGAGCCTGGGCGCCGTCAGCGTTCTGCGTTCTGTTTTATGGCAATAACGTTCAGTTTTGTGGGATATGATCCCGAAAAATAAGTCACGCTAGAAGTCAGATGATTGACAAGGGCTGGCGTGAGCTGGGAAGTGTATTTCTTTAAAATTCTAAAGCCCATCGAAAGCCCTGGATCTCTTCTCTCAATAGACTACACTCAAGTTAGGTTGCGCCAAATCCTCGCATCAATAATCGCCTTCCTCCGACTCGATGCCCTTAGATTTCTATAAACTCATATTTCACTAATAACACTTAAAATCATTGGTAAACAAATGTAGTGCTGAAAATATACACTTTGACTGCTGATTTGACTGGGATATAGTCCGTGTTCTTGGCTACATCTGTAGAGATGGATTTATAGCGTGATATCAATCTCGTACCGGTCCCGGACCGCTCAGGCTTAAGAGGTTAAACCTTCCTATACTATATGTTCTTCACTGATTTAAACCTTCCTATACTACATGTTCTTCACTGATTTAAACCTTCCTATACTACATGTTCTTCACTGATTTAACCTCTTAAGCCTGAGTGGTCCGGTACTGGACCACAAATAATATCACGGCATAAATAAAAAGGTAATCATGGGCGTTTATCATCCAGTAACATGAGAAGACTGTACCACATTGTCTATAAAGCAAGTTCTCTATGCATTCCAGTTGTGTGTCCCTGGACGCAGATAAATCTTTTGACAGGATGAAATGGCCCAACATTTTCTTTACACTGTCTAAATATGGCTTTCGTCCTAATATTTTTTATTAAATCAAATCATTATATAATGGTGATATGTCTGTGAAAACAAATGGTATTTTGTCTGAATCATTTTCTCGTACTCACTCTAGCCGCCAGGGTTGTCCCATCTCACCAATACTCTTTGCACATGCTATTCGCAGCAACCAAAAAATAGAGGGCATCGATATAGGAGGTTATCAATTTAACTGAAATACTTTTTCTAATGACTTGGGTAATGCACCATTCAAGTGGAAACCTAATAGAATTAAAAACTTGGATATTATAATTATAATCATAATTTCATAATTTCCCTGTAGGCTCTCACACAATGCAGACAATGGGCAATCATAAATCCTTAGCAAAAACAACAATAAATGTACTTTTCCGAGACAGGAAGCACAGGGTGTATTCTTACTGTGACGGCCCCCACTCTACCTGCTAATTGGTGAGTCTGCTGCCTCTCAGGGAGCATGGTGGGTGGCTCGTTAGCCCAATCAGTCTCACCTGGGCAGGGAGAGCTGCATTATGTATTCGTGTCCCTGTCTAACTCTCTCGGTCTGCTTCTCCATCTCCATGAACAGGGTGTCCAACACCCTTTGTGAACTATACTATTCCTACTTATACCAAACCGCACCTGCACTTTTCACTCATCCACACATTGCATTCATCACTGATTCTTATACATACATATTCATTGTTTAAATTAATTATTGTTTGTTATATATATATGATTAAATAAAGGATATTGTTAAATTGCTTTCACGCGTGGACTCCCTATTTGTCACAATTGACCCGAGAGCAATATCAGTATGCTCTCCTGTGAAGTTCAAGTTCAAGTTTCAAGTTTCTTTAATAGTTGTCATACAGAAGTACAGAATACTTTTATACAAAATGCTTCTTACTGTTACGCTCCAGAGACTGTGCAAGACAAGATAAGATAAGTATGAAATAAAATAACATAGTATAGTATGTAAATTAGAAGTAAAAAAATGAGGTCACAGTGTTCAGTATAGACATATGTACAATGTTCGATGCAGAATAGACGTAACTGAGTTACCATATAATATACAATACTATGCAGTGTACTAATATACAATACTATATAGTGCAAAGCAGAAATGGGATGAGGTGCAATTTAGGTACAATTTACAGTAGGTGTACGAGTTGTAGTGCAAATCCTTTATCAATAAATATAAAGTGTGTTTGTGTGATCTAAAGTGTGGAGAGTGGGTGCTGCAGTGTGTTGTTTGTTTAAGTGAGTGTGTGCGTGTGGGTGTGTGTGCTGTGTGCATTTGATGGTTGTTGCATATTGTTTATTGTTCGTTTAGCAGCCTGATGGCCTGGGGATAGAAGCTTCTTCTGAGTCTTTCTGTGCTCAATGTAGCACACTGGCTCGAGTGCAGAGGTTTACAGTGTGTAGTGCGAAAATAGTTGTGTTTCACTGTTCTTTCAACATTCAGATTGCGATACATTTCACAGGAGAGCATACTGATATTGCTCTCGGGTCAATTGTAAGAATACACCCTGAGCTCCTTTTGTCATTGTTGTTGCAAAGGATGTACAATTGCCCATTATCTGCTATTGTAGCCCAGTGAGAGCCTGCAGGAAAATCACAGCTAGCTCAATGCAGGAGCGATCAGTGAAATGATGGTCTCATATGTCGGGTATATGGTAGACAGACCGCGAATAGGCCCGCCTGATCTCAAACCTACCGAAGTCAGCCCATGTCACCCCACTTCTTAGGGACCTGCACTGGCTCCCCATTGCTGCACGAATCCGCTTCAAGGCCCTCGACCTAGCATACCGTGCGGCAAAGGGAACCGCTCCCGCCTACCTCCGGTCAATGGTCTCTAACTACACACCCTCAAGACCCCTACGCTTTGCATCTTCTGGCCGCCTCAGACCCACTCCTATCTGAGCTCCGGGAGGGTCATCAAAGAGAAGTCGCCTATTCTCAGTCCTTGCCCCACAATGGTGGAATGAACTACCCACCCCAGTTAGGACAACCGAAACACGTCCAATCTTTCGCCGTCGACTAAAGACGCACTTCTTCAACCATTATCTGAATAAAAAAATAAATAAAAAAAAAAAAAAAATAACTAACCTTACTGTCATGCACTTGTCCTAATAAACTAACCTACACTGTAGCACTCAACACTTTGATGAACATTGTTACTCAGCTGATAGAGTTGTGCCCTTCCTGATGGCTTGTCGTACAGAACATGTAAGTCGCTTTGGATAAAAGCATCAGCAAAATGACTAAATGTAAATGTAAATGTAAATGTAGGGTTAAAAGGTCCAACATAGCGAAATTATCCTATAAGTGTGGTCTGGCTGAACCAGACATTTACCAATATTATTTATCTTACAATGCCAGTTATCCTATTGCATGGAGATGGGGCAACTCCGATACAATAGGCAGCTGGTGGCTGGAGGGAAAAATTATTGCTAATCTTAATAAGACGGTGTCTTTGGTTTCTTTGTGGTTTCATCCAAATCCTCCTGCAGAACTTGATAATCCACTTATCAAGTTCTCATGTAGAATTACTAGATTAATCCATAACAGGCTCAACATGGGCTCAACACTCCCACCCTGTCCTCTGTAGCAAAATCCTTTATTGTCAGTAGGTGGCAAACCACTAGTCGCCACTATGTGGCCGAGTTCTAACATGAACTGTTTGGGAGATAATCAGTGATGGGAAAAGAGTTTCATATAGTGAAATAAGGGAACAGTCAAATGTAAACAATGCCTCTTTTTCAGTTTATCAACCGTTACAGCAGGCTGTTGCCAAGAAAGGTTTGGTAACTTCTAGTGTATACAAACTAGTGAGCCTCACTACATCAGGGTAACTCATACAAACTAGTGAGCCTCACTACATCAGGGTAACTCATACAAACTAGTGAGCCTCACTACAGCTCAGAGTAACTCATACAAATGGTAAATAAATGGCTGCATTTATATAGCAGCTTTTATCCAAAGCGCTTTACAATTTGTTCCTCACATTTTACCCATTCACTCACACATTCACACACCGACGGCGGAGGTGACCATGCAAGGTGCCAACCTGCTCATCGGGAGCAATTAGGGGTTAAGTGTCTTGCTCAGGGACACGGTGACTGGGAGGAGCGGGAATCAAACCGGGAACCTCCGGATTACCAGACAACTGCTCCCAATGCCGCTGTTGCCCCTGTGGTGCCAAAATCTTACCCTTTGCCATCATTTTACCCCACCCCAATTCAATAACTTGCGTGTGACTGCTCCCACGAGCCGAATATTGCCCCGATCCTCGCAAGTTTAATCCACGGGTACCTCTCGGCGTGCCGAAGCTTTTCCTAAATCACTTCCATCATCGAAACCGAGGGGAAAAGGTCGGCTCGCGACCCTGAAAATGTTGCGTGATTTTAAAAACGCTGTATTAAGTGAGCCTATTATGGGCTCCACACGAGCTTTCTATCGTGGAAACATCTGGGCGTCCCGCAACTTTTACTCATTCACATGATGTAGCCCCGAAAATGCTTAGAAAAGGAAAGCCGAAAGCGTGGAATAAACTCGCCGAAACGGAAAAGTGTCCCACTGGCGCGCCGTGATTCCGATCCGCGTGAAAATATTCACGGCCATAGAGGAGACGTGGAACACCTTTTTGCAACCGAATATGTGTCTCGAATTTACTCCCACGCGGCGCGCAAAATCGCGCAAGGATTTCGGACCAAAATGAACCAATGCTCCAGCAGTATTAACCAACGCTGACTGAGTGGGTGGGGTAAAATTATGGCAAGGGGTAGGATTTTGGCACAACACCACCATGTGAAGCCATTCCAGAGCCACCATGCTATGATCTACTAGGGGCTAGACCTAAAAGCCATAGACGCCCCCCTGATTGGTATGGTAGGCCACCTACACAACCCCAAGGCCCCCTAAGTTCTCGTTCTCACAGCAGGAGGACTCAATCAGTCTTTAGTATCCCTGCTACAGATGGAGCCATTAGTTTTCCTAACCATTTTGCGACGAGAGCACAGTGGTCTCACGTCATTGGAATTCATTAGGAAACCAGGCTGCTGTTCTGTTTTATGCCGCCAGGAGGCGCAAAGTCGACGGGCGGCGTTCTGTTGACTTCCTCATTCATCACTGTGCCTTTGTGTCGATAACAGACGAGCCACTGTCAACGTTGGGACGGCGCAAGACTGAGAGAGACTTGTTTATTTGTGAATTGAAAATATGCCGGTAAAGTGGGGAGGGAGACTTGTTTATTCAAGTAAGCTATAATACATATGGCCACCAGACATATTCTCTCTGTGAAAATACGTTGCTAAGCTAGCGAACATATTTGCATTCCTAGGATTATGCATTGAAACTCGAAAGACAGTAAATAAACTAACTAATAAAACGTTCAAAACTATGTTCCAACTTGTGTATTGTTTTCATAAAAGTCTACTAAGATTGTACTCTTGTATTTTGCACTGTATGTCACAGGTGAGCTTGCTAGCCATTAGATTGTTAACGTGATATTAACGTTAGTCGGATCTATCTGACCAATCAATCAATGTCAGACTATAAAATGGAGTACAATAGGCTCTGAACAGGCTATCAGTGATATTGTGAGTGACCCACTCTTCATTATGCTCCCCTGCATTCAAGAGCCAAAGATAAGTCTGAGATACTCTCAAAAATACTGTGCAGGTGAATAAAGTAGAAGCACTTCTTAGTAGTGTACAATAAAAGTAGCCATTCAGGCAGGAGCCATGCTTCTCATTTGAGCAGGGGCGTCCATTTGGTATGGCAAGGTATGGCACTCGCCATACCTTGGCAAATAAAAATGTAAAAAAGAAAGAAAAAAAAAATATATATATTTTTTTTTTTACAATTCTTTATGTTGATTTAGAATTCGAATGTCAACATTATGAACGAAGCTTCGAACTATTCGGTACAGCCCTAGCATGTTTTGATATCGTCAATTATCTCACTTTTACTAGGTGACTTTTGCTGTGACTAACTGAAATATGCCCAAAAATAAAGGAAAATGGACATAGGGACGTTTTTTTTATCAAAGGGCAGCAGAGACAAGTGATACAGGGACACAGGTAAGGTCTGGCTTAGTGATTATAATAGTGCAGTTCAGCATTCAGTAACCCATACTTTTTGTGAATGTGTTTTTGATACTACATTCTGTTGAACACACACCTCAAAACCGTACCTAAGAAAAATTGCCTCAATTGCAAGAAAAGTAATAGACAGTTATGATATTACATTCTGCATAATTCGTATGCAAAATATTGTGGTTCCCTGCTTCAGTCTGTTGACACATTTCTATACTAAAATGCTTGTGTAGTCCTGTGTCATACCTAAATGTCATATAACTGAATTGTATAGAAACAACTCACCAAAAGTGACTATTGCACAACTGATTTGACAAAAAAATCCACCAAGGGGCTTCACTTTTTCTCATGAGATTACTGATTTTTCTATCTCACAAAACATGTAATCTTAAATTTAAGGTCAAGGCAAAACCAAACAAATCAAATTATTCCTATTTTATAGCTTTATTAACCAAATAGCATCTCACATTGAGTGACTGAAGTAACTGGTAGTTTTTGAGTTTCTGCTGTTCCAAACAGGCTTCCACTTTGAGGTTTGTCCCCATTCAGTGTAGCGTCAGCAACAACTACTGTATTCAAAGGCTTAATTGATCCGTGCAGCAGATGCCTTGTGAAAACCTAATGAAATAATCAAAAGCAGCCAAACAGTGTTCTCTAAAAGCCCCTCAGCTGTTTTTAGCAGAGAGCACTATGGATCGGCCCACTGGTTCTCTCTCTCTCTCTCTCTCTCTCTCTCTCTCTCTCTCTCTCTCTCTCTCTCTCTCTCTCTCTCTCTCTCTCTCTCTCTCTCTCTCTCTCTCTCTCTCTCTCTCTCTCTCTCTCTCTCTCTCTCTCTATCTCTCTCTCTCTCTCTCTCTCTCTCTCTCTCTCTCTCTCTCTCTCTCTCTCTCTCTCTCTCTCTCTCTCTCTCTCTCTCTCTCTCTCTCTCCTCTCCCTCTCTCTCTTTTTCTCCCTCTCTCTCACACACACCATCTCGTATAAACTCTGTTCTATACTTATACTGCCTACAACTGTAATCATAACTACCTTCATTATACTACTAAATCCAATCTACAGTCCATATAACACTGTATATACATTTATATATATATATCTGTATATAACTACTCTTTATTAGTTAAACCATTGGCTAGTATGGTTTATTGCCATTGTGCATTCATATGTGGAGGAATAACCGGATCAATTAATGTACTTAGTCAAATATAGACTTGGTTAAACACAGGTTTATAACAGGTACGTAGATCAAGAGTGTCTGTAAAAAAAAAACAGTACTGTATATTTGTATATCTTGTATGTCATAAATGTCTAAATGTAACAGTACTGTATATCTGTATGTCATGTTAATAACATTTTCAATCAATCAATCAAGCTTAGCATAATCTCTGCATCTTTGTTCTGTATCGTTAGTGGCTTAGCTTGGCATCACACTGCACTATCTCGCGTACGTGCACGCGTACTGAATAAACCACAAATGTACCTCTAATACCAGTATTAGTCTGACCACACCCCTCATCAGCTTACCTTCATAAGCAGGTGTGTGGTCACCTGCTCTCCTCCTTCTCGCTTTCACCACAAGGAAGAAGTGCCTCGGTAGATCCCCACACTTGACACCATGATGGAAGAAATTGGATTAGGAACAGCTTGGGAAACAAGGATACGTTGACATCATATCTTTATTTTCTCTCTCACTATTTTTCGAGAAAATACGGCGATATTGTCTTCGTACTGGAGTGTCTAGAAGATGATGATCATTCTAAAAACCCTCCACCGGTTTTCGTATTGGGAGCACGCCGCTGCATGCTTCTCAACTGCAGTTCCTTGCTGTGTTTGTTGGGGTGAAACCTGTCAGGCCACAGCTGAACTGTCGGACATGCCGCTGTTGTGAGAAGCGGTGCGTTCCAGGTTGGGTGAGTAGTGTTTGCTGGCGGGCTCCACTTGTCTGTTAGTGCTATGGGGGCTACTTGACAAAGTTTATGGAAACCGGCCCCAGGCTAGGGTCCTTTGTTTAGCCGCCTAGGCGACAGAAGGCCTTGGTCTGGAGACCATTATAGTTTTAACTAGTGGGCCGCGACCATTGACACTGGTGATCCCTGTGTGTTCTGGACGAGTGGATTCTCTCTGTCACCGTGTTAAGGCCCCATCTTTCATATCCAAATGAGAGTATTCCTTCACGAGGGGATATGTGCATGTAATGTGCGATAGCGGCAGATTCATGTTCAAAGTCAGCCACACAGGCCGGTTGGTACTGTGCTGATTCCGCCGGATGTGGTAAAGTCACCGTTGTGAAGCGGTGTTGACATCTTGTTTTCTCTTTTCTCTTAAAAAGTGAGGAGAGGTTCAGAACGGCGGCCTGTCTGGGTGAGTGTTATGTCATTGTTTACATGTTCATAGCTTACGGTTAGCCAGTCAGCTGTTAACTGCTGCGTTAGCCTGCTGGATCGCTGCATGGCCTGCTTAAGGCCTACTATTAGCCAGTCAGCTGTTAGCTGCGGGGCTAGCATGTCGTGGTCGCTAGGTAACGTTAGCTTGCTGCTATGGCCATGGCTGGCGCGGTAGGGCGGGCCATACTTTTTTTTTTTTGGAAAATCAATCGAGTGGGGTGTCTAAAATACGTGTTTTTTTGTGGGGAATTCAAATATGAGATTATTTTTCTAATCGGATAACTCCTACCTACATTGTTTTGGATTTCAAAATGGCCGATTTGACCATTTTTCACCCCTTGGCCATACATGGATGCCAACATGAATCTGAAGGAAATCCTAACATGCAAGGTGTCTAAATGATGTGGTTCTTAATGGGGAATTCAAATATGAGTTCATTTTTGGGATAGGATAACTCTATCCTACATCATTTTGGATTTCAAAATGGCCGATTTTACCATTTTTCACCCCTTGGCCATACATGGATGCCAACATGAATCTGAAGGAAATCCTAACATGCAAGGTGTCTAAATGATGTGTTTCTTAATGGGGAATTCAAATATGAGGTCATTTTTGGGATAGGATAAATATAACCTGCATAATTTTGGATTTCAAAATGGCTGATTTTACCATTTGAACCCATTGGTATTGTATTACAAAATTGCAAAGATAAAAAATATATGGGAAATCATTTATAATGACAAAGCCATCAAATTTATTAACAAGTGAACTGTATATAACTGGATACAACTCCAAAGATCAATAATAATAATACTAACAATAATAAATTGTATTTGTAATGCACACAAACACCTAAGTGCTAAATCTCGATCTCCTGACTTCTTGAACTTTGCCAGGTTCCAATATCTTGATTGGACTCATTCTTGGATGGCAAGATCTCCTACTGTACTGCTTTAGCCACCAACCTACAAACACAAACTTAAAGTCAACGTCAGCCATAAATAGGTGAGCTCTTTCCAGAACTACTCAGCAGAAACCTCTGTAACCATTTTAACAAACGTCTCAATCGTATTGAGAAAATCCATGGGGCTCCATCAATCCTCTATCTTCTTAAATTTGATCAGGTTGCACAAGTCCAGCTTGGATTCATTCTTGGACATCAGCCTCCTGCTGGTCTCCTGAGCCCTGATCCCTCCATCCCTTTTTTCTTGTGAAAAGTACTTAGCAGAGGCCTCAGTCACCACTTTAACAACCCTCTCGATGCTTTGTGTGTGGCAAGGCCAGTCGAGAACCTCCATGGGGGTGTTGATTAAGTTATTCACCTCGGAGGTGCTTAGGGAGCAGGTGAGAGGTGGCTCTGACAAATCTTCTGACCAGCTGATTAAGCCACCAATGCTGGAAGCGTCACTATTGATGTTAGGTGTTCTTCTGATCCTGACACAGGAGTCTCCCAGCTGAGTGTCTGGATCCCCCTCTCCCCTGATGGCCAGGATTCTCTCCACCCCCTCAATTCTCTCTTTTTGATCCTCAGAGCACAGCAGTGTTTGGAGGATGGCTTCACTGTGGGCATACCAAGCAGATCTTCTCACAGTTGGCATCACAACATCCAGCACCTCCTTCCTCTGAGACTTGAGGCAATCCAGCTGAAACAGGATGTGCCTAGGCCCTTCGATCCAGGAGTGCTTGACCTTCATGTTGAACCAACATGGATATTAATACACTCTAATGATGAATTCCACAATGCATTGTAGATTATTCAGGTTCTTTCTTTAAGTTGATGCTTTGACACCCAGAGCCTGAGGAGTCTGTTTGCTGTGGTGAGCCAGCGGCTGTGGTTTACCGGTCCAATCTCCAGCAGAGCCAGCCTTGCAGAAAGCACTCCATCCGTGATTGCACAGACCAGCTTATAGCCATAGTGTTGATCAGTTGAGAGATCTTGAATGATCTTCTCAGGCAGCTTGATCAGCGGAGGGCCAAGAAAGATCCTGGTGAAGTTAGGATTGATCTCCAAGTCTGTAACAGAATCAAGGAGCTGTCCTATTGGCCCAGACAATTTGTTGTCTGACAGAGTAGCCCCATCAACTTCAACAATGAGACGGCGCAGTGGAAGTTCACCAGTGTGCAGGTTGCACACCAACCAGACCAGCTTTCTCCCCAGGTGCAGCTCCAGCTTCCGCATTACACCTGCCTTCACTCCAGTGTTGACATTGGTCGAGTCTCCTCCAATGGCCCACAAGGTCTTATCAGAACCTCTCTCTTTCAGCCAGGCAAACAGGACCTTAGCAATCTTCTCTGCATGGGACTCCTCTTTAGTTGCTTTCTCTGGTGTAAAGTGGAACAGATAGTTGCTGCCAGGCTCACTAGCAACACTATAGTGTTCTTCCTTGATCTTTGCAGGAAAAGATTGGTCACTGCCCTCAGCTTCCATCATCACATTGGTCATGTCAATCCGCCCATCAAAGAGGATACAGGAGATCCCCCCCTCCTCCCTGCACTTCTCCTCAAACTCTTCCCCCAGCTCTTGCATCAACTTTTCTTGTGCTCTATTAACCTTGTTCTTATCAATCACTTTACTTGTGTCATCTTCTAAGATGAGTCCTGCATCAATCAGAGCTGCAGTTGCTATAGCTGCAGTTGGCCTTAGACCTATGCCATACCTTACACTAGCAAGGGCGATGTTTGGAATCTCATCATAATTTTTCCGTAGCTTTGCTGAAGCTGCAGGGTCAGTTTCAGGAATGAGCTCAACTTCAGGGACTGTAAGGAAGTTCTCAACATCCTTCCTGGCAACCTTGTCTGCTGCTGCAAAGCTTTCTTCTTTGCCCCTTCTCCTTTTCTCTGCCTTCTTTTCCATCCCCTGCCTTTCCAATGTTTTAAGAAGATAGAGGATTGATGGAGCCCCATGGATTTTCTCAATACATTGAGACGTTTGTTAAAATGGTTACAGAGGTTTCTGCTGAGTAGTTCTGGAAAGAGCTCACCTATTTATGGCTGACGTTGACTTTAAGTTTGTGTTTGTAGGTTGGTGGCTAAAGCAGTACAGTAGGAGATCTTGCCATCCAAGAATGAGTCCAATCAAGATATTGGAACCTGGCAAAGTTCAAGAAGTCAGGAGATCGAGATTTAGCACTTAGGTGTTTGTGTGCATTACAAATACAATTTATTATTGTTAGTATTATTATTATTGATCTTTGGAGTTGTATCCAGTTATATACAGTTCACTTGTTAATAAATTTGATGGCTTTGTCATTATAAATGATTTCCCATATATTTTTTATCTTTGCAATTTTGTAATACAATACCAATGGGTTCAAATGGTAAAATCAGCCATTTTGAAATCCAAAATTATGCAGGTTATATTTATCCTATCCCAAAAATGACCTCATATTTGAATTCCCCATTAAGAAACACATCATTTAGACACCTTGCATGTTAGGATTTCCTTCAGATTCATGTTGGCATCCATGTATGGCCAAGGGGTGAAAAATGGTAAAATCGGCCATTTTGAAATCCAAAATGATGTAGGTTAGAGTTATCCTATCCCAAAAATGAACTCATATTTGAATTCCCCATTAAGAAACACATCATTTAGACACCTTGCATGTTAGGATTTCCTTCAGATTCATGTTGGCATCCATGTATGGCCAAGGGGTGAAAAATGGTCAAATCGGCCATTTTGAAATCCAAAACAATGTAGGTAGGAGTTATCCGATTAGAAAAATAATCCCATATTTGAATTCCCCACAAAAAAACACATATTTTAGACACCCCACTCGATTGATTTTCCAAAAAAAAATAAGTATGGCCCGCCCTACTGGCGCGGGGTAGCTTAGCTTCTCGCGCGCCGCCGGGAGCTCGCTTCTGATCGCCGTTAGCTTGATGCTATTCTGTTGAACGTGCTTTGATTTTAACATGTTTTACACTCTTGACCGCGACGTCATCCTTGACAGGGGATGTTTCGTCGACCCTGCCCTGAGCCTGGACGGGGATTGCGTCAACAAAGAGGACTGTAGCGACTGGTTGGAGCGGCGACGCTGCCCGGATCGAACAACACAGGACGGCTGTGTTCTACGGTGTCTTGTGACTGCACTTCGCTGATCTGCGTTCCGGGTAGGAACGGGGTTGACCAGACCTCATAACACGTCTTCTGGTTTTACTTTGCTAAATGTATTGTGAATAACAGTGTTTTTTTCCCAAAACGTGTGTTGTTGCAATGCATTTAGGATACGTTGCGGGTTATGTGTGAGCTGTTTTTGTCACTGGCAGTTAGCTTCTCCGTGCAGATCGTGATGTATTGATCTGGTTGTTGTGTGAGAAACATCATGGTGTTTATGTGTACCGTGTACTCACTACTAAGGCAACTAACCTATGAAGCTATGCTTGGTGACAAGTGAGTAAAAGAATGTTCTTTCTCAGACTGTAATGACAATGAACAGTGTGTTCACACATTAACAGGTTTTCCTGTTTTAACTGGCCGTATTGAGGGTAAAATAGGAGGATTGTGTTTTCCCCCCCGGTTCCCTGGGGACTTTATCACCTCCTATCAGACATGTTGTGCATTAATTGTGTCTTTTGTGTGGTAGGGATACGATGTAACTCTTAGCTTGATTGCTGAGGTTGTGCTAAATCTGCTGGAGAAACTTATTTCCTAAAGGGAAATTGGTTTGGTTGCTGTCATGTGTGCTTAGCAAGGCCTGTGGTCGATACTAATCAAGAATGATGTATTCTCTCATTGTGAAAAAAACTGCGTTCCTCTGTTGAGTGTTTTTGCCATTTTTTGTAGGTGATGATGGGTTGTGTGTGTCATGTGACCTACAACTGGGTTGTACTGGCCACAGAAGCACATGTGTATGTTGGACCGGGGTTCTTAGAGCCCTCTCTATTCTGTGTTTTTCCTTAGTAAAAATCAGATAGCAGGTTAGCTCATGCGCTGTGTGGAGCTGTGAAACGCTTCATAGAGCTGACTATGACTGTGTCATATTCTCTTTTTGTCGTTACGTCGTATCATGGGTGTGGGGTCGTAAAGGGGTGAACTGGTAACCTTTCCTCTCCCCATTGTTCTGTCGGTCAGGGGTACACCCCCTGTCCTTCAAGGTTCCCGTCACGTGGCGGTTCGGCACGTTACGGGGGGGGGGGGGGGGGGGGGGGGGGGGGAGTTCCTGGTCCCACGGCCTGGTATATTGGGCGTGTGCACCGCAGGAATTCCCCCGCCATAGAGTACGTCACCGTGCACGTCTCTGTTGGTAGGACTTCCGTGTGCTGTTCAGGTCCATGTGATGGATCTGTTTTCAGGGGGGGTGGTCAGGGCTCCTCCTCACCAAGCGCCTATTCAGGCCTTCTGTGAGTTCGGACTCCTTCTTCCATGTGAGGAAGCCTCCATCAGAGTACAGAGCCTTCCTCCTCAGATTGTCAAAGTGAGTGGACCCTCTAGAAGGGTCCTTTTCTATTGTATGTATATTCGATTCAATTCGTTTATTGAGTGTGTATGGGTTCAGTGCCTCTTCCCCGGAGGCCCTAAAACCAGTTTTTTACATGGCTCAAGGTGCAATATATTCTTTTCAATCTGTACAGCTCGCGTGGGAAGTCTCTCTGGGGATCCCCGTCTCTTTCCTATGGGAGGGTGGTGGGATGTAAAAATGTGAACATTTTTTACCCCGGCTGTGTAGACTGGGATACATACTGTTGATGCTTCCTTCTTTCTATTCCAGAAGTGTTGGAGTTAGGGAGTGTCACACCCCTCTTGTCGTTCCCCTGGGCGCCTTGGGGATTCAATGACAGGTCTAAATAGCCTGTTCATTGATGGGGGTGTGTCCCGACGCACGTATAGTGCTAGCTCGCTGTAAACAGGCGATTGACTGGCACGCCTTGGTTGCTTGTGGTTGAAACAGCGTTTTTATAAAGCAACTGAGATGGGGGTTTTTCCTCTTCCGACGACCACATCCCATGACCTGGGTGGGTTGTCGACGGATTCTCGTTCATGTCTGGGGGATGATGACGGGATGGATCTGAACATATGTAGTGGGGTCTCACGCCCTTGGGGTGGGCCACCAGGCGCGGTTCGTCCGAACGTCTGGGTGGCGCCTTCTTTTCATGTTAAGATCAACACGCATATCTGCCCTTCTCCTGGAGTAGGCATGTCGGCGTGGTTAGGGCACGGGACTGGTTCTGGTCACGCTGGTCCAGATCAGTTGAACCCGTTGTCCGCCGGGGATGCAGATCTGCTGTTCTGGTACCCTGAGGGACTTGGGCTTTTTTCAGGGGGAAAAATGCCAGGTCGGTCTGGGTGTCACAGGGTTAAGCGCTATGGAGACCCTGGTTGGGTATGTTTTTACTCAGCACTGTCGTCATGGCTTACAGCCATGCCATTCTGTACGCGCTCGATCTCGTCGGATCTCGGCCGCTACGCAGGTTGGTCCTGGTTAGTACTTGGTTGGGAGACCGCCGGGGAATACCAGGTACGGTGTGCTTAGGGGCTGGTTCTCCATTATTTTTCGCTCCTCTCTCACGCATGGCGAAGAGGGGCCTGTGGTGGTGGTTTTTTGACCTCCTCTGGTGACCCTGTGCTTCCCGTACCGCCAGGCCCGGTCCGAAGTGATGTTTGCGACCCGTAGGCCTGGGTTAACCCTTTTTGGAAACTGAAACACTTGTACTGCGGTATAGCCGGTGTATACCCGCAGGTGTGTTTTGGAGTTTTTTCTTGAGGGGTTATAGGAACAACCACCGCATTGGGTAACACCGAGGTGGTTGATTCCCTGGTGTGTTGGAGCAGTGTCAACTCCCGGGTTCACCGTTTGAGGGTGCCCCTGCACGTTCATGACGTCTGCCAATCGTGTCAGCCTTCTCTGCCTCGACCCCTCTGGGTGGGGGTTGTTAAATGGAGGCTTGGTCATGCAACACCGCCAGCTTACGCTCCTTCCGCCGGGGCGGCTGTGTTCAGCTGTCCCCTCTGGCGCCTGTCTCGTCCGCAGTCTCCAGGCTAGGGTTAACAGCCTGTTGCCTGGTTTTTCCCCGGTGCGCTGCCTGCTTCCGTTGGTTAACCTTTTTTGTGTGCTTACGGCCATGCTGACTGCCTGTTCTGCAGGGTCAGTGTGCCAGGCGGTGTACTATTGGGGGGACGGGGCCCGCTCGGCTTACGGCCATACCGACCTGAACACGCCCGATCTCGTCCGATCTCGGAAGCTAAGCAGGTTCTGGCCTGGTTAGTACTTGGATGGGATTCCGCCTGGGAATACCAGGTGCAGTAACTGAGGGGCCTTTGTCCGAATACGCTGGCGATGTGGGGGGCGGGGCACTACGTGCCCACCTGGTGGGGTCTTGATGCTGGCATCATGGACTTCTCCGGGCCCCCATTCTAGGGAGTCCAGTCCTTTTGGTGGGTCTGGGTCTTCCTTCGTGCTCCGCTGCTACGGCCTTGCCACGGGGTTGGGTTTGCCCTTGACCCCGTGATTCTGGGGGCAGTAACGAGGTTGTTCCTCCGTTCGTTCCCGGGTGGCATGCGGGTTGTGCGTGTGTGTAGTCGTGGGGTCAAGCCACGGTCTGCTCACCCTGTGCGTTGAGTTGCTTGAGTGCCTCTTCGCACGGTCGGGTCCGTCGCCCTCCCGTGACGTCCCTAATAGGGGGGCTACCCGCCATTAGGGGGGGTCGGGGGGGCTCGGCCCTCCCTGTTCTGATGGTTGTGGGGGGGCTGTCAGCGGGGTGTATTTGTCAGCCAGTGGCTCCGCTTGGCCTCCCTTGTGCAGTGTGATGCCAAGCTAAGCCACTAACGATACAGAACGATAGGTTATGACTATAACCAAGTTCTGTTAGTTAGGGGCGATGCTTGGCATCAGACGGCCGCTGCAGCCCTTGTCCTCACCTTGTGGTGAAAGCTTGGGAAGGAGGAGAGCAGGTGACCACACACCTGCTTATGAAGGTAAGCTGATGAGGGGTGTGGTCAGACTAATACTGGTATTAGAGGTACATTTGTGGTTTATTCAGTACGCGTGCACGTACGCGAGATAGTGCAGTGTGATGCCAAGCATCGCCCCTAACTAACAGAACTTGGTTATAGTCATAACCTATCGTTTTACATACTCCACATAATTATTCACATGTTATACTGTATACAGCAGTGTACGCTATACTGTGCACTCTCGTTAGATGCCAACATCATTTTTTTTACTCTCTATTTGTACTTGTCCAATGACAATACATTTAATCGCATCTAATCTGATCTAATCTCTCTCGCCAGTGTTGTAAAACACAGCAAACACAAAAGGCTACTTGGAAAACAAAAGAGCAGCAGCTCTTAAAGCCCTAATCGTTTCAATGCTGGAGCAAAACAAAAGATAGGTCTGTCAAAGGATATATATATATTTAGACGGGTATATTTTTACTCGTTAATCATGATAGGCTGTGATTAATCACAATCTCAATCAATGCAAATAAATACATAGCGAAATCTATCCATAATGGGCTGTGGAAATTAAGAAATGTATGACAAAACGGTGAGGGGAGGTAATCACGAGCACGTATTTGTCACAGAGTATTCAATAGCGATGAACGGTGATCCACCCATGTGCTCTCTGTCGTGACATTAATTATCACATTAGCATAGGTGTCAGTCGGATCTTTCAGAATGGGACACACTGTCATCATCATTAGCAAGACGGGGGGGGGTGGGGGGGGGGGGCTTCGAAGACGCGTTAATCACTGCAAAGGCTAGTATAGTCTGGGGGTGTCTGGTGACTCGTCATTCTCCTGGTTTGCTACATTTACCTTTTGCTAGTCACCTTTCTAAACTATTGTGTCACTGTCAGCTAGAAAACTCTAAAGCTCCTCCACCCTTAAATGTGTACAATAAGTCAATAACAAAACAAAAAGGAAAAAGGTTGAGTGTAATTTTCGCTCAGATCTGATATTGTACGTTTAAAGGCGTGAGAGAGCCTTTAATTAAAGGCACATGTTTATTAAAGACAAATGTTTTTTTCATCTCTAAGCCTGTTTTAAGTTCTTCTCCTTCATTACATCGAGGCGTTCTGGCTCGTCGCGTGGAAACCCACTGCTCTGCATCACTCACACACACACCATGGCAACAATGTGGGCACAGACGCTTGTATTCTTCCGAGACCAAGATGTGTTCCTTCAAGTTACATCTCTGCGCTCTAATTAACCGTTCTCTCGGAGTTGTGCGGTACATTTGGATCAAAACCTTAATCCAACCAAACAGAAACAGCCTTCCCTCTGTTCGGGTACAGAATGGAACAGAGGGAGCGGGGGCCATGTCGGGCTAGTGGGATATCGCCGCTCTCTCGCTCCCCACGGACAAGGTCCCCGTCGACACAGATAAGAGAAACAACATGGAGGAGTGGCTCCAAGCTGTCTCCAGGCTTACACACACAGAGACAAAGAAGGGGACAACAGTCTGCACTGTCCCTGCCGTGTTGCTGGGCTGGGATACTGGATGATGGACAGACGCTTGTTGAAAACCCTGTGATGATGAACCGCGGTATCTGGCTAGATTTGTTTTAATTATATGATGGCGGTTGGGGGTTGAGGTCAGAGAGGGAGTCTCCTGTGTTGCTTCCCATCAGTAACTAATACCCTGTTGAGCCTTGTTCAATATTATCGTCCCCTGTTTTCACAGAATCTTCATTGTTTAATTTCAGTATTCTTATGCACACAGTTTGTCTATCTATCTATCTATCTATCTATCTATCTATCTATCTATCTATCTATCTATCTATCTATCTATCTATCTATCTATCTATCTATCTATCTATCTATCTATCTATCTATCTATCTATCTATCTATCTATCTATCTATCTATCTATCTATCTATCTATCTATCTATCTATCTATCTATCTATCTATCTATCTATCTATCTATCTATCTATCTATCTATCTATCTATCTATCTATCTATCTATCTATCTATCTATCTATCTATCTATCTATCTATCTATCTATCTATCTATCTATCTATCTATCCATCCGTCCATCCGTCCGTCCGTCCGTCTATAGATCTATCTATCTATCTATCTATCTATCTATCTATCTATCTATCTATCTATCTATCTATCTATCTATCTATCTATCTATCTATCTATCTATCTATCTATCTATCTATCTATCTATCTATCTATCTATCTATCTATCTATCTATCTATCTATCTATCTATCTATCTATCTATCTATCCGTCCGTCCGTCCGTCCGTCCGTCCGTCCGTCCGTCCGTCCGTCCGTCTATAGATCGATCGATCGATCGATCGATCGATCGATCGATCGATCGATCTATCTATCTATCTATCTATCTATCTATCTATATATCTATCTATCTATCTATCTATCTATCTATCTATCTATCTATCTATCTATCTATCTATCTATCTATCTATCTATCTATCTATCTATCTATCTATCTATCTATCTATCTATCTATCTATCTATCTATCTATCTATCTATCTATCTATCTATCTATCCGTCTATAGATCGATCGATCGATCGATCGATCGATCGATCTATCTATCTATCTATCTATCTATCTATCTATCTATCTATCTATCTATCTATCTATCTATCTATCTATCTATCTATCTATCTATCTATCTATCTATCTATCTATCTATCTATCTATCTATCTATCTATCTATCTATCTATCTATCTATCTATCTATCTATCTATCTATCTATCTATCTATCTATCTATCTATCTATCTATCTATCTATCTATCTATCTATCTATCTATCTATCTATCTATCTATCTATCTATCTATCTATCTATCTATCTATCTATCTATCTATCTATCTATCTATCTATCTATCTATCTATCTATCTATCTATCTATCTATCTATCTATCTATCTATCTATCTATCTATCTATCTATCTATCTATCTATCTATCTATCTATCTATCTATCTATTTTCTTTCACAGCTAATTATCTTTGTATTTAATTTTTATCCTTTCATTGTTATTTTTTTATTTTATATTGTTCGAAATAAACTATTCATACATTCAATCAATCATTTGAATAATGAATTTCACTAAATAAATGGATGTCAATTGTAACTGACTAGGCTAAAGATTTGTTAAATGATATAGTAATCACAATTGACCTATCTCAAACTCCACCCTCTTTTCTTGATCCTCCAATCACAATGGTTGCTTTAGTTGACAAACAACGAAAGCCCTTTTATTTTAACGCTAAAATATTTCAAGTTCAAATTCAAAACAAGGCCAGCTTAAACATAAAACCGAGAACATTTTTGCTTCGTGCTTTGAGTCCGCTTTGAGTACACTTTGAGTCCGCTTTGAGTCCGCTTTGAGTCCGTTTTGAGTCCGCTTTGAGTCCGCTTTGAGTCCGCTTTGAGTACGCTTTGAGTACACTTTGAGTCCCCTATGAGTCCGCTTTGAGTCCGCTTTGAGTCCGCTTTGAGTCCGCTTTGAGTCCGCTTTGAGTACGATTTGAGTCCGCTTTGAGTACGCTTTGAGTCCGCTTTGAGTACGCTTTGAGTCCGCTTTGAGTCCGCTTTGAGTACGCTTTGAGTCCGCTTTGAGTCCGCTTTAAGTCCGCTTTGAGTCCGCTTTGAGTCCGCTTTGAATCCGCTTTGAGTCCGCTTTGAGTCCGCTTTGAGTCCGCTTTGAGTCCGCTTTGAGTCCGCTTTGAGTCCGCTTTGAGTACACTTTGAGTCCGCTTTGAATCCGCTTTGAGTCCGCTTTGAGTCCGCTTTGAGTATGCTTTGAGTCCGCTTTGAGTACGCTTTGAGTCCGCTTTGAGTCCGCTTTGAGTACGCTTTGAGTACGCTTTGAGTCCGCGTGGACCTCTGCAGAGTCATTCCGCGTACGTTCCGCCCGACTATGTGGTAGCTTTAAGTCTCCTGGAAGGAGACTCAGGTCCTTCAATGTGTGCAATAGACTGCAGTCTCTCTACCAGCGTCCTCTTCTATGCTGTGGCATGCTGGGGGGGCTACATCAACCCGAGGGACACCAACAAACTGAACAAGCTGGTGAGGAAGGCTAGCTCCGTGGTGGGAGTCGAACTGGTCAGACTATAGAGGTGGTGGCAGAGAGGGGGATGAGAAGGAAGCTGGCTGCCATCCTGGAGAATCCCTACCACCCCCTCTACGACGAGCTAGTCAAGATGAGGAGCACGTTCTGTCACAGACTCATACCCCCCCGGACAATGTATAACGTACAAAGTATATCACGGCATACTGCACGTTATGTGTATACGATATTACTTACTCAATCAAAGCATATATTTAGCCTTTTTAGATTAGATATTCGATTGTAATATATTGTAATTATATTTATTGTAGGGCAAATATAACTGAGAGGGCATACATACCCTCATCTGCACCTTGACCTATTTATACATGCATCCTCTTTGCAGTTGTTTTGTATTGAGCCGTACTGTATTGTACCCATTCTGCAATCTGTTAATAACATTTTCAATCAATCACTCAATCAATACTGCATACTTGCCCATATGCGCATGTCCAGAGTAAACCATATTGTTATATTGTTACACTGCCTATTGTTATTCTTTAAAACATTTGTAATGTTTACTTCTCCACTGTACTATATGATTTGATTTGATTTGATGTTTATTTTTATTTTTGTGTCTTACATACAGGTGTATGCCCAGCCCATATGGGCTTACAAGACACATAAACAATAAGTATAATAGTATACTTGATAAATTACTTGACAAATTATGACATATCTAGACTATAATTGTCTTCTACTATCACATGTACCTGTATCTCCCCTCCCCCCTCCGCCTCCCCCATGCTGCTATGCCTGGATTTCCCCAAGGGGATCAATAAAGGAATATCTTATCTTATCCTATCTTATCTTAAAGCGCTTTGGATAAAAGCACTATATAAATGCCCCATTTACCATTTTATTATAATGAAATTCATATTTAATGGCAGGAAACCAAGACTAAAAGTGAAAGATATTAAACTGCCAAAATAAATTACCTTTCTTTGTTCACCAAAGTTGCAAGCTAGCAAACCCGCAAGCTTAATAATATCAAGCATCTCAAATAAGAAATGTCAAAGTGTCAAGAGGTCCTGGAACATTTCTGCCAGCTGTTCAGCACCTTGAGCGCCCTGGGTGTTGGTGTTGTTGTCTGGTCCTCCTGGCCTTGTTCACGCTAATCCTGGAGAGCTGCCTCCTCACCTGGCTGGCAGTGCTGGTCAGGGGTGGGGGGCAAGCTGCTGCCTCCAGGGGTATGAAGGGAGGGAGGAGTGGGGGGGGGGGGCAAGCTGTCTGGGAGAGGGGAGAGCGGGGCCACAGGAGCTGGATGGGTGGAGGCCTCCTGTCAACCTTTATGCAAAGTGTTTCCAAATTGGATCAGAGTTGTAGGAACTCCGTTCTGTGTGGACAGACACATGGACAGGAGCGACCGCAATACCACATGTGTGTGTAATCAGGGGCGACAGTGGCTCAGGAGGTAGAACGGTCGTCTGGTAGTTGGAAGCTTCCCAGTTCGATTCCCGCTCCTCCCAGGCAACGTGTCAAAGTGTCCTTGAGCAAGACACCTAACTGCTCCCGATGAGCAGGTTGGCAGCTTGCATGGTCGCCTCCACTGTCGGTGTGTGAATGTGTGAGTGAATGTGTGAATGTGAGGAACAATATTGTAAAGAGCTTTGGATAAAAGCTGCTATATAAATGTATAATATATATATCGAATTAAAGCCCCATTTGGTGCCTGTCGATAGCCCTTTCAGGTGACAAAGGGCACACGAAGTACACGGTATTGCGCAAATACTACTCCCGACTCTTGGGGCTCTAGTTCCGTCAATCATTTGGCAATCTCGAAAATGATTGGACAGGGTTGTAGTCAATGAGTGTGGCTTTCCAATGATACCCCAACTGGGGATGTACGCATCAGGGATCTAGGTGAAAAGTCACAAGCGAAAACAGGAAGAGAAAAACCGCCGAATGAATAGAAGTCTATGAGAAATCACTCATTTCTCAACGGATCTTTATGAAATTTGGACATGTACTACATAAGACCTCAGTCTTATAGTATAGTCTTTTGATTTGCAAAAAAAGTATGCAGTCCTCAAAAACGAAAACTAAAATGGCCAATTTTGGGGCCGCCTGTTAAGAGGTTTTAATGAATCAAGGTGAGCAAATTGAGACCACCGGCACTTCAACCCAGCACTCACCTTCGCTGCTCATAGGGCGTCTCACCAGACCAGTTAGAGCAGCGGAGGGGGGTGCTGCGTTGAAGCCCTGGCGGTCTCAATTTGCTCTCGAACTTGATTAATTAAGAGAGCGAAAGAAAGACACATTGTCACTTTAATTATATACTGAAGTAAAACCCTTCTCCTACAACATCCTTCATATCTCTACGCACTAAGCGTAGCACCAACAACCCCCTCGGCTAGAGGACTGAAGGAGGGGCCGGGGAGACGTCGTGAAAAATGCACCGCTGAGAGCAATCCATTACTTTCCTTCAACTATATGAATCATCACGCAGCTGTTGATTTCAAGACTGACCTCGATATTACAGAACGTGTGGAAGACTTACGTGTGGACTATCTCAGAGAAGCCTTTTTAAACATTCATTTATTTATATCAAATGATATCCATATTGTAAAATTGAATGGGGAATTGAATGGAGTCTGGCACAGCGGGGGCAGGGCGGTGTAACCTGATTTCCGGGGTAAATGTTTAATAAGAAATAGCTCCTGTGGAGAATGCTGGCTGGGGGAGACATGGGCGGTGCTCTGTGGAGCCATCCTGAGGAAACACTAGCTGGACTTTGTATCCACTGTGCTTAGCTTTAGGAAATCATGCATATTTTACTTTGCCTCTTGATCTCCTCTCAAACAGGAGGAACAAGCTGTCTTCAAGCTGGCTTATTGGTGTTCTCTGTAAAAGGGTCACGGTCAGGCCAGCATTTCTTCTTTAATTGATGTATAATTATTAATATTACCACGTATACGTATTATTTAATATTCTGGAAGTTTGCATACAGACTTCTGCTGTTAAAATGAATGATCGATATCCCCTGCTTATATTTACATTTAGTCATTTAGCTGAAACGCTTTTATCCAAAGCGACTTACAAGTTCTGTACGACAAGACAGCAAGAAGGGTACAACTCTATCAGCTGAGTAACAATGTTCATCAAAGTGTTGAGTGCTACAGTGTGGGTTAGTTTATTAGGACAAGTGCATGACAGTAAGGTTAGTTAGCGTTTGATTTTTTTTTTATTGCTTATATTTTATATTCTTATTAAACTGCTGCTCTGTAAGTTATGCTCTTGTAATGTCTATTTGATATGTTAGAATAGAATAGAATAGAAGTACTTTCTTGATCCGGTCGGAAATTCAGCGTAATGTTATTGTTATTGTACTATATGTATTATAATGATCTTGTTATGTCTATGTAACAACAATGAGTACACAGTACCTGAGCATACTCCATATGCACCCTGTAGTGAGGGCGCTGAAGTGCAGGGGGTGTGTGAGACAGGTATGGAGGGTTAAGCTGAAGTGCAGGGGGGGGGGGGGTGAGACAGGTATGGAGGGTTGAGCTGAAGTGCAGGGGGGGGGGTGAAACAGGTATGGAGGGTTGAGCTGAAGTGCAGGGGGGGGTGTGAGACAGGTATGGAGGGTTGAGCTGAAGTGCAGGGGGTGTGTGAGACAGGTATGGAGGGTTGAGCTGAAGTGCAGGGGTGTGTGTGAGACAGGTATGTAGGGTTGAGCTGAAGTGCAGGGGGTGTGTGAGACAGGTATGGAGGGTTGAGCTGAAGTGCAGGGGTGTGTGTGAGACAGGTATGTAGGGTTGAACTGAAGTGCAGGGGGTGTGTGAGACAGGTATGGAGGGTTAAGCTGAAGTGCAGGGGGGTGTGTGAGACAGGTATGGAGGGTTGAGCTGAAGTGCAGGGTGTGTGTGAGACAGACAGGTATGGAGGGTTGAGCTGAAGTGCAGGGGGGGGTGTGTTAGACAGGTATGGGGGGTTGAGCTGAAGTGCAGGGGGTGTGTGAGACAGGTATGGAGGGTTGTGGAGGTGAAACTGTTACAGACACAGCAGCACAGACTTCTAGTAGTCGGTCTGTGTTCTTGATACACAGCCCTCTGGCATTCTTTGATGCACCTTTTGCTTCGATGAAGACCTTGCAGCTGACAGTCCAGGTGGAGTGAATCTTGCCTCGCCTTCCTAGTAATATCTGTGTGTATCTTGGGGAGGTGCTCGTTCGTTAATGTGAACCTTTGAGATTCCTCCCCTGCCTAAGTAATTTAACGCTGTGTTTCCTGTTGGCAAATTGAATGATTATAGCAGGTGCAGTATGGTAGACGTGTCCTTCTGATTCCAAGTTGGTATTGATGAGATATGAGAAAGACCTCTCTGCCAGACACCATTGAGTCGATTGAATTATATTTCCTGCCGTGTGTATTTGCTCTATAATGTATTTTGTAATGAAACTCAAAGAAGGTACTGAACGAGATCAGTGGCAGTTTTTCCTGTCTGGTCATTATTAGCACGGTGTTATTCACTGTGAAAGATGCAAAGAAAAATCATAATTCATATTCTCCTTTGTTTCATCACAATTTAAGCAAGCCTAGTAATAGACACAATATTTCTGACACTGGGAATACATTCACTGAGGTCCATAGATGTCCCTAGATACCAAGAATATGCAAATGAAGTGGAGCAATATTCCATTTACTTAGGTATGTATTTTAGGTGGATTTTTCAGAAAATAGGGCTTCAGGCTTAAGAGGTTAAGAGCGAAGAACTGCTTTGGGCTTTCTTATTATTTATTGTGCCTACAAAACTAAAAGAACAATTTTTTCGGATTTCTTGCAACCGGCACTTTGGCGACCCCTAGTGGCTCGGGTGTGCATATTTAGTAATACAATATATATATATATCGAATTGAAGGTATTTGTTGCCTGTTGATAGCGACAAAATCCGACAAAATCCATTCAGCGGTTCTCGATCGACATGCCGGTATTTGAGGCTTGTGCAAAGTACACGGTATTGCGCAAAATACCACTCCCGACTCAGGCTGCAGTAGTTTCCTGTCAATCTAGATCCGATCTCGAAAATGATTGTGGATCGTTGCAACCAATGAGTGTGGCTTTCAAATTATTTTTACAACTCAAGGTCAGACCTATGTAACTCTATTATGTTAGCACTAAAAGTGCAATTTTTTCTGCATTCATGTGGTCAATGACAGCAGCTAAACAGCTATCAAACGGTCTGCACTGGGAACTTGCACTTGAGGAAACTCTCTTGAAGTCATCGTAGCACTTGGTGTGATACTGGGCATCAGCTGCATGCAGGTCCAGGACGGCATTTACCCGTAGAGCCACTTCCTCAGCCCATTGATCCTGGCGCTCATCACATTTAGACAATATGATGTTTTTGAAGGATGGCATTCCTGGTCTCTCAACAGTCTGGCATTGTTTCACTGGCTTCCATCTATCAGGGTGTTTGGTGTCTTTGGGTTCGCAAATGATACCACAAAACAGACATTGTTTAGAAAACTCAAAGGCATGAGAACGAGACATACGTTTCCCTAGCTGACCATCAGATGAGCTGAGTTTGCGTTTGGTTGCATTTCTAGACTTAGAGGTATATGAGCTATAACATGATTTGTGACAAACTACAGATGCTGACACACCATGGGTAGCAAAATGATGTTCGATAAAGTCTCAGTTGTAGCTGAATCGTCAAGCTCTTCACTCCTCTGAAGCAAAGCTGTAATGCCTTTTCGTCCAGATATCTTGAAGTCATTGTCCTTGCCGTCACAGGGCTCAAATAGGAATTTCTTCCTTGACATGTCAATCTGAAATGAACAAAAGAAGAATGCACTATTTGTATCCTCCGTCTCTGCACTACCACACGCTCTACATTACAGAGCAATATGGATACATTGCCAGGATGTATATTTCGGATGGGCTGTTCACTATTCCAATGAAAACATGTATTTCCCATGTTATTGGTATCCTACATGAACAAACTGGTATTTGCATTACCTTTTGGGTCTCTTTCTCTGCCTCAGTGCCTCAGATCTTCTATCACACAATTCTACATTAAGGAGAGCAAAAGTACCATATGAATACTCTATACAATATTTAGAATCAAACTTGATGCTTCTCTGTGTGACAAGGGATAGAGCCTGGTGACGCGAGGCTAGGTAATAACGGGTAATAATCACACATTCATGTCATGACATACATTGCTAACATAGCTAAGCTATGCTTGCATTAACATTAGTTACCGTCCATTTCCGGTTTGTATGTCGCAATAAACACCGAAATCATATTGATTATTAAGTTTAGAAAGCGATCCATTATGTACATAGTGTCTGTCGGGAGTCCCGTAACGAGATGTGACTGAGTTTCATCGATGCACTGATGGGCACATCCTGTTGGCGAGTGTAACTCGCCCGACCATCCACCAGGCGGCGGTATTGAGCCGTCATTGCAGTCACATCTAAGGTCCAGCTGCAGCACCGGGGGTGGGTATATGAATTATGAATGCCATGGCGAATTGTTTTTATATTGATCTCAATTTTGAAACTGGTTTCTTCTCTTAAGTATCATAAATGGATTCAGCATCCCGAATAACCCCCAAAACAACTCCAACATTGTTAAAATTGATCAAGTAGTTTCTGAGATTTGTCCATTTAGGCGATTATGCAAATGTATGCTAATTATGCAAACATTTTCTGGTTCACAATGGGGCTCTATGGGATGGCAAATAGACTATATAGTGACACTACTGGTGAATATAGTGATATAGTGACACTACTGGTGGATATAGTGATATAGTGACACTACTGGTGAATATAGTGACACTACTGGTGGATATAGTGATATAGTGACACTACTGGTGAATATAGTGACACTACTGTTGAATATAGTGATATAATGACACTACTGGTGAATATAGTGATATAGTGACACTACTGGTGGATATAGTGATATAATGACACTACTGGTGAATATAGTGATATAGTGACACTACTGGTGAATATAGTGACACTACTGGTGAATATAGTGACACTACTGGTGAATATAGTGATATAGTGACACTACTGGTGAATATAGTGACACTACTGGTGAACATAGTGACACTACTGGTGAATATAGTGATATAGTGACACTACTGGTGAATATAGTGACACTACTGGTGAATATAGTGACACTACTGGTGAATATAGTGGCACTACTGGTGAATATAGTGATATAGTGACACTACTGGTGGATATAGTGACATTACTGGTGAATATAGTGACACTACTGGTGAATATGGTGAATATAGTGACACTACTGGTGAATATAGTGACACTACTGGTGAATATAGTGACACTACTGGTGAATATAGTGACACTACTGGTGAATATAGTGATATAGTGACACTACTGGTGAATATAGTGACACTACTGGTGAATATAGTGACACTACTGGTGAATATAGTGACACTACTGGTGAATATAGTGATATAGTGACACTACTGGTGAATATAGTGACACTACTGGTGAATATAGTGACACTACTGGTGGATATAGTGACATTACTGGTGAATATAGTGACACTACTGGTGAATATAGTGAATATAGTGACACTACTGGTGAATATAGTGACACTACTGGTGAATATAGTGACACTACTGGCGAATATAGTGACACGACTAGTGGATATAGTGATATAGTGACACTACTAGTGAATATAGTGATATAGTGACACTACTGGTGAATATAGTGACACTACTGGTGAATATAGTGATATAGTGACACTACTGGTGAATATAGAGAATTTAGTGACACTACTGGTGAATATAGTGACACTACTGGTGAATATAGTGACACTACTGGTGAATATAGTGAATATAGTGACATTACTGGTGAATATAGTGAATATAGTGACACTACTGGTGAATATAGTGAATATAGTGACATTACTGGTGAATATAGTGAATATAGTGACACTACTGGTGGATATAGTGACACTACTGGTGGATATAGTGATATAGTGACACTACTGGTGAATATAGTGAATATAGTGACACTACTGGTGGATATAGTGACACTACTGGTGGATATAGTGATATAGTGACACTACTGGTGGATATAGTGACACTACTGGTGAATATAGTGAATATAGTGACACTACTGGTGGATATAGTGACACTACTGGTGAATATAATGATATAGTGACACTACTGGTGGATATAGTGACACTACTGGTGAATATAGTGACACTACTGGTGGATATAGTGATATAGTGACACTACTGGTGAATATAGTGACACTACTGGTGAATATAGTGAATATAGTGACACTACTGGTGGATATAGTGAATATAGTGACACTACTGGTGGATATAGTGAATATAGTGACACTACTGGTGAATATAGTGATATAGTGACACTACTGGTGAATATAGTGACACTACTGGTGAATATAGTGATATAGTGACACTACTGGTGGATATAGTGACACTACTGGTGAATATAGTGACACTACTGGTGGATATAGTGACACTACTGGTGGATATAGTGACACTACTGGTGAATATAGTGACACTACTGGTGAATATAGTGATATAGTGACACTACTGGTGAATATAGTGATATAGTGACACTAATGGTGAATATAGTGATATAGTGACACTACTGGTGAATATAGTGACACTACTGGTGAATATAGTGACACTACTGGTGAATATAGTGATATAGTGACACTACTGGTGAATATAGTGACACTACTGGTGAATATAGTGATATAGTGACACTACTGGTGGATATAGTGACACTACTGGTGGATATAGTGACACTACTGGTGAATATAGTGACACTACTAGTGAATATAGTGACACTACTAGTGAATATAGTGACACTACTAGTGAATATAGTGACACTACTTGTGAATATAGTGATATAGTGACACTACTGGTGAATATAGTGACACTACTGGTGAATATAGTGATATAGTGACACTACTGGTGAATATAGTGACAATACTGGTGAATATAGTGACACTACTGGTGAATATAGTGATATAGTGACACTACTGGTGGATATAGTGACACTACTGGTGAATATAGTGACACTACTGGTGAATATAGTGATATAGTGACACTACTGGTGAATATAGTGACACTACTGGTGAATATAGTGACACTACTGGTGAATATAGTGATATAGTGATACTACTGGTGAATATAGTGATATAGTGACACTACTGGTGAATATAGTGATACAGTGACACTACTGGTGAATATAGTGACACTACTGGTGAATATAGTGATATAGTGACACTACTGGTGGATATAGTGACACTACTGGTGGATATAGTGACACTACTGGTGAATATAGTGATATAGTGACACTACTGGTGAATATAGTGATGTAGTGACATTACTGGTGAATATAGTGACACTACTGGTGAATATAGTGGCACTACTGGTGAATATAGTGATATAGTGACACTACTGGTGAATATAGTGATATAGTGACATTACTGGTGAATATAGTGACACTACTGGTGAATATAGTGATATAGTGACACTCAGGGACGTGCACAGGACTTTAGAAAGGCAGGTGCCCAAAAAGGAGAAAAGGGCATCAATTATTAAATGCAATCTCGATTTTTGGGGTTAATACAAGTCTATGGTACATTCAGTTTCACCGATAGATGTCACCAAAACTACATAGTGTCCCTTTAATAACACAATATGCGCTCCAGACCAACAGCTGCGGGCGGCATGCCGAAAATTAACACGCTGTGTTGAGAGAGCAAGAGAGAGAGCGAGAGAGAGAGAGAGAGCGAGTGAGCGAAAGAGCGAGAGAGAGAGAGAGAGAGAGAGAGAGAGAGAGAGAGAGAGAGAGAGAGAGAGAGAGAGAGAGCGAGAGAGAGAGAGCGAGAGAGAGAGCGAGAGAGAGAGAAAGAGAGCGAGAGAGAGAGAGAGACCGCATTAACTCACTTGTTTAGTTGAAACGTGGTCCAGGTCAGGAGGGCTTGATGAAGTATTATGTCCACTGTCCCACAGTCACAGACTGTTGTCTTGATGTATATCCACTGTCCAGACTGCATCCAGCCAAATAGCTTCTTTAGCAGTTAGCACAACACAAGTACTGATGAGCTGTGTCTACTGTCTTTGCCCATTTCCGCGTCGAACAGCCTGCAAACTACCTGGCGTTCTATCGCCATGCTCTAAGACAAACTCTAACCTTAACCAACTTTGAAAGAGTGCCTAAGCTTAACCGTCGAAAGAACTTGCCGTCACGCTCTAAGACAAACTCTAACCTGAACCTACTTCGAAGAGTGGCTAGGCTTAACCAGTGTAGAAACTGGCGTCGGCCAATCAGAGAGCGTCTGCCAGAAATGCGGCTACGGAAAGTATACAGGCGTCTGGCAGCTCGCGGTTTACATCATCTCATCATCACCTACCCACGTGCTATGCGTAAATAATAGGTCCTTCCAGGAGAGGGGTAGGAGCATTTATCTCTCTTTCTTTACCTAATATTTAGATTTACTTTACTCCATATACTGTAGATGACATTGAACTATTAAGCATATACTGTACCTTCTGGATCTAAATGTTGTGATATTAAAGAAAATGGAAACGTTGTATTTAAGCATTACATCACGCGCAGGAGTGGTTTGTGAACAATAAACCATGCCTAGGGGTGGTCGTTAGACCCCCCTAGGCATGGTTTATTGTTCACAAATCACGACTGCAAGTGGTGTAATGCTTTTATACAACTGCCATATTCATCCAACCTTATTGCTATACAATAAACACACATTAATCGAAGATTTATTGAAAAAACCATCCGCCAGAAAAAGTAGTTCCCACAACTACAAAAAAGACAAGTTGCCTCCATGTGGAAGCAGCTTGAAGTGCATCCAACCAAACTAACACATCCAACTGTGTATTATTGGAATGATTGAGAGAAGTTGCCTCATGTGGAAGCAGCTTGAAGTGCATCCAACCAACTAACACATCCAACTGTGTATTATTAAAATGATTGATTGAACATTTTATTACCAGATGCAGAATGGGTACAATACAGTACGGCTCAATACACACAATTGTTAAGGGGATGCAGACCTACTTTCTATAGAACATCATTCTTAGATGCTTCTATAGAAAGTAGGTAAAACAAATTAAAAAGTTTTCTTTGCCCTATAGAAAAAAAAAGTTTTCTTCGCCCTATTTTTTTATTTATTTTTTTAAACCTACTGTAGAGGGCCTAAACTTTACCAGTTGGAAACCAAGCGTACAGTAATAAAATTAGCAATCAATCAATCAATCAACTCAATAGGCCATGCTCACTTAGAACAGCGCAGCACCCAGCTCTCTCTCAGTCTGACTATCCCCCGCGTTGCAGGCAGAGTGTGTGTGTGTGTGTGTGTGTGCGTGTGTGTGTGTGTGTGCGTGTGTGTGTGTGTGTGTGTGTGGGGGGGGGGGGGGGGGGTGGCGGTGGGTGGAGACTAGAGCGAGCGCTGACAGTCGAAAGGAAAAAGAAATTGAAAAAAAAATTGAAAATTAATCAATCAATCAATCCGCAATGTTTCTTTTGTTACAGAATGATTCAAGACCCATCAATTACATCATCCAACATTGTTTAAAGCACTAAGACATTCGCTGTGACAGAATCGCTTGATATTTAGTCGTTTAGTCGTTATCAACATATCCATTTGTTAAATTATTGTCCGGCATCTTGTGATCCGGCGGAGTGATGTGATGTGATTCGGTTGTGGGCGGGTCCTGGGCCAGCAGCGTGGAATTGTGAAGAATAAACACGTGTAAAATAACTGTTTCAGCCAATCAGAATCCAGAAATTTGCATGCCGTTGTATAATAATCAATATACCTACTCCAGTTTTTTTCATTGTAATTCAGTGTAATTCTTGCAGCACATCAGAAGTAATATCAACAATCCCCTTAATATCAGAAAAAAGGTGGGGAAATACACTGCAGATGTTGTTGCTGATCCCTCAGCAGTAAAGCTCCGGTGCAGTCATCCTCTGGGATAAGAAAACCAGATAATGAAGAGAAAAGGGGAGAAAGATAATAAATAGACGCTGGTACCCCAAATTGTATAATTAATACAAAACAAAAGCTCGACGAATATATGCATATGGATTAGCTAGAAGGATATACCTCCCATGTTTACCAGAGCGACCCCTCCCTCTAATCAACTATAGGCCCTTACCGCAGAGAAAAAGTGACGCCCCCAAGTGCACAGCTCACCACTTATTTAACCCTTTCACTGCCACACTACAGAAGGTTAACCGAAGGTTACCGTCGGTAGTGGGATAGTAAAGGGTTAACCTTCTTTAGTGTGGCAGTGAAAGGGTTAACCTGCTGTTGCGTGGCAGTGAAAGGGTTAACCTTCTGTAGTGTGGCAGTGACAGGGTTAACCTTCTGTAGCTCTGCAGTGAAAGGGTTAACCTGCTGTTGTGTGGCAGTGAAAGGGTTAGCCTGCTGTTGTGTGGCAGTGAAAGGGTTAATGAAGAGCAGCGCGTCCGAGAAGCCCCCCTCCCCCTCCCACGGCCAAGCCAAGTCAATCAAACCTGGACCCTATCCAGCCACCCAGACCCATTTCAGTGGGCGGGACCTACTTGCCTTGACAGACAAACTCTAGTACATACTCCTGTTCTTGTGGCGGCCTGTATTTCCTGTAATCAACTATGGCAACTGATCTGGGAGACAGAACAGCAGTTCTGTATCGTTAGTGGCTTAGCTTGGCATCGCTACTGCACTATCTCGCGTACGTGCACGCGTACTGAATAAACCACAAATGTACCTCTAATACCAGTATTAGTCTGACCACACCCCTCATCAGCTTACCTTCATAAGCAGGTGTGTGGTCACCTGCTCTCCTCCTTCTCGCTTTCACCACAAGGAAGAGGTGCCTCGGTAGATCCCCACACTTGACACCATGATGGAAGAAATTGGATTAGGAACAGCTTGGGAAACAAGGATACGTTGACATCATATCTTTATTTTCTCTCTCACTATTTTCGAGAAAATACGGCGATATTGTCTTCGTACTGGAGTGTCTAGAAGATGATGATCATTCTACAAACCCTCCACCGGTTTTCGTATTGGGAGCACGCCGCTGCATGCTTCTCAACTGCAGTTCCTTGCTGTGTTTGTTGGGGTGAAACCTGTCAGGCCACAGCTGAACTGTCGGACATGCCGCTGTTGTGAGGAGCGGTGCGTTCCAGGTTGGGTGAGTAGTGTTTGCTGGCGGGCTCCACTTGTCTGTTAGTGCTATGGGGGCTACTTGACAAAGTTTATGGGAACCGGCCCCAGGCTAGGGTCCTTTGTTTAGCCGTCTAGGCGACAGAAGGCCTTGGTCTGGCGACCATTATAGTTTTAACTAGTGGGCCGCGACCATTGACACTGGTGATCCCTGTGTGTTCTGGACGAGTGGATTCTCTCTGTCACCGTGTTAAGACCCCATCTTTCATATCCAAATGAGAGTATTCCTTCACGAGGGGATATGTGCATGTAATGTGCGATAGCGGCAGATTCATGTTCAAAGTCAGCTATACAGGCCAGTTGGTACTGTGCTGATTCCGCCGGACGTGTTAATGTCACCGTTGTGAAGCGGTGTTGACGTCTTGTTTTCTCTTTTCTCTTAAAAAGTGAGGAGGGTTCAGAACGGCGGCCTGTCTGGGTGAGTGTTATGTCATTGTTTACATGTTCATAGCTTACGGTTAGCCGGTCGGTGGCCTGGCGCGGGGTAGCTTGGCTTCTCGCGCGCCGCCGGGAGCTCGCTCCTGATCGCGTGCGTCGTAGATCGGCGTCTCGCGAGCGGAAGCAATAGCACCCGAACGGTTGGAGCAGCCGTTAGCTTGATGCTATTCTGTTGAACGTGCTTTGATTTTTAACATGTTTTACACTCTTGACCACGACGTCATCCTTGACAGGGGATGTTCGTCGACCCTGCCTGAGCCTAGACGGGGATTGCGTCAACAAAGAGGACTGTAGCGACTGGTGGAGCGGCGACGCTGCCCGGATCGAACAACACGGGACGGCTGTGTTCTACGGTGGCTTGTGACTGCACTTCGCTGATCTGCGTTCCGGGCAGGTACGGGGTTGGCCAGACCTCATAACACGTCTTCTGGTTTTACCTTGCTAAATGTATTGTGAATAACGGTGTTTTTTCCCAAAACGTGTGTTGTTGCAATGCATTTGAGATACGTTGCGGGTTGTGTGTGAGCTGTTTTTGTCACTGGCAGTTAGCTTCTCCGTGCAGGTCGTGATGTATTGATCTGGTTGTTGTGTGAGAAACATCATGGTGTTTATGTGTACCGTGTACTCACTACTAAGGCAACTAACCTATGAAGCTATGCTTGGTGACGAGTGAGTAAAAGAATGTTCTTTCTCAGACTGTAATGACAATGAACAGTGAGTTCACACATTAACAGGTTTTTCCTGTTTTAACTGGCCGTATTGAGGGTGAAATAGGAGGATTGTGTTTCCCCCCCCGGTTCCCTGGGGACTTTATCACCTCCTATCAGACATGTTGTGCATTAATTGTGTCTTTTGTGTGGTAGGGATACGATGTAACTCTCAGCTTGATTGCTGAGGTTGTGCTAAATCTGCTGGAGAAACTTATTTCCTAAAGGGAAATTGGTTTGGTTGCTGTCATGTGTGCTTAGCAAGGCCTGTGGTCGATACTAATCAAGAATGATGTATTCTCTCATTGTGAAAAAAACGGCGTTCCTCTGTTGAGTGTTTTTGCCATTTTTTGTAGGTGATGATGGGTTGTGTGTGTCATGTGACCTACAACTGGGTTGTACTGGCCACAGAAGCACATGTGTATGTTGGACCGGGGTTCTTAGAGCCCTCTCTATTCTGTGTTTTTCCTTAGTAAAAATCAGATAGCAGGTTAGCTCGTGCGCTGTGTGGAGCTGTGAAACGCTTCATAGAGCTGACTATGACTGTGTCATATTCTCTTTTTGTCGTTACGTCGTATCATGGGTGTGGGGTCGTAAAGGGGTGAACTGGTAACCTTTCCTCTCCCCATTGTTCTGTCGGTCAGGGGTACACCCCCTGTCCTTCAAGGTTCCCGTCACGTGGCGGTTCGGCACGTTACGGGGGGGGGGGGGGGGGGGGGGAGGGAGTTCCTGGTCCCACGGCCTGGTGGTATTTTGGGCGTGTGCACCGCAGGAATTCCCCCGCCATAGAGTACGTCACCGTGCGCGTCTCTGTTGGTAGGACTTCCGTGTGCTGTTCAGGTCCATGTGATGGATCTGTTTTCAGGGGGGGTGGTCAGGGCTCCTCCTCACCAAGCGCCTACTCAGGCCTTCTGTGAGTTCGGACTCCTTCTTCCATGTGAGGAAGCCTCCATCAGAGTACAGAGCCTTCCTCCTCAGATTGTCAAAGTGAGTGGACCCTCTAGAAGGGTCCTTTTCTATTGTATGTATATTCGATTCAATTCGTTTATTGAGTGTGTATGGGTTCGGTGCCTCTTCCCCGGAGGCCCTAAAACCAGTTTTTTACATGGCTCAAGGTGCAATATATTCTTTTCAATCTGTACAGCTCGCGTGGGAAGTCTCTCTGGGGATCCCCGTCTCTTTCCTATGGGAGGGTGGTGGGATGTAAAAATGTGAACATTTTTTACCCCGGCTGTGTAGACTGGGATACATACTGTTGATGCTTCCTTCTTTCTATTCCAGAAGTGTTGGAGTTAGGGAGTGTCACACCCCTCTTGTCGTTCCCCTGGGCGCCTTGGGGATTCAATGACAGGTCTAAATAGCCTGTTCATTGATGGGGGTGTGTCCCGACGCACGTATAGTGCTAGCTCGCTGTAAACAGGCGATTGACTGGCACGCCTTAGTTGCTTGTGGTTGAAACAGCGTTTTTATAAAGCAACTGAGATGGGGGTTTTTCCTCTTCCGGCGACCACATCCCATGACCTGGGTGGGTTGTCGACGGATTCTCGTTCATGTCTGGGGGATGATGACGGGATGGATCTGAACATATGTAGTGGGGTCTCACGCCCTTGGGGTGGGCCACCAGGCGCGGTTCGTCCCGACGTCTGGGTGGCGCCTTCTTTTCATGTTAAGATCAACACGCATATCTGCCCTTCTCCTGGAGTAGGCATGTCGGCGTGGTTAGGGCACGGGACTGGTTCTGGTCACGCTGGTCCAGATCAGTTGAACCCGTTGTCCGCCGGGGATGCAGATCTGCTGTTCTGGTACCCTGAGGGACTTGGGCTTTTTTCAGGGGGAAAAATGCCAGGTCGGTCTGGGTGTCACAGGGTTAAGCGCTATGGAGACCCTGGTTGGGTATGTTTTTACTCAGCACTGTCGTCATGGCTTACAGCCATGCCATTCTGTACGCGCTCGATCTCGTCGGATCTCGGCCGCTACACAGGTTGGTCCTGGTTAGTACTTGGTTGGGAGACCGCCGGGGAATACCAGGTACGGTGTGCTTAGGGGCTGGTTCTCCATTATTTTTCGCTCCTCTCTCACGCATGGCGAAGAGGGGCCTGTGGGGGTGGTTTTTTGACCTCCTCTGGTGACCCTGTGCTTCCCGTACCGCCAGGCCCGGTCCGAAGTGATGTTTGCGACCCGTAGGCCTGGGTTAACCCTTTTTGGAAACTGAGACACTTGTACTGCGGTATAGCCGGTGTATACCCGCAGGTGTGTTTTGGAGTTTTTTCTTGAGGGGTTATAGGAACAACCACCGCATTGGGTAACACCGAGGTGGTTGATTCCCTGGTGTGTTGGAGCAGTGTCAACTCCCGGGTTCACCGTTTGAGGGTGCCCCTGCACGTTCATGACGTCTGCCAATCGTGTCAGCCTTCTCTGCCTCGACCCCTCTGGGTGGGGGTTGTTAAATGGAGGCTTGGTCATGCAACACCGCCAGCTTACGCTCCTTCCGCCGGGGCGGCTGTGTTCAGCTGTCCCCTCTGGCGCCTGTCTCGTCCGCAGTCTCCAGGCTAGGGTTAACAGCCTGTTGCCTGGTTTTTCCCCGGTGCGCTGCCTGCTTCCGTTGGTTAACCTTTTTTGTGTGCTTACGGCCATGCTGACTGCCTATTCTGCAGGGTCAGTGTGCCAGGCGGTGTACTATTGGGGGGACGGGGCCCGCTCGGCTTACGGCCATACCGACCTGAACACGCCCGGTCTCGTCCGATCTCGGAAGCTGGGCAGGTTCTGGCCTGGTTGGTTCCGCCTGGGAATACCAGGTGCAGTAACTGAGGGGCCTTTGTCCGAATACGCTGGCGATGTGGGGGGGCGGGGCACTACGTGCCCACCTGGTGGGGTCTTGATGCTGGCATCATGGACTTCTCCGGGCCCCCATTCCAGGGAGTCCAGTCCTTTTGGTGGGTCTGGGTCTTCCTTCGTGCTCCGCTGCTACGGCCTTGCCACGGGGTTGGGTTTGCCCTTGACCCCGTGATTCTGGGGGCAGTAACGAGGTTGTTCCTCCGTTCGTTCCCGGGTGGCATGCGGGTTGTGCGTGTGTGTAGTCGTGGGGTCAAGCCACGGTCTGCTCACCCTGTGCGTTGAGTTGCTTGAGTGCCTCTTCGCACGGTCGGGTCCGTCGCCCTCCCGTGACGTCCCTAATAGGGGGGCTACCCTCCATTAGGGGGGGTCGGGGGGGCTCGGCCCTCCCTGTTCTGATGGTTTTGGGGGGCTGTCAGCGGGGTGTATTTGTCAGCCAAGTGGCTCCGCTTGGCCTCCCTTGTGCAGTAGCGATGCCAAGCTAAGCCACTAACGATACAGAACGTTAGGTTATGACTATAACCAAGTTCTGTTAGTTAGGGGCGATGCTTGGCATCGGACGCCGCTGCAGCCCTTGTCCTCACCTTGTGGTGAAAGCTTGGGAAGGAGGAGAGCAGGTGACCACACACCTGCTTATGAAGGTAAGCTGATGAGGGGTGTGGTCAGACTAATACTGGTATTAGAGGTACATTTGTGGTTTATTCAGTACGCGTGCACGTACGCGAGATAGTGCAGTAGCGATGCCAAGCATCGCCCCTAACTAACAGAACTTGGTTATAGTCATAACCTAACGTTATAATGCAATTTCTGGAAATCGATTATGATACAAGGAAGGCCAGTCTGTGTCGCAAAAGTAGAAAACATTATTGCAAGAAAGCTTCCAGGCTATGATCCGATGGAACCGACGGGTCACGTCTGTCTGTGAACAAAACGAGCGATACATCAGAGAACAATGATGATAATAGAGTAGGCCTATTCACAAAATGCATCATCATCTAGCGTTATTGAAGATACTTATTATTACTTCCCCTAACCACTATGCACTACAACATATGCATTTTGATATGTTTTATTTTTTTTATGTTAATTGCAATTAATCACAGTCTATCGGGTGATTAACGTATTAAGCCAATTTTAATTGGCGACTATTATACAGTATACCCTACATTTATGTGATAAAACAATAAATAAAATCTATAAAAAGGTTTACCTTAATCTAAACCTACTGTCTTTAATTATGAAAGAATACTCCATCGTCTATCATCTTTTGATAATTACGTTTGAAAACATCTCTCATTTGAAACATGAGTGTGTGAACACACAGCAAGTGACTGATTGATGGCCGCTGTGTTCTGACGTGTTGTGGTGGCGTGTGCTTGTGGTCGTCTCACGGAGATACATGGTCTGCCGCGGGGCTGAATGATTTGGGGGAAATCTTAACGCAATTATTTTGACAGATTGGAATTCTAATAGGATTCGCATTATTAGAAAGAATGATCATTTTTGTTTCATAATTTTGCATTTAATTGAAAAAATTATGTGATTTGAAGACCTGGGCTCATCTGCAGCAACGCAATGCGTCATTGTCAATGACATTTTGATGCACGTTTTGCCTTTATCAAATATTGCAGCCATTTGAATATTGCACTAGGCCATATTGTGATTGTGATTACATTTTGATTAATTGTGCAACCCTACTGTCAAACAGAAGTTCTAGAGCACTGGGAAACTTCAAACAGCTGTTCTCAACTTCTTTTCTATTTCAGAGACGATAATACTCACCGCTCTGGACATTTTGGTCACAGCGGGTGGAACATTTATTCATGGTCCTGTTGTCACGTTGGTGGGGGAAACATTATTCACAGAGACTGGTTGGCCATCATAATGTTGGACGCTCGGCTGCATTGAAAATGAATTGACTACCAGTGAATTGATTGATCAACTTGCTCACTGTGTGCACATCAGGCACGTGCACACATAGAGCCCAAGGGGTGCTTGAGCACCTGCCTTTTTGAGCCTCATAAAAATTTGCCATTTTTGAAAAAAATAATATATATATTATTATAATTTTTTTCCCGTTACGCATATAGACTGCCCTTCCAACTGAAAAATGTCAGGATAGAATAAAAATATTAGGTGAAGAGAGAGAGATGCCCCATATTCCATTGCAGTTTGCACGGCCTCCTCAGCGTGCCTCTCCGCGGACCTATATATTGTATGCATACTGTAGCGTGGGTGGTGATGATGATGATGATAGAAACCGCTGTGGCGCATACAGTTGAATGCTGGTATTACACTCAATGAGGGACACGAAGAAGTGAAGTCCGATGGGATTTGGGAAACTCAAATACAAATCGGGATTGGAATAAAAAATGCATTTATATTAAACAATACAGAATATACAGCACTTCTTGGGGTCTGTAGGGTAAGCACTTATTCCCTCCCCTCTGAACATTTATGGAGATGTATGGGCCGTTTAAGTCAGTGATAAAATGTCTTTCAAGGATAAGTGAGCTCCTGCACTGATTATTATAGTTCAATATTCAATATTTCAATATCACCAAAAATCGCTCTTGCGCACTACGCTCGCTCGGTTAAAACACACACAGGTATAGTGCCCTTTTCAGCCTTTGAGCACCTGCCCCTCTAAAGTCCTGTGCACGTCCCTGGTGCACATCAATGTTTACATTAGTAATTTAGCTGACACTTTTGCCCAAAGCGACTTACAAATTGTGTACAACAAGGCAGCAAGACGGCTACACCTCTGGCAGCTAGGGGTAAGTGGTATTGCTCATCTACCAGTGCCAAACTTGAGTGCACCTTGAAGCGGATTCATGCGGCAATGGGAAGCCAGTGCAGCTCTCTGAGAAGTGGGGTGATGTGGGCTGACTTTGGTAGGTTGGATGGAGATCAGGCGGGTCGCCGGTGTTCTGTATGAGTCGAAGCACCTCGGCTAGCAGTGTGTTGCAATAGGCGAGGCGAGACACGAGTCGAGGCAAACAGTGTACACACACACACACACTGTTCAAATAGTTATATGGATCTTGGTCTGTTGTCATGCAGACAGTGAGAGAGCTGACAGCACATGGCCGGTGTCTCGGGCATCCGTGAGCCACATAACGTCCAGGATTTATTTACTGACTCGCCTCAGCAGTCGCTCGATACTAATGGCTATTTTTTTCCACTCCGTTCTGATTCAATATCAACTTGGCAAAACTCCAGATCAATGGCCCGCCCTGGCGGAATTGATCGGAATATAAGAATTGAAAGGGAAGACACTTATGCTCAAAATTCAATCAGACCCTTGGACTACTTCATGCAGCGGGGTCTCAGTTAAGATTGATCCGGGGATATGAGGCGTGTACGGAAACATTGACAAGTACGTACACCTTGGGCGTATAAGGGCAAATATCAATATTGTACTCTGCGTGACAAAAATGTGATTTATCATTCGCTCGTTAAGATGCCCGCGGGTCATTTGCCAGCACTGTGAAGTGGAAGACCACAAAAGTATCGTACTTTTGAAGGGTAAAACTTTTTCTCTTCAGTCAGACAATGATGCAAGGTAAGATAGGATGATCCTGTTATAATCACGGCGAGAGCCTTCCTCACCCCTCCTCCTTCCACACCATCACGGCGGAAGCCTTCCTCACCCCTCATCCACGCACGCCCTTATATGGGCAGCATCCGATCCCCGGATTCCCACGCTGCCACCGAGCTGATTGACACGGCTGAGAGAGATCCCCTCGTCAGCGAGATGGTACTTCAGCCCACGGATCCTGCTCTATACCCTCTTCGGAGTGTTAACCTAACTTCCTGGGTACGACAACTAACCCCATAGCCTTGCTGCTCAAGCCTTGTTGAATGACCTTGTCCTAATACTGCTCTCTCTGTGCCCCAGGACCACCGCTCCGGTACTCCGCTCACCTGGACGCCTCGTGCGGCACATGGAACGCACCATTCCTCTTCTGAAGAACATTCTTGTACCTGTCGCACATTCCTAACTTGTAAACCTGTCTGCTTGGGGGGTCACAATTAAAACCAACCTAAACTCCTCCTGTGTTCTGCAATTGGGCTCTGCCAACCCCTATCCTAACAGATCCTTTATTAATGTACTAAGTAATGCAATGGTCACCAATCACCATGTCCAAACACTGGGATAGTTGCACATTGCGCTTGTGTTGATTTATAACTGTCATCTCCATGTATTATAAGTCACTTCGGGCAGTGATTCCTCAGAGAGACTCAGAAGGAGCTTCTATCCCCAGGCCATCAGGATGCTCAACGACAAGAACACTATGTAACAAACCATCAAATACACTCACAGCACACACATCCACACGCACACACTCACTGTAGCACCCACTTTACCCACTTTAGACACTTTAACACGCTTTATATTTATTGGTAAAGAGATTTGCACTACAACTCATACCTCATTGCACCTTACCCTAAGACCTAAGTTGTACCTCATCGTCATTTCTGCATTGTACTGTATATTGTATTGTAACTCAGTTACACATTTTTGGTTCTACTCTGTATTGTATATTGTGTATATGTATATTGAACACTTTTTGTTTACACTTGTTTACGTACTTTGGCTTTCTATTTTATACTTATCTATTTACATTTTTTATCTAGCACACTCTCAGGAGCAGAACAGAAAAAAGCATTTCATATAAAAGTATTCTGTATTTTTGCATTGACAACTAATAAAGAAACTTGAAACCTGAAACTTGAAACCTCTCTCATGTCAAGGACCCCCAAGTCGGCATACTGTACCCCCCCCCCCCCCGCCCCCCTCCCCTCTCTGAATTTACCTTGTTTAAGTCCAAAATTCCATAGCCGTCCAGGTGTAGTTGAGGAGATATAGGGACACCTATGGTCCAATTTTCTCTGGTAAATGATAAACGGTGGATTTATATAACAGCTTTCATCCAAAGCGCTTTACAATTTGTTCCTCACATTCAGCCACTCGCTCACACATTCACACATCGACGGCCGGAGGCGACCATGATGCAACGTGCCAACCTGCTCATAAAGGACAATTCGACACACTGCCTGGGAGGAGCATCGGAAAAATCGAACCAGGAACCTTACGATTACCAGACGACCGCCCTATCTCACGAGCCACTAGTGGACTCCATGGAACCACAGGACGGACCCCTGGGGGCATCCATGTACCTCACGTTAAGAACCACCGTCTCGGGGGGTTATGATTAGGCCATGTTCCAAAGCTTTTTTCTTTCTTTCTTTATATATATATATATATATATATATATATATATATATATATATATATATATATATATATATATATATATATTTTTTTTTTTTTTTTTTTTACACAGTATACACACACATTTCATTCTGTTTAGCAATGAAGGCGCCTAAGGCAGACCCTCACAGCCACATTGCATTACTGTAAATGGCCGTGGCCCCCGCTCAT
>NC_140166.1:68242610-68290832 GCF_963971535.1 Notolepis coatsorum | reverse complement strand
CGAACCTGTCAATCATGCAGGCAAGTCAATCAGATCATAATAGTTTCAACTGAGATACGTTATTATTAAAAACCGCAGGCTCAGTGTTTCAACAGGCTTTGTACTGTGTGCTAACTACTGGCTCATACCCGTCCTCATGCCTTTCTCTCTCATGCCCTGCACTCATGTGCACACGCACATGCACACACACACACGCACACGCATGCACGCACGCACGCACACACACACACACACACACACACACACACACACACACACACACACACACACACACAAACAGACATGAGCGGCACGGTGGTGTAGTGGTTAACACTGTCGCCTCACAGCAAGAAGGTCCAGGGTTCGATTCCCGCTTGGGGACCAGGTTTCCATGATGCCAGGTACCCAGGTGGGGTATCTCCCAGGCCTTTCTGTGTGGAGTTTGCATGTTCTCCCCGTGCTCGCAAGGGTTTCCCCCCCGATAAGATAAACCCAATGGAAAAACATGCACAACAGATCGCTAACGCTGTGGGCGTCCTTGACGAAGACGGACAGGAGCACGTGGATTGGTCCCCGGGGGCGCGGCTCACGTTGACGCCCTATCTGCTCCCGGCTGCCCTTGGGGGGGAAGGACAACGGGATGGGAAAAGTGCAGAGAGACATTTCATCGGCGACTCAGTGCATGTGTGTGTGTGTTTCTGTGGGTCGCCCATCTCGCATGTGTGTGTTAAAAAACTGCATGACAAATAAAGACTTCTAGTCTAGACATCTTATCAAGAAAAGCGTCATGTGTGTCAATCTGGATCACAAAAGGAATGACAATAACTGAGTCCTATTTGTGGGCAGATTGGTCGGATTACCTTGGAACTTCAAGTAAAGGTTTGAATGCTTATTCAGAACAACTCGCTTTTACCAAAGACCAAAATAACCTCCCCCACAGATACAATAACAACACTTGGATCGCCGCAAAGGACATGGCTTTGTTGCCCACAGCAACACATGGCAATGAAGAGGGTAAAGAAAAAGGTAGTTCAAGTTCAAGTTTCGTTATTAGTTGTCATACAGAGAGTACAGAATAATTTTATACAAAATGCTTCTTTCTGTTACGCTCCAGAGACTGGTGCTAGACAAAAATAGATAAGTATAAAATAAAATAAGTATAGCAAGTGTAAAATAGAAGTCACGTACGTAGACACAAGTGTTCAGTATGTACAATATGTACAATGTTCAATGCAGAGTAGAAGTAACCGAGTTACCATACAATATACTATACAATTACGAATATACAATATACTAAACTAAGGTAAATCATATATCAGTATTAATTCATAATATAAAAATAAAAAATGACAGAATTATACAATGTATGGAAAGATTTAAACTACAGACATGTATGTGTAATGACTTATATAATTGAAATAATTACAGAATAATTTATAGCCGACTAGGGTATAAAAGCTAGGCCTACCTGTATGTAGAATCGTGCCTGGTTTCATAAACATCTTGTTCCAGTGGGGTTAGATGATGAATCACTGACCTAGTTGCAACAAGGACTACAAAGGCCTCAAACCTCAAATATACTTGGGAGTAGTGCCCGACCAATATTGGATCTTTGAGGCCGATACCAATACCAATTATTTGGAAGTAAAAGAAAATGTCCATGTGCATATATTGCCTGATATTGCACAAATCTTTTTGCTAACTTAGTTATCAAAGAGTTGTGACAGAGATATGTACTGGAAGTGGATATTTTACAGTTTAACACAATTTACTGTGATATAAATGTGTGTGTGTGTTTGTATATGTATGTGTATATTATATACAGGGTTAAAGTTCCGGTGTACCAGTGCAGTGGGGGAAATTACTCACCTCAAAATAAGTCACAAATTGACTGGGTGAATTGTACTGTGATCTCAGGTGACTTGTTGTCTTTATAGACAGACTATACTGTGATCTCTGGTGTCTTGTTGTCTTTATGGACAGACTATGCTGTGCTGCTGTGGCTCTGGCTGTGCTGCTGCTCTCTACAATATATTAACAGATGCTACATGGGCTGCCATACTATACTGGCTGCTTTCCAACCCCTAGCCATAGTATGAAAGTGAAAAACAGCTTTAACAGAGACCATGGACACCACAGCCTGCCCTGCACCAGCCAAGTTAGTCCATTATTACGAACCTAACAGAGACCATGGACACCACAGCCTCCCCTGCACCAGGCCAAGTTAGTCCATTATTACTGATTGCTTGATTGATTGATTGAAAACTTTATTAACAGATTGCAGAATGGGTACAATACAGTACAGCTCAATACACACAATTGTTAAGGGATGCAGACCAGAGAAAGACTTTCGTCTTGTTTACATCAGGGTCCCCCATTTTCAATTCATCAGGACATATATGACATACATGACATACAGATAGTCAGTACTGCTACATCTATACATTTATGACATACCAGATTTGCAAATACAGTACTGTTTGTGATACAGAAGGAGTCAAGAAAAGGGAGTATATACATTTGAGCTAGAAACTGTACATTGGAGGAGGTTGGGTGGGGGGGGGGTTGGGTACGTTGGGATATTGACAACCATACTGGGTAATTTACATTGGAGGTGGTTGGGGGGGGGGGCACACTGTATAAACAAGCAAACTGGTACATTGAGGGGGGGGGGGGGAGACACTGTACAAACAAACAAAATTGTACATTGACTATTGACAAAACCATACTAGGTAAATGACTGTACATTGGAGGGGTTGGGTTAGGATATTTACAGGGGCCAGTGTTGAATTGCAGTCTCCCGTAGGTGTCCCTTGAGAGAGGTTTTGAAAGTGGGTAGTGATCCACATTCCTTTACAGCTTTGGGTAGGGCGTTCCACATTGATGTGGCATAATTGCGAAACGTGTTTAGTCCCTTATTTGAGCCGAATCTGGGTTTAACATGACTTGTGGAGCTCCCTCTGGTGTTGTGATCGTGGTATTCACTGACCTTTTTTTTATTTCTTTTTTATTACTAGACATCACTCAGGTGTATTATTGATGCTCTCATTGATACTATGTTTGTTTCTGAAGTGTGTTGTGTGTGTGTGTGTGTGTGTGTTGTGTGTGTGTGTGTGTGTGTGTGTGTGTGTGTGTGTGTGTGTGTGTGTGTGTGTGTGTGTGTGTGTGTGTGTGTGTGTGTGTGTGTGTGTGTGTGTGTGTGAGAGAGATATATGAGAGAGGGGGGGGCTTTGGTAGACTATTGCATTGGTCCATTCATTGAAGATGAACGCAATGCGACATCCTTTACTAGGCTCACCCACCAACAGTGCAGGTGCTGAACTGCTGATCCGAATGTATAGGTAAAAACCATATTATGCGTTTTCATCAATAAAAAAATTGCCAATTTTTTTTTTTTTGCTTACGCGTGCTCGCATTCACTGGGGGCCTAAAAAAAATACATTCTTTCATGGGGCCCAGAATCTGGAGCTACACCCCTGCCTGTACCAGGTAGAGTTAGTCATTATTACTAACCTAACAGAGACCATGGGCACCACAGCCTGCCCTGTACCAGGCCAAGTTAGTCCATTATTACTAACCTAACAGAGACCATGGATACCACAGCCTGCCCTGCACCAGGTAGAGTTAGTCCATTATTACTAACCTAACAGAGACCATGGACACCACAGCCTGTCCTGCACCAGGTAGAGTTAGTCCATTATTGTAAATGTTACCACACTACTGCAAACTACCCAGTTCCATAAGTTTACGTTGCACTTTAAACTGCCCAGTATTCTCACACAGCCTTCAAATAACACACAATTGGTTGTAATTTATATATATATATAATACATTTTTATTAATGACATTACTTATGCAAGCTTTAAAGTCTACCTTTACAAACTACCCTGCTAGAGGCCTTCGGCAGCTAACCAGACAGGGGAAGATATATTGGTAACATAAAACGCAGATACTGATATATTGGTGATAATAAGCCAATATCGGCTGACTGATATCAGTCAGGCTCTACTTTACAGAGAGAGAGAGAAAAAAAAACATTGACAGTCGTTAAAAGAAAAATAAATGGGAACGGAGAGCGGTATTCAGAAACATCTCACAGCTCCACACGGAACACTTAACATTAACATTTAAATGTAATGAATTCTTTGTTCTGTACTTGCTTCTGGTGTGGCTTTTAAAACCTGATATTTGCTGAGTAAATGGAACAGGGCTTTTCATAGCCATTTTACTGTAATTGTACGGACGGCATTATATTACTCACTGCCCTCCTCTGAACCCGATCTCATCACAGGTCTAGTTTAAAACAGTGTAACTGCCACTATAGGTATACATGGACATGACTTAATAAAGAAAGCTTGATTCCTCTATCTAAACTGAATCTGCGATGATTCATAGTCCTTCAAGACACTGCTGCTAACTATCCTACTGTATATATGTCATCCATGCCTTTGTATGCTTCTGATTAGACTATTGCAATTACCTGTATACTAGGATTAGTCAGTGATCCCTGTCCCGCCTGCTACTGGTCCAGAACACCGCAGCCAGGCTCCTGACGGGTACCAAGGAGAGGGAACCTATTAGCCCTATTAGCCTACTGTCCACTGGCCACCAGTACAGTTCAGAATTCAAGATGATCCTGTTTGTCTTTAAAGCCCTAAATGGGCAGGCTCTCCTGTATATTACAGACCTCTTAACCGCAGGTCCCTCAGTTCGTCTGTCTTGGGGCTCCTGGCTGTCCTCCCTGGCAGATCTTCCCCCTCCATTGATTCCTCCAGGCTCAAAACATACTCTGAGAAAACGTACTCTCCTCCGATACATGTGGTCGTGGTAGTCTACACCCTCCCCAGACTGACAGAGGAGTCATGTGGTGGTCTACACCCTCCCCAGACCGACGGAGGAGTCATGTGGTAGTCTACACCCTCCCCAGACCGACAGAGGAGGCATGTGGTAGTCTACACCCTCCCCCAGACCGACGGAGGAGTCATGTGGTAGTCTACACCCTCCCCAGACCGACGGAGGAGTCATGTGGTAGTCTACACTCTCCCCAGACCGTCAGAGGAGGCATGTGGTAGTCTACACCCTCCCCAGACCGTCAGAGGAGTCATGTGGTAGTCTACACACCCTCCCCAGACCGACGGAGGAGTCATGTGGTAGTCTTCTACACACTAACCCAGACCGACGGAGGAGTCATGTGGTAGTACAGCCTCCCCCTGACCGACGGAGGAGTCATGTGGTAGTCTACACCCTTCCCAGACCGACGGAGGAGTCATGTGGTAGTCTACACCCTCCCCAGACCGACGGAGCACAGCACAATGACCAGCACCACAACACATATGGGGAACAGAAAAATATGTTGGGGAGAAAAGGGGAGAAAAAGCGGTTGAACTGCCCTGTCAGGCATGAACAGCGGTTCATGAGAGGGGGGGCGACAGTGGCTCAGGAGGTAGAGCAATCGTCTGGTAATTGGAAAGTTCCCGGTTCGATTCCCACTCCCCCCGGGCAGCGTGTCAAAGTGTCCTTGAGCAAGACACTTAACCACTAACTGCTCCCGATGAGCAGGTTGGCACCTTGCATGGTGTGTGTGTGTAGCTAGACTACAGATGTAATCTTCTAGTTTTTATCTTTGGCAGCCTAGGGAAGGCATGTGCACAAGTTGGTTGTGAGGGGCCTATACAAATAGCCGGTCTCCCCAAAAGGAAGGCCAAGCAGTTAGCAAGGTACTGCTCAGTATCAGCTATTATAGGAAGCCGCTCAATTTGGAGGAGGCGTTGTTTCCTTTACCCATGATTCATGTCCGATGTGTCCGACGAGTTGTTCAGCCATACTGTATGTAACAGCGTTCTGCCGTCCGTGCACTTTGTATCTGGCTGTTATTTCATACTTTCCTGGCAGTGAGTGTTTATGTCCTTTGTATGAGGATTCCTTCTACTTCTGTTCATGTGGACATAAATAAACATTTCAAAAAATGTGTGTGTGTGTGTGTGTGTGTGTGTGTGTGTGTGTGTGTGTGTGTGTGTGTGTGTGTGTGTGTGTGTGTGTGTGTGTGTGTGTGTGTGTGTGTGTGTGTGTGTGTGTGTGTGTGTGTGTGTGTGTGTGTGTGTGTGCGTGCGCGTGCGTGTGTGCGTGCGTGCATGCGTGCGTGTGTGTGTGTGTGTGTCTGTGACCTTATATGGGCTGCTCATGACCTGGCTGGGTTAAAAGTTTCAGTCAGAGTGCAGAGAGGGGGGCAAGCACAATCTTTTGGCAGCTGATTTTGGGCAAATGTTTTTGCTGATTTTGATATAACCGGGAGCCCGGGAGCATGTGTGCACGTGGCGTCATTCAAACACTGTGCAACAGTTTTGAAATCACCAACGCAAGCCTGCACCCAAACTTGGGCTACGCAGACTGAATGGCTGCCATACACTGGCACCAGGCACACATCACACTACACAATGGCTGAACGGCTCAGGAGACAGGGATTGATTTCAGCCAATTAAGGGGAAGGGATGATTAGGTGGCCTTGATGTCAGAGACATGATTGGGAATTTGGCCAGGAATGTCGAGGAACCCCCTACTCTTTACGATAGGCGTCCTGGGTTCTTTAACAACCAATATTCAGTCAGGACCTCGGTTTAGCGTCTCATCCGAAGGACGGCACTTGCAGCTATACGGTGTCCCTATCACTGTAGCAGGGGCATTGGGTCTCATTCCCGAACGAATTTACGACCAAAAATTTCGTCTTAGCCAGATTTCGGCCCATTTTAGACATATTAGGGCTGGGAGCGCAAGTCCCCAAATTCTCCTGAGATCAGATTTGATCGTGGCTGAGAGCAGATTGAAGAGTGCTGAGGAGCAGTCTTATGATTGATTGAGTAATTGAACATTTTATTAACTTGACAGACTGTGTTCTCATAGTGATTCCTTCATGTCAACGCTACAGGCCTCCTTGGAATTAATTACTTAATCATAATTAAAATAAATATGACAATATTTGTACGATAAGAAATTACGCATTTGATGTCGGAAAAATAAATAATATGGATTCATCTGATCACAGGGAAGCTGCTTAACCATATCTGAACCAGCTATTTTGGACAAATGTATAATTACTTTAATTACTCAGATATTCAAACACAATTATGCAATTATTGTGAAATTATTGAAAATAATAATTATTTAATGCCTTCTGTGGAATTTGTATTTCTTATTGGTTACACATCTGTTTTAATGATTAATTATATACATTTGAAAGAATGCAGGTCAACATGCAATGTATCCCATTGATTGGTATACAATGGGACAGACCTTTGTTTGATTGATTGATTGATTGATTGATTGATTGATTGATTGATTGATTGATTGATTGATTGAAAACTGTATTCACAGATTGCAGAATGGGTACAGTACAGAACAGCTCAATTACATAAGGGGATGCAGACCAGAGAAAGACTTTCGTCTTGTTTACATCAGGGTCCCCCATTTTCAATTCATCATAACATATATGACACACACGACACAGATAGACAGTACTGCTACATCTATACATTTATGACATACCAGATTTGCAAATACAGTACTGTTTGTGATACAAAAAGAGTCCAGAAAAGAGAGTACATTTGACGTAGAAACTGTTGGAGGAGGTTGGGTAGGAGGGGTGGGTGGGGGATAGACTTACACTGTACAAGCAAAACTGTACATTGGAATATTGACAAAACCATACTTGGTAATTTACTGGAGGGGGTTGATATAGCTATAAACCTGCATTCCTTCAAATATATCATTAATCAATTAAACTTATATTGAAATACACTATATAGCCTATACACCAACACTGAAATGACAGTGGATAAATAAATAAGAACTAAAGCTGGTGGAAATAGACTGCATTAATATTCCATAACAAGTCTTGTGTGCGCCTACGAATGAACAGTATAGGCTTAATTATGGAATAATAAGCCATACTGCGTTCATTCATTACGCCCGCCGTAGGCTATATATATTATATTTAATTCATTCATTCATATACAGTACTGCACGCACGCGTGTGTGTGTGTGTGTGTGTGCGCGCTGCGGCAGGTGTACCACGAGCTGTATATGATGCCAATACATTAATCTAATCTAGTTTTGATGGCTCGCAAGACTCGCAAAGCACTTCCGCCATTCCATTTTCACACAGCTGCGTCACTAGTTGCCTTATAAGGAGCTCTGGAGGCGTTGTTTTGTATGCAAATGAACTGAACGGGAACGCGCGTTTCGAGTTTAAGACAGAATGCCATTCTCCAAGCAGATATCAGATCATATCATTTGTGCGACCGTTTCAGCCACTTAAGACATATTACCAGCACGTTGGGGACTCAGAGTGAACTTGTCATTGATTCTGTCTCAGTGGTTCCAAGATAAGTCTTCCAGAATAACTCTTTGAAACATTTTCGGGAATGAGACCCATTGTTACTGACTAGTCCAGAGGACAGAGTGCCCCCTGCTGGACAACAACACCACTTTCTGACAACGGCCTTGACCGGGGCTCAAACCGGTGATCTTCCGATCATGAGTCCGTCCATAGTGTACATAGTGTTTATGTTTTGAGTGAATTAGTCATCTGCTCACTGAAGGTAGTTCAGAACAATCTTTAGTAATTAACGCCACCTAAAAAGAAAAAAATACCTACAGTTCATGAGTCATGTAGGTTATGAAAATTATTTCCACTTGTCAGTTTTATAATTTCTTAACAAAATTTGTAGGAGCTGTGACATGAAAGACACATGTGGTTCTTCCAGCCTCATCTCCAATGAATCTCCTCATTTGTCTATGGTAATTATACCAAGGCACCGTATTATAACTAGGGATGTCCGATATTATCGGCCTACCGATATTATCTGCCGATATTGGCATTCAAATGTAATATCGGAAATTATCGGTATAGGTTTTCAAATATTTTTTTACATTTATTTAACCTTTATTTACCCAGGCAAGCAAGTAAGAACAAATTCTTAATTTATTTATTGTGAAAAGTATGCATAATGTTGTGTTAATTCCATGACAAGAGATATGTAATGTTAGTTACCTGAAATTATTCCGTTTTTTTTAGGCGCGGGGGGGGGGGGGGGGGGGGGGGGGGCATATATCGGTATTGGTTGATATCGATATCGGAAATTAAGAGTTGGTAAGAAAGCCAATATCGAACATCCCTAATTATAACTGATCTCACAATGAAATATGATGTGTTATTGTTGAGCATTCCTCATGCTAGGGCCTTTACGTACATTTCAAAATGGATACATCGCATTGGCGATGTATTTTTATGTACAAAATATGATTTTTTTAAAACATGATAATATCCTGGAAAGAGATGATGAAGAGATGGAATGCTGTAGGCGACCCCCGTACCAACCCTGTGTTGAAAGACCGCCGTCACAGAACAGCTGCTCGACAAACACAAGTTAAATCGCGGGCAGCTGTCTTCCGAACATCTCCAAAACCTTCTTGCCGAATCCTAAATCTTTTCACTAATGATTGGGAGATGCAGGTAGAATGAATGAATGAATGAATGAATGAATGAATGAATGAATGAATTGAATGAATGGAATGAATGAATGAATGAATGAATGAATGAATGAATGCATGAATGAATGAATGAATGAATGAATGAAAACTTTATTTAACAGATTGCAGAATGGGTACAATACAGTACGGCTCAATACACACAATTGTTAAGGGGATGCAGACCAGAGAAAGTCGTTAGTCTTGTTTACATCAGGGTCCCCCATTTTCAATTCATAGTGACATTTATGACATACACGACATACATGACATCATGACATTTATGACATAGTGACGTACATGACATACAGGTATATAGTACTGTTACATTTGTGACATATACGATATGCAAATATACAGTACTGTTACCCAGAGATCCTAACAGAAAATATATACATATGATGGGGAGGAGACCAGGGACGTGCACAGGACTTTTAAGGGCCCTTTTCGGGCGGGGGCCCCCTTTTTATGCTTTTTGGGGGGTTTTGGTGATCAAATATTGAATATTGAACTATAATAATCAGTGCAGGAGCTCACTTATCCTTGAAATACACTTGTATCACTGACTTAAAAGGCCCATACATCTCCATAAATGTTCAGGGGGGAGGGAATAAGTGCTTACCCTACAGACCCCAAGAAGTGCTGTATATATTCTGTATTGTTTAATATAAATGCATTTTTTATTCCAATCCCGATTTGTATTTGAGATTCCCAAATCCCATCGGACTTGACTTCTTCGTGTCCCTCAATGAGTGTAATACCAGCATTCAACTGTATGCGCCACAGCAGTCATCATCATCATCATCATCATCATCACCACCCACGCTATGCATAAAATATATAGGTCTGCGGAGAGGCACGCTGAGGAGGCCGTGCAAACTGCAATGGAATATGGGGAATCTCTCTCTCTTTACCTAATATTTTGATTCTATCCTGACATTTTTCAGTTGGAAGGGCAGTCTATATGCATAACGGTAAAAAAAAAAAAAAAAAAATAAAAATGGCACTTTTTTGATGAGGCTCAAAAAGGCAGGTGCTCAAGCACCCCTTGGCCTCTATGTGTGCACGTGCCTGGAGGAGACTGTACATTAGGAGGGGGTGAGTGGGTGGGAGATTTGGGAGGAAGTGGGCGGAGTTTGTGAAAGATGGTAAATGAGAAGAAGCATTGAGAGGCAGTCAGTGGGTTTTTGGTTGAGGAGAAATAATGTCAGCTGGGGGCCAAAGTAAACAAAGGGTAGTGGTGCACGATATATCGGCCTCCGATATGGTCCTTTTTTTACATATCGTATCGGGCCAATACAAAAAAAAAAAAAAAATAATATATATATATATTCACTTGTCTTAAATTTTTTCAAAATATTCAAAAGATTTCTGAAAATAAATTACAAAGGTAAAAAATGTGTTTTGGAAAATAGCTCTTTATTTGATTATCATAAAAAAGTGTTTTCTATACAGAAATATCGACATCGGTAAATATCGGCCAGAACAGCAATATTAATATCGGTTGTCGGTATCGGCCACAATTTTCACATCGGTGCATCACTAGGTAAGAGTATTCCTTTGCTTGGTGTGTGGGGGCCATTAGGGGCCATGTGATACATTTGTAGTGTGTAATCCCATAGTATAAGTATTAAATAGACTTACTTTTGGCAATGAATGTGGGTTTCCTCATTGTGTCCTTATCATTAGGGCACAGGTATCTTGTGTTTTATTATAAAAAGATGCACCCTAACCAAAGTGAGTACTTTCCCTGAAGCTAACCCTAACATTAACTCATTCAGCGCCATGGGTCGGGGCGCCAGAGGGCGCTAGAACGGCAGCGCTGTAAGTCAATGGGGCACTTTGTTCACTTGCGAGTGCTTAAAATATATCTTATATTATATCTATGGGTCTAATACACCCGTCGATTGTCAGTGAGTTGCTTCCAGTCAACATGCACAAAACAGATAGTTTTTTCATACATACATTTCCGTTTTATACCGTGGTGAATAAGAGTATATTTCCGGTGGCATTCTGTCTAATCTCAAGAAACTTGAGCAAATGGCGCTTCAATGTATTTCCTTAGAAATCGTGCCATTTGTCTTTTGATTTATTATATGTGTCATCGTGCGCGAACAGAAGCGGGGGCTGAAAGATCGCTTCTCAGTGCTTTGCCTGCAGCCAACGTCAGAAACACACACACACACACACACACACACACACACACACACACACACACACACACACACACACACACACACACACACACACACACACACACACACACACACACACACACACACACACACACACACGCTCCGATGGTGGCGAAAGAAACATCGGATTAACCCAAGATTCGTAACATAGAGTCCTTACCTCACATCTGATGTCCTGCAAAAAGATTAATCCAATTCCTGATCGCCATTCCAAATATTGATCGTGTTTATTGATCCAACGTTATATGTCCGAAAGGCATAATCCACGCTGCTCCCAGTCTCCCCAGTCCATGGTGTTATAAACGTTACTCTTGCCCGAGAAGGAAAACCTGGACCGGACTTGTTAGATCAGCGTACAGCCGAAGGGGAAAGGGATTTCAATTATGTGCAATACCGGCTGGAAGGCGTAGGCGGCGGTATTTGCCCTTTTGCGAGCTCAGACCCATTCCCAGTGATAACATCAGGCTGGATGGATGAAAAATGAATGGATATAGCTAATAAAAGAAATAACGAACAAAACCCGACTATACTCGTGATTGGCGCTGAACGGTTGGCTAGTTAACCCGACTATACTCGTGATTGGCGCTGAATGAGTTAACCACCATTAAAAAAAATTGGCTCAATTTAACCAACTACTATGTGTTAAGAGTAAAGGTATATATTAAGAGTGCAGTAATGTTGTTGTAACACTATGGAGCGCTCAAGCAAAAGGTAGAGGCGCACATCTGTTTCATCATGCTGAGCCTATAAAAGGGGCGTGTCCACCTGCTCAGCTCTCTCTGTCTTCCTCTCTTATTAGCTGCACCTTGAAGTATAAATTGCACGCTACAACAATGTTTATGACCAATGTTAAATCGTCTTCTCTCATCGATTCCTTTCCTCCGAATGCAACGCAAAGATAAGCTGCAGTCATTATCGCTAAGAAAGTTTCAAGTTCAAGTTTCAAGTTTCTTTAATAGTTGTCATACAGAAGTACAGAATACTTTTGTACAAAATGCTTCTTACTGTTGCGCTCCAGAGACTGTGCATGACAAGATAAGTATGAAATAAAAACATAGTAAAAATTAGAAGAAAAAAAAAAGAGGTCACAGTGTTCAGTTTAGACATATGTACAATGTTCGTAGACGTAGTTACCATACAATATACAATACTGTGCAGTGTACTAATATACAATACTATATAGTGCAAGGCATAAATGGACAAGGTGCAGTTTAGGTACAATTCACAGTAGGTGTACGAGTTGTAGTGCAAATCCTTTATCAATAAATATAAAGTGTAAGTGTGTTTGTGTGATCTAAAGTGTGGAGAGTGGGTGCTGCAGTGTGTTGTTTGTTTGAGTGAGTGTGTGTGTGCGTGTGGGTGTGTGTGCTGTGTGCATTTGATGGTTGTTGCATAGTGATTATTGTTCGTTTAGCGATTATTGTTCGTTTAGCAGCCTGATGGCCTGGGGATAGAAGCTCCTTCTGAGTCTTTCTGTGCTCGCCATAAGACTCCGGTATCGCTTGCCTGACGGCAGCAGTTCAAAGAGGCAGTTGTTCGGGTGGCTCGAGTCCTTAATAATTCTCTTAGCCTTCCCCTTGCACCGCTTGTTGTAAATGTTCTGGAGGGTGGGAAGCCCCCCTCTAATTGTGCGTTCGGCTGAACGTGTCACTCTTTGTAGTCTGCTACGGTCTTGTGCAGTGCTATTCCCAAACCAGGAGGTGATGTTGCCGGTCAGGATGCTCTCTATTGTACATGAGTAGAAGTTCCTAAGGATCTTCTGACTGACTTGGAACTTCCTTAGGCGCCTGAGGAAGTAGAGGCGTTGTCGTGCCTTCTTCACAACACTGTCAATGTGTGTGGTCCATGTCAAGTCCTCGGATATGTGGGCTCCGAGGTACTTGAAACTGTTCACTCTCTCAACTGGTGCCCCGTCGATGCTGAGGGGGCTGTAGTCCTTGACCCCCGACCTCCTGAAGTCCACAATCATCTCTTTTGTTTTGCTGACGTTCAGGGAGAGGCAGTTCTCCTGACACCACTGTGACAGGTTCTCTACCTCTTCCAGGTAGGCCCTTTCGTCGTTGGCAGAGATCAGGCCCACCACTACTGTGTCATCAGCAAATTTGATGATGGTGTTGTTGTTCCGCTGTGCTACGCAGTCATGTGTGTACAGGGAGTAGAGGAGGGGGCTCAGAACACAGCCCTGGGGGGCCCCTATGTTGAGCGTGATGGATGAGGAGGTGCAGTTGCCGGCTCTTACCACCTGGGGTCTGCCCGTCAGGAAGTCCAGGACCCACTGGCACAGGTCATAGTTCAAGCCCAGGTCCCTGAGCTTGGCTATGAGTTTGGAGGGGACTATGGTATTGAATGCTGAGCTGTAGTCGATGAACAGCATTCTCACATAGTTCCCCTTCCTCTTGTCCAGATGTGATGCTGCTGTGTGCAGCACATGGGCTATGGCGTCCTCCGTGGACCTGTTGGGGCGATATGCAAATTGCAGAGGGTCCAGGTTGATGGGGAGGGAGGAACAGATGTAGCCCTTCACTAGCTTCTCAAAGCACTTCATGGCTATGGAGGTGAGGGCTACAGGGCGGTAGTCGTTGAGGCAAGCGGGCGTAGATTTTTTGGGTACAGGGATGATGGTGGACTTCTTCAGACAGGTGGGGATGACGGCCTGTTCCAAGGACAGGTTGAAGATGTCAGTGAATACCGGGGCCAGTTGGTCGGCACAGACTTTTAGGACGCGGCCGGGGATGCCGTCCGGTCCTGCTGCCTTCCTGATATCCACTTTTTTAAAGATCCGTCTCACCTCATGCTCTGTTACCCTGAACACTGAGTCTCCATCAGCAGACCCCCCCCCCCCCATTGCCGTGGTTTGTAGGCTGGTGTTGTTATTCACAGCCTCAAACCTCGCATAGAAGGAGTTGAGATCATTTGCTAAGGAGATGTCACTGTTCAGTTTGAGGGGGGTTCCTTTGTAGTCTGTCATTGTTCTGAGGCCCTGCCACATGCCTCTAGAGTCAGCCTGTTCAAACTGAAGTTCAACTTTATCCCTGTAACGCCGTTTTGCCTCTATTACTGCTCTCCTGACGTTGTATCTTGCCATCTTGTGTTCTTCCATGTTGCCTGTCACCAGCCCGGTGTTGTATGCTGATGTGCGCACTTTCAGAGCCTCACGGACGGATTTGTCTACCCAGGGCTTTTGGTTTGGGTAGATATTAATTTTGGTGGTGGGGATTATTACTTCTACCTGAGTACAGACATAGTCAATCACCGTTTCGGTGTATTCGTTAATATTGGCTGTGTTATCACGGAGTACACTCCATTCTGTGCTTCCCAGCACTGCTTGGAGTGACTCTACTGACGTCACGGTCCAACGTTTAACCTCTCGCGAGACCACCGGCGTTCGCTTGAGACACTGTTTGTACTTAGGCAAAAGAAAAATTGCAGCGTGATCGCTTTTACCGAATGGACTAAGAGCCTGTGACTTGTACCCATTCTTAAATTGCGAGTATACATGGTCTAATATGTTCTCGCCTCTGGTGGGACAGGTCACATGCTGATAGAAATTCGGCAGCACCTTTTTAAGACGCGCGCTGTTGAAATCCCCCAAGACCAAAATGGCCGCGTCAACGTTAGCTGCCTGGAGTTTGTTTACCTCGTCGTGAAGTTTTGAAAGTGCGACCTCAGTGTTCGCGTGTGGTGGAATGTACACTCCGATGAGGATGATGGACGTTAACTCTCTTGGGAGGAAGAAGGGTCGACATTTTATCGTGATAAACTCCAGGTCTGGGGAACAGTGGTTAGACATTTCCTTTGTGTTGCCTAAATCGCACCACTCCTTGTTTATCATGAAGGCGATGCCGCCTCCTTTCTTCTTTAGTGACTCTAATGCCGTCCGGTCTTTTCGTAGAACGAAGAAGTGGTCTGCCGGTTCTATTGCATGATTCGGGACATCTGGACTCAGCCAAGTTTCTGTGAAACAGAGGACGTTACAATCCCGAATGTCCCTCTGGAATTGGATCCTTGCTCTGATGTCGTCCAATTTGTTTCCTATCGATTGCACATTGGCCAACAATATGCTGGGCAATGTGGTTCTGTGTCGTTTGGACCTCAGTCTGTTCCGGACCCCGGCTCTCTTTCCTCGTCTTCGCGGCAGCTTTTTTTCTTGTCCGTGGCCGGCATAACAAAGGATCTCGGTGGGCCATTTCTGCTGTTCAGCGATCCGATCCAGAGAGCAATCCAAACGGTAAGTTTTTCTTAATCCAATGTCAATGATTGACTGACGGTCATACACATATAATGCACCAACAGTTGGTGCAAATAAAACTCCTAATACTATAAAAATTAACAAAATAAAGCACAGTCTCGTCGGAGCGATCAGAAAGGCAGCCATCACAGCAGCGCCAGTTCAAGAAAGAGAGAGGTTGTTGTACAAACATAACCGCAAGAACATCATTGACACCTCATTGACAACGCACACCCACACACACACCCACACACACACCCACACACACACACACACCCACACACACACACACACACACACACACACACACACACACACACACACACACACACACACACACACACACACACACACACACACACACACACACACACACACACACACACACACACACACACACACACACACACACACACACACACACACACACACACAACAACACACACACACACAACACACACACACACAAACACGTACACAATCTTTCCACACAGGCCATCTCTGAGCACGAGCACTAAGCGAATAATGATGAAAAACCATGCTGCTCATAACTTTCACTGCACTGCAAACCTGAACCGGTGACGAATAAATCAGTGATCAGGCTCTATCTAATAACATTCTGATCAACACACACAGCATCTATTTCACAACGTGTCCTCACCTGGGGGGGGGCGACAGCCTTTTCAATAAGCTGGTGAGTAACCACACACTGTATATAATGGTGACCTAACACAGCATTTACAGTTGTGATTTATGGATCAGACAATAGTATTCTTTGTTCTATTCACAGCGGTGGAGAGGCAGATAAGGGCCACTATACAGTGGGCAGATCGCAGGTGCGATTGGACACATCCAGGGTAGAAATCCCCCCTGTGTTTGCCTGGACGTCCGCTCCCCTCTCCCCCGCCCCCCCCGCCCCGCCCCTGGAACAACAGACCTTGATAGTGTTAGTGCTCCTGGCTCCAGAGAAGATAAGAGAAATGGGTTTCTTTAAGCCCTGGGCGAGGCTTAACCCGCGACTCTATTTACAGCAAGCCCCAAAGACCCAGACAACCCCCGCCAAGTTTAGCCTATGTATTATGTATGGTGGTACATATTCACCAATATAGGCTACGGTATGTGTTAGAAAACGGAAAAAAGCATTGGTTATAAATGTATGTATTTGAAAATAAATAAATAATGAAACGCAAAACTAACCTAAGCTGTCTCCGACTAAGGATTTGTATAGTCGACTTTGATTGGCCAAAATTTGCCGATAGTCGAATTGGGCTGTGGGCGGGTTACTGTCTGAAGGAGTCGACTTACAGTAAGGCTTCTTGTCCTCTGCGAAAGCATGCAATTGGTCCACTGATAGAATCGAATAGAATAGAAATACTTTTATTATCCCGTGGGAAATTTGACGTTTGATGGATACATCTTGATATGTCTTGATATGTCTAGTGTGTGAAATCCTCTCTCAGTGCCTCTGTGCCCGTTTTCTTAGGCAGTTAGCCTTGCTGGTAGGCGCGCCTTAGTCATCTTTGCTTTTGGAAAGAATGATTTAAAATATATATATATTCTTTTTATATATTCGACTAAGAGGTTGGCAGTCGACTACAGCTCCTTTCGATCGATTAGTCGACTATTCGACTAGTCGAGGTCAGCCCTAGTATGCTTACTAGACTAGTGTATACTATTATGCACTCTGATACTAAGTAATCTACACTGTCTACTGTATATTATTACCTACTATGCTAATTATGTCTTTACAACTATACACTCAAGTCTGTAGCACTCAATTTCGACACATAAGAGAGCGATGGATGTTTTCTACTCTGGAGTCTGGATGTGTCCAATTGCACCTCCGATCTGCCCACTGTATAGTGGCCTTTATCTGCCTCCACCGCCGTGAATAGAACAAAGAATACTATTGTCTGATCCATAAATCATAACTTTAAATGCTGTGTTAGGTCACCATTATATACAGTGTGTGTCACCTGGTGTAAAACATCACGTACCACCTATTTATTTACATGTGTATTTATTTTCCATAAGATGTGACATCATGGAGACAGAACAGACACATTATATCAGCATTTTACAGGTAAAAATGTATATAGAAATCCACTTAAAAAAATATATCTTTATTCCCGCTCACATGATTGAATCCCTCGGGATCCCCGATCAAATGTCAGGCTCTACTATGGAGCGATCATATCTTGCTAGGAGCTGTGTATAGTAGTGGAATCACTATTGTGTTACATCAATCAGTTTTATTAACATTATTATTACTTCAACTTTTATTACTGACCCTGCAGGAAAAACAAGGAACCTCCCGGACATATTTCTGAGTCCCAAAAATAGCAAAATGGGACGTATAAAAATGATGACTGTGTTGCCATTTTCATAGAGAACTACATGCTGATTTATGAACCTTGATTTATGAATAACGTCCGTTACAGTTCTACAGTTGCTCGTCATAAAATGAAAGAAGAAAGCCTGTGAGACAGACAGCCTGAATACTGAGAGGAATCCAGGAATGGGGGAGAAGAACAATTGATAACAGTAATGCAGTCGTCAGACTTTGTGAGTGAGTTCCGGACTGAAGGTTAAATATGATCAGTGAGATTGGATCCGACAAAGCTACATTACAATCCATCTTGGGATATTAAACATTTCAAAATTTGAGAATTAAGAACTAATAATAAGGCTGCGGAGCCCGAGTGTGAGATGGATGATCTCGGTTTTAACGATCGCAAAATGGATCTGATGCGAGTAAATGACATCGGAGATGACATGTGATATTGTCGAAAGCGGGAGAAATTAAGTTTGAAATTATTTCCCGTCCTCCCAAGTTTGTGACTTCAAAGAGAAAATGTATCAATCTAGTACTGCTTATAGAATATTGTCTTCTTGATCTGAATAAAGGAAAATATGCAAAATGATCCAAGAATACAATACAATCATTAGACGACATGTAGCTACTTTTGACAGATGCTCATTATTCACAGCGGCAGACTATAGGATATAGTTTACTGACAGAATGACATGTTGATATTGCAACATGGAGGGACCTAGGATACAGCGATGGCCCTATAGACTAGATCTCTGGCGAGCTAACAAAAGTATTTATATAGGAGAGTAGACAAGGTCAAGTTTATTCATATAGCACATTTAACACCAACCGAAGTTTCACCAACGTGCTTTACAATATAAAAACAGAGAAATACTAAAAATACAAAATACAGTAGGCCTATACACAAAATCACAAGCTACAATACATTAAAAAATCATGACACGACCGGGGATGTATGGCTTACCAAGCCTCAAAAACAAGTGGAGCATTGACTACTATTAGTACTATGTACTATTATGCACATTGTTATATACAAAGTTATACACATTGTATATGACGTAGGTATGTATGATGTACAGACTATAAGGGAATGTCGTAGATAGAAGACTATGTGTAATCAAGTTGAATGTTATGTGTAAGAATTTGTGTGTGATAGAAAGAGAGAGAGAGAGAGAGAGAGAGAGAGAGAAAGAGAGAGAGAGAGAGAGAGAGAGAGAGAGAGAGAGAGAGAGAGAGAGAGAGAGAGAGAGAGAGAGAGAGAGAGAGAGAGAGAGAGAGAGAGAGAGAGAGAGAGAGAAGGGGGTAGTGTGTGTAGATATGTCTGGGAGTGAAGGCTATGGGCTAGATCCACAACGAACGGATTGCACGGAGCAAGTTGCACCTTTACTTAAAATGCATTATGAATTGAAAATGGGGGACCCTGATGCAAACAAGACAAAAGCCTTTCTCTGGTCTGCATCCCCTTAACAATTGTGTGTATTGAGCCGTACTGTATTGTACCCATTCTGCAATCTGTTGATACAATTTTCATTCAATCAATCACCGTGCAGATTGATTGATTGAATGAACATTTTATTAACAGATTGCAGAATGGGTACAATACAGTACGGCTCAATAAACACAATTGTTAAGGGGATGCAGACCAGAGAAAGACTTTCGTCTTGTTTACATCGGGGTCCCCCATTTTCAATTCATAATGCATTTTAAGTAAAGGTGCAACTTGCTCCGTGCAATCCATTCTTTGTGGATCTAGCCGTGTGTGTGTGTGTGTGTGTGTGTGTGTGTGTGTGTGTGTGTGTGTGTGTGTGTGTGTGTGTGTGTGTGTGTGTGTGTGTGTGTGTGTGTGTGTGTGTGTGTGTGTGTGTGTGTGTGTGTGTGTTAGAAAGAGAGAGAGGGAGAGAGAGCGAGAGAGAGAGCGAGAGAGAGAGAGAGAGAGAGAGAGAGAGAGAGAGAGAGAGAGAGAGAGAGAGAGAGAGAGAGAGAGAGAGAGAGAGAGCATTCACGCAAGAGAGAGAGAGAGAGAGAAAAGGGTGAGAGACAAAAATGTGCCTGTCAGATGCTTTAAAGATGTGTTGTTTGGAACTGGGGACAGGCAATTCCAGCAATGCAGTTGTCGAATACTCTCTTAGTACATCAAAGACGAGTACTCAAGTGCTTGAGAAATCAAATCAGGCAATTGTTTGCATAACCAGGGCACCTGACCTGACCTCACGTACTGTCGTCCACACACAGAGGCAGCAGCGTATTGTCAGTGCGGTCACATGGACTCAATTCTAATTCAATTCAAATGGGATTTCTCTAACCTTATTATGAAAATAAATATGCTTCGGCAAAACAAAAGCAACATGCACATTTGAGGCTCGTATTTCACTAATCAAGTAGATTGTTACTCGAGTACTCAATGACTTGTACCTTTCCCTAGTTTGGTGCAATATTAATTGAAAAAGTTGCTCCTTACTAGACACAAATATATGAAAATTCTGAGCTGAAGAAATACGCAACAATTCATCTGTAATTTCCATACATACACATATAATAGGATACATTTCGAGCACATAATTAACTTGCTCTGTATTATATGTACACCGTGCCTGTCTTCATGCCGTCACACATCATTACTGTGTCAATGTAGTAGTCACGTACACATGTAGAATTGGATTAATCATCATGTATATAAATATTTTTCTGTGTATTATCTTGTAGGCAAACCTCTCATATAATCATATATAATTAGCTCTCAAAATGCGCAAATGGGCATGGCAATTAAGTGTCATCACCATGCTTCTCATTCTCTGCTGATCCTTTGAGCTGGCGAAGGATCGTCGGTGTTTAATGCATACCTGGTTAGACTATTCATGAGTCTGAGCTTCTTGTTCAGTTCAGTTCAGTTCAGTTATTTTTTATTTCGGGCTTTGGACACGTAACAACGGTCATTCCATAAATCGCCAAAGTTTTACCAGCTGCTATTGCAGCATTGTCCAATTGTCCGAAAAGGGCTATAGGGAGAAGCACTAGGCTTGTTGGGCCCTACCCCTGAAGACTTACGTTTATTTAAAAAAAAAAGAAAAAAAAATGTATGGACATACATACATAGTACATACATATAGTACACATTACAGTACACATTACAGTATAGTATACCTGCAGTATATAATAGTATATATAATAGTATATAGTACATAATAGTGTATACAGCACATATATAATGTGATATGAGATATATAGTACATGATATATACAATATAATATAGTACCATCATATAATAGTATATACTGCAAATATAGTTCAATATAATATACAAATGAATTATAATCTGATTATATAATGTAATAATATAATGTAACAGTGAATGGGGGACGATGAGGAGGATGAGGAGGACCATGATGCCGATGATGCCGATGAAGGATTAAGTGGAGGCTGATTTGACTCGTACGCAGCAGAGTGATATCAACCCATGGACGTTGATACCAAGGCACGACCGAGATCATAGAGAACATGGTCGTGCGTTACACATCCACGAGGTGATATCAGCCCTACTGTAGAGAACACGGTTGTACGTGACACATCCAGGGGGTGATATGAGCTCTAGGCCGTAGGGAACAAGGTTGTACGTGACACATCCAGGGGGTGATATCAGCTCTAGGCCGTAGGGAACAAGGTTGTACGTGACACATCCAGGGGGTGATATGAGCTCTAGGCCGTAGGGAACAAGGTTGTACGTGACACATCCAGGGGGTGATATAAGACCTAGTTGGTACTGATACCTCCCCCTACTTTATTATTTTATATTCTGTTTATTTACAAGTAAACTACCGAATCTGAAATCGAATGCTGCCTTTGATTAAAACTCGGAGGTCAGAAATTAGGACTTCCTACTAGGAAAGAAATGATCAAACTCAACCCACAGTCTCTGCATCATTTCAATATGGCCGCCCACATCGAATGAACGTTAATGTTGTTATTAGCCGAGTACATTTGTAAGTATATTAGCTATATATGTAATTGTAAACTGTTTTTGTGAGTTGTAGTTCACACACAAGACAAATTGTACCAAAAAATTGCCAAAAAGGTTTTGATTTGTACTTCAGGGGTTTTCAGACATGGTAACTGAATTGGAATCGTTGTCTTTTCTGTGGGAAAACACTGCAGGGATATTCTGGATGAAAGCATTTGAGTAGTAGGCTAAAGTAACCGAAGGCACGGTCAATAGAAGTTGTGTGTTTTCATCCAGACTGTCCCTGGAGCCAAGATTTCACTATTGTCTATGTAAATGGTGCATTTATATATATCACATATAACAGCTTTTATCCAAAGCGCTTTACAACTTGTTCCTCACATTTGACCCATTCACTCACACATTCACACACCGACGGCGTAGGCGACTATGCAAGGTGCCAACCTGCTCATCGGGAGCAGTTAGGTGGTAAGTGTCTCGCTCAAGGACACTTCGACATGCTGCCTGGGAGGAACAGGAATCGAACAGGGAACCTCCGGATTACCAGACGTCTGCTCTACCTCTACTAGCCACTGTCGCCCCTACAAACATACATACAAATATTTCTGTACATATATATCATTGTGTGCTTTTATTTCTTATCATTTATTTCCTATGTTTTCTTGAGTTCGTATTAATTTTATCCTACATTTCTGTCATATCATTGCCAATGCGTAGCTGTCAACAATGACACAGTTTCTGCTGGGAAACAATAAAGATCTCGTCCCATCTTATCGTACCTTAATGTTAAAGTCCATTCTGACAAGCGACAGTCAAAGAAAGCTAAGCCATTAGATATCACACTCAAGTCTGAACCATTGTATAATTTGTATCAATTAGTGGACAGTGTTACAGTCAGCCAGCTGCATCAGATACATAACTATAACTCAAGCTGCATGAATCCTGATGTCGCCTGTGATGAACCACTAATCCCTTAATATCCACTGCATGGTCACCGTGTGATGCCTTGGCTGGGAGGGGACACCTGTGGAGTTCTCACACCTGTCACTATTAGACGAGGTGACCGCGCGCTAGCGCTAGTCATTAATCATGTACCGGAAACCCCCAGAAATGATTAGGCCTTACAGTAGCAGTTGGAATCACAGTCTTCTAAAGATACATTTATTCATACAAATATTTGAGACGATTACGTTCATTGTAATACAACATGCAGCCCACATCCAAGTCGTTGGGGGGGGGGGGCGTAGAATAAATTACAATGCAATGAGAAGTTTGTATTAATGTGTGTTGTATGTTCAGGGAATAGCCATTTATGAGGGATATTGACGATTTATTCCAGACAGCTGCATCGTTGACAGGCCATCATTAGTAGAGCGATTCCTCAGGTTGTTGTGTTCCCTGGTGGACGGGACCAATTGCAGAAGCTCTTAATTGCTGGTGTGGTTAAAGGTTCATTTTACAAGCAGGAGGTATCATAATAAATACAATGTACAGGAGTACTAGGGGCATGGATAATGGCAGTTGTTCTCACACAACGATGGGCTGTGAGGGTTACTTTCAGAGCCAGAATCGAACCGGGAACCTTCGGATTACCAGTCGACCGTTCTACCTCCTTAGCCACTGTCGCTAAATCGAACAGAACGATAGGATCATAATAATTGATAATTAATTACATTTATACAGCGCTTTTCTAGACATTCAAAACGCTCCCCACAACGTAGGGTGGAAATTGCCTCCTTCACCACCACTGTGTAGCACCCAACCTGGGGCTACAATGGCTGCCATACACTGGCACCCGGCACACATCACACTACACAATGGCTGAACGGCTCAGGAGACGGGGATTGATATCAGTCAATTAAGGGGAAGGGATGATTAGGTGGCCTTGATGTCAGAGACCTGATTGGGAATTTGTCCAGGAACGTCGGGGAACCCCCTACTCTTTATGATAGGCATCCTGGGTTCTTTAACGACGAGATTCAGTCAGGACCTCGGTTTAGCGTCACATCCGAAGGACAGCACTCGCATCTATACGGTGTCCCTATCACCGTAACAGGGGCATTGTTACTGACTAGTCCAGAGGAGAGAGTACTGACTAGTCCAGACTCCAGAGGACAGAGTGCCCCTTGCTGGACAACAACACCACTTTCCGACAACGGCCTTGACCGGGGCTCGAACCTGTGATCTTCCGATCATGAGTCCAGAGCTCTACTCATGTTGAAAATCGTAGGCCTGAGTGAGGCTAAGGTCATTCGAAGATATTTCCAGGTATATTATATATTTGGCACGTACAGTGGTCTAAAGTTCCAATTTAAATCGTTAGACCACTGTACACACACAGTGAAATGTGTCTTCTCCTGCAAGCCTCCCTAGACTGTGCAAGCATCAAATAGAAAGATAAAAGAAACTCTTCAATACAATTCAATAAACAATAAAAACCAATGACTCAATAAGACTCCTGAAGTCAAGAGCATTAATGCTATTTATATTGCTGTAGATGTGCAAAAACAGGAATGCACTAGATGTGCAAATGAGTGATTGTGCAATGGAATATGAGTATATGTTGCAGTTGATGAGTAGTGTTTCAGTAGATAAGAGTCCTTTGGGATGCGGATGGCTGGAGGGCAGTATCTGTGTTTGTGTTTTGAATCCCTTGTATGCTTTGAAAGTAATGATGCCATTTCTCTATACTATAGAACATATAGAGAGAGGCACTGTGTGGTGAAAGCCATTAGTACTGTGGGTCTGGGTTTGTGGAGGATCCTGGTCCGGTCCCAAGGGATAGTTGCAGGAGGTTTCGAGACGCTAGTGGAATATAGCATGAGAATAATGATTGATTGATTGATTCTTTTCTTTTTGTGTCAAGTGAACAACCCTCATGGGTTTATATAAGACACCAAAAATACTATTGCAGTGTTCCACTATTACATTACACGTTACATTTAATTATCTGAATACAGATGACATAAATACAGACTACAGCTCAGGCTCAAAAGTATTGTCTGCCTTCTCAACCACGGTCGGAAAATAAAAGCTGCAACAAAACAAGTTCCCTTCCTGAAGCACAGCTCACATTTTTCATTTTCATCCAGCTCAAGGAAATCCACATAAATGGAGGACATTTGACTAAAAAGTACTTCCCCTACGTCCTCGTAGACAGGGCTGTAAAACGAAAAATCTGAGCTGATTCTCAATTTCACATCATTAAATCTGCCGGCTAGTGGTAACGTCCCTGACCGTATCTGTGCACACACTGTGACACTGTGATCTTTGTCCTCTGTTTAAATTATACCTAACATACGTTTCTGCATTGTATATTTCTCATTATATCAACACCTAGCAACCGTTGTTTTGCACAAGGCAACCATTGTCCTTTCCATTGCCATGTACACAACAATGGTCGCTATGTTACAACACAAGGCCTGTGCAAGGCCTCCATTTGGACCATCAGAGCTATTTTATTGCACTTTGGGTAAACAAATTGTGAAATAATCACGTACAAATTGTCACCCAAATTCACTCATATATCTGACTATATTCAATATCCAAATTGTCAAGGTTATCAATTATATCCAATAAGGAAAGGTTTTATTCTTTCAACGGTTTTATTCAAAGTGAATCAAGCAATTACAGCCAGGAGACATCGGAAGGACATGACATTGCAACGGGCAGAGTCTACACCTGAAAGTCTGCCCAGAAGATAAAGACTGCAGAGTACACACACCTGACAGTCTGCCCAGAAGACTGAGCAACTTATATCTCGTCCATAAGCCAATGGAAATGCTTATAGAAAATAGAATCAGAAACAAGGGTGACACGAGACAAAAAAGAAACAGGTATTGGTCGCTAGTTTGGATTACAACTGAGCTCAATATTCATAGAACACAGACTATCTGGTGCCGTTGTGTGGAATTCCCTGTATGAGCACTGAGCAGACATGGAATCAATAGTTTTAACACAGTAGATACGGTAAGTACATTGTAGTACATTTACAATAGATTTAACTATAGACGGATAGATAAACAGATAGATATGGTAGATTATAGATAGATACTTTTTATGGATATTCTTTCATTAGCAAAAACCTGCCAATATCTGACAGTATCAAGCAGGAAGAAAGACTCTCAGGCTTTAAACCTGTGTGGGGGACCCAGGCCTAGAACTGCACCCTGAGAGAGGGAACTGCACCCTGAGGGAACTGCGCCCTGAGAGAGAGAACTGCGCCCTGAGAGAGAGAACTGCACCCTGAGAGAGGGGACTGCACCCTGAGAGAGGGAACTGCACCATGAGAGAGGGAACTGCACCCTGAGAGAGGGAACTGCACCCTGAGAGAGAGAACTGCGCCCTGAGAGAGGGAACTGCACCCTGAGAGAGGGAACTGCACCCTGAGAGAGGGGACTGCGCCCTGAGAGAGGGAACTGCACCCTGAGAGAGGGAACTGCACCCTGAGAGAGGGAACTGCACCCTGAGAGAGGGGACTGCACCCTGAGAGAGGGGACTGCACCCTGAGAGAGGGGACTGCACCCTGAGAGAGGGGACTGCACCCCGAGAAGGAGGTTTGCCCTGAGAGAGGGGACTGCACCCTGAGAGAGGGGACTGCACCCTGAGAGAGGGGACTGCACCCTAAGAGAGGGGACTGCACCCTGAGAAGGAGGTTTGCCCTGAGAGAGGAGACTGCGCCCTGAGTGGGAGGTTTGCCCTGAGAGAGGGGACTGCGCCCTGAGAAGGAGGTTTGCCCTGAGAGAGGGGACTGCGCCCTGAGTGGGAGGTTTTCCCTGAGAGAGGGGACTGCGCCCTGAGTGGGAGGTTTGCCCTGAGAGAGGGGACTGCGCCCTGAGTGGGAGGTTTGCCCTGAGAGAGGGAACTGCGGCCTGAGAAGGAGGTTTGCCCTGAGAGGGAGGTTTGCCCTGAGAGGGAGGTTTGCCCTGAGAGAGGGAACTGCGGCCTGAGAAGGAGGTTTGCCCTGAGAGGGAGGTTTGCCCTGAGAGGGAGGTTTGCCCTGAGAGAGGGGACTGCACCCTGAGAAGGAGGTTTGCCCTGAGGGAGGGAACTGCGCCCTGGGAGGGAGGTTTGCCCTGAGAGAGAGGTTTGCCCTGAGAGGGAGGTTTGCCCTGAGAGGGAGGTTTGCCCTGAGAGAGGGGACTGCACCCTGAGAAGGAGGTTTTCCCTGAGAGAGGGGACTGCGCCCTGAGAGGGAGGTTTGCCCTGAGAGAGGGAACTGCGGCCTGAGAGGGAGGTTTGCCCTGAGAGGGAGGTTTGCCCTGAGAGGGAGGTTTGCCCTGAGAGAGGGAACTGTGCCCTGAGAGGGATGTTTGCCCTGAGAGGGAGGATTGCCCTGAGAGGGATGTTTGCCCTGAGGGAGGTTTTGCCCTGAGTGGGAGGTTTGCCCTGAGAGAGGGAACTGTGCCCTGAGAGAGATGTTTGCCCTGAGAGGGAGGATTGCCCTGAGAGGGAGGTTTGCCCTGAGTGGGAGGTTTGCCCTGAGAGGGAGGTTTGCCCTGAGAGGGAGGTTTGCCCTGAGAGGGAGGTTTGCCCTGAGAGGGATGTTTGCCCTGAGAGGGAGGTTTGCCCTGAGAGGGAGGTTTGCCCTGAGAGGGAGGTTTGCCCTTAGAGGGAGGTTTGCCCTGAGAGGGAGGTTTGCCCTGAGTGGGAGGTTTGCCCTGAGAGAGGGAACTGCGCCCTGAGAGGGAGGTTTGCCCTGCGAGGGAGGTTCGACAGGTCAAAGTCGGTATCAAACAGGAAGGAAGACTGTCAGGTTTTAAACTGTGGATATCAAACAGGGAAGGTAAAAACATCTTTAAACTGTTAAACAGTCAATTCAGAACTTTCTTATTGCACTGCACTATTGCATAATTTTACTACTATTTTATTGTACTCTGTCGATTCTATTTTACTCTTTTTATTATTGTATATTTTAAAACCGCCATAGAATCAAACCATAGACATGGTGGCCTATTGGGATGTTAGATCCTAGATGTGAAAAACTGTTATTTGATATGTCTGCACTTTATGTGCTCATTTTGTGCCTGTCTTTTCTCTGCCGTGAAGCACTTCGAGCTGCGATACTTGTATAAAAGGTGCAATACAAATAACGTGTATTATTATTATTATTATACAGTATTTTCACCAACGTCACAGTATTCTCTGCTATACAAGCCTTTTCATTCCCCACATCCAACCTTTGGTTGCAGGTCCTGGGTGCACGTATGAACTCCTGGGGCGCAGATTTTACTGCCTGCTCCACCTCAACTGGAGCTGAGTGGTTTTCCTCCCCCCCTGGGGAGCGCGACCTTGAGCCGGCATCTTATTTTTCACACCAGCGCTTCTAGTCCTATGCTTTTTTGTTCTTAGATCTATTATTAGTTTTACTTTATTTGATCTTATATAGATACTATTGCTACTATGTGTCTATGTAGGCCTATATGTGTTTATATTACATGTATGTATGTATGTATGTATGTATGTATGTATGTATGTATGTATGTATGTATGTATGTATGTATGTATGTATGTATGTATGTATGTATGTATGTATGTATGTATGTATGTAATGTATGTATGTATGTATGTATGTATGTATGTATGTATGTATGTATGTATGTATGTATGTATGTATGTATGTATGTATGTATGTATGTATGTATGTATGTATGTATGTATGTATGTATGTATGTATGTATGTATGTATGTATGTATGTATGTGTGTATGTGTGTATGTGTGTATGTATGTATGTATGTATGTATGTATGTATGTATGTATGTATGTATGTATGTATGTATGTATGTATGTATGTATGTATGTATGTATGTATGTATGTATGTATGTATGTATGTATGTATGTATGAATGCTGTGGCATGCTGGGGAGGCTACATCAACTCAAGGGACACCAACAAGCTCAACAAGCTGGTGAGGAAGGCTAGCTCTGTGGTGGGAGTCGAGCTACCTAGACTTGAGGTGATGGTAGAGAGGGGGATGATAAGGAAGCTGGATGCCATCATGGAGAACCCCTACCACCCCCTCTACGACGAGCTAGTCAAGATGAGAAGCTCGTTCAGCCACAGACTCATCCCCCCCCGACACTCAACTAACCGCCTCGGACAGTCCTTCATACCAGCGGCCATCAGGCTCCACAACAGTGGGCAGCGACTAGCAGCCTCCAGGCCCCACAACAGGGGGCAGCGACAGCGACTGCTACCAGACATTGACCTGGGACTTATAGGAACCCAAGGGGGACAAAGTAGACTACCCTGGTACTTTGATTAATGTATACTCAGTAGATAGTAAATTATTATAACACTACCTCTTGCATACTGCACCTCATGTGACACTGTGAATAATGTGAATATTCCTCAGCTAGTCAGATAGTAAATTATATTGACCATATTGATCAAATTGTTTACACTGCCTGTGTTGTCTTTTACTACCTGTATACTGTGTTGTTTTACTACCTGTACCCCTCCCCCCTCCCCCCCATGCTGCTATGATGCCTGAATTTCCCCAAGGGGATCAATAAAGGAATATCTTATCTTATCTTATCTTATACCAATTATTTGCTTGTTCTATTCTCCATCCATCTATCATCCATTGCAACACCCATATATCACCGACACCCTAATGGGGGAAGTTATTTTCCCTCTTGAGGTGTTTGGGAGTTGTTCCTTATCTTCATTGGGGAAAGTCTGGGGGTGTTGCAAAATTGTGGATTTTATAGTGTTTTTTTGTTATATTGTGATGTTTCCTCTTGATCTGTGAAGTCCATGGCGGCAATTTGTTGTGATTTCGGGCTATACTAATTAATTAGATTTGATTTTAATGGCTAGTGCTTGACAAAATGGTGAATTACCTATGGCTAGTGTAACAACCAGCACCCCTAACTAGGGCACTGAGCACAGATATTTATAGAACATAACCAGTAGGGTGACAGTGGCTCGGGAGGTAGAGCAGTCGTCTGGTAATCCGGAGGTTCCCAGTTCGATTCCCGCATCTCCCGGGCAGGGTGTCGAAGTGTCCTTGAGCAAGACACTTAACTGCTTTCGATGAGCAGGTTGGCACATTGCATGGTCGCCTCCGGCGTCGGTGTGTCAATGTGAGTCAATGGGTAGAATTTTAAAGCACTTTCGATAGAAGCTGCTATATAAATGCAGCCATTTACTATTTGACCAAACCTCTCTGTAACTGAGGGGTTACAAAACCCTGACTGTATTAAAGATTGTGATAGATTAAACCAATGCTAGTTATGTACGTTAATTACTGGCCAGACAGTACATCAAATATAGATGGTGAACACTCACAAGAACACGGCATTGACACAGAAATACTATTGGAGGGTAATTTATTATTATTAGGCAACGTTAGGTTACAGATTGAGAATTAGGGTCGCGCTTGTATGGCGAAGAATATACGTAAAGTCAGTCAAGAGCATAAGTCACTAAGAATAGTAGGAATCCTACGATGGGTCTAAGCCGACGCCACCTGTTGTATAGTAGCAATTATATAGGGCAACACCGGTACCAACTGGAGACAATGGGTAGAGGAATGTTCGGGTACTCCGTCTGAGTCAACGAGGAATAAAGAGGCTCCAGGTACAGGAGTCTGTGCTTGTACTCCCTTGATCCGCAGACAAAAGCAATAGTTGTAATCAAGATGCTCGACAGCATTGACGACAGCTAGCCAGCCCCTTCCACGAGGCAGGCCCGAGTGGTAATCCTCACGAGGTTAAATCCCAAATGATAGTGGAAATCAACGGTGCTCTTCTCCGGTAGTCACGGTCCCAAAGCAATATAATCCAACCAGGAATGGTTCTGCAATCGCCGGTGCCAATTCTCCTGTGTACATGTCCAACGGTTCTCGCCTAGGACTCCTCGGGTGTGGGCGACGTATTTAGGCCACACAGCCTGGATAAGTGCACTAGCTAAAGACACGACGAACCGATGGGTAATGCTACACACGGAAGAACTGTGGCCGCACGATATACAATAAATTATCGACTATTACTTCACATTAGATTAAGTCGAACTCAACGTTACTGCATTAAACTCTGACACTTTAACATTCTATTCGCACGCGGTTCTCAATGCTCTATTTAGATGCAAGGTTGCTCACTTCACTGCACGTTGACTCGTGGTGAAGGTGGTAAGGTACTGAACTGAATTACTGCTGTTTACACCTGCGCCGTATTTATACTTAAGTGAATATCTAGTCCCAACCTCAGTCCTTGTCTCGTATTACTACGCAGACTCTGGGCATGTTCTGACATGCCTGCAGTTATCTTTGAACTTGCCGTTGGGGGCTTGCGCATTGGCGCCTGGGGGCGCTGTCCAATAGGAGAGCGAATATTACTCTGGTCTGTACGCAGGTAAAGGGATATTCCGTGTATATAAATAATATACAAAGTATATCAAACGATACATATATATATTCAGTTTAATCTGGCCCTTCACAACAGCCGCCTCCTAATTAGTCTGCACCTAATTAGTTAAAAGGAAGACAGATTAATAGTCCTGTCAACTGCTCAATGTCTGTTGTGGGGAGTAGGGCAATCTACAAAGTCAGTGGGTCATGATCGTCATCAAGGGAGTCAGGGAGCCTCGGCAATTCTATCAGCCTCGCCACGGGTCGGGTGTAGGTCCGTCCCTGGACAATAACTTCTGCCGCTCTGACCTTTCCGTCGGCACCAGTGATCACTTTGCTTACGCGGCCGGCCGGCCACATAGCTCGGGGTAGTGACTGGTCTATGATCATAACGACTGTGCCCACTTGTAAGTTGTCTCTATCTTTTACCCATTTCTGGCGGGTTTGGAGAGACGGTAGGTAGTGGAGGAGGAAACTGCTCCAAAACTTGTCAGCCAGTACTTGACTGTACCTCCACATTCTTCGGCCGTTCGCTTCTTCGGGTCTGTACACCGTCTGTGGAAGCGCGGGGTACAGCCGCCCCATCAAGAGAGTGTTGGGGGTGACTGGGTCGACATCTGCTACATCACTTGAGACGTACTCGAGGGCGTTGTGCTCGCCACTTGCGACAGTCTAGACGAGTCCGCTGGAAGCGACGTACTGCTTCTCTTCCATTCAGTATCCAATAGCGACGTCGGATCTCAGCGAAGACTTTCTCTGCCCCAGCGTGGTGCACATCCTCGTCGTATTTCTTTATGATGAGCTCAGTGACCTTGTGTCGGCTGTTGAGGACTATAGGAAACTTGACGTCATCCGTTAAGTCCGGGGCCCGTCTCAGACAACCACCCACCCTGATGAGGCCATGGGTGTCGCGCTCGGGGGCCAAGTGGAGCAGTCTGCTGTCTGACGGGACTGGCTTTGTTCCCTGCAGGCAGTCTAGCTCGTCGGGGAACGAGTCTCTTTGGGCTCGCTGTAGCAGAAGGAGTTCTGCCTCTTCGTAGTTAGCTGCGTTAATGTCGGTAGTGGGGGGAACCTCAGGGTGGTGCCACAGGAATGTCTTTAACTGCGCACTCTCAAGGGTGGGGCAGTCGTCTATGTTAGGGTCGGTGGGGACTGGTGTGTGCGTCAACCCACAGAACATAGATTTCTTGATCTCTGCCTCCTCTTGACTAGCCTCCCGTGGGGTGGGGTTAGGCCACTCTTCTTCCGGGAGCTTGAGGAACTCAGGACCGTCACTGTAGATATTGTGACGTGTGAGGTCATCTAGGGACATCCCCCGTGTGATGACATCTGCTGGGTTCTGTTTCGTGTCCACGTACCTCCAGCATGCTGATTCTGTTAAGTCTTGGATCTCTGTGATTCTGACTCCCACGAAGACCTTGTATCTACACGAATCGGACTGGATCCATGTGAGTACGGTCATGGAGTCTGACCACAAGATTGTTCTTTGCACCGGGATGGTGAGTTCACGTTGGATTAACGTGGCGAGTTGCGCGCCTACCAGGGCTGCGCAGAGCTCTAGACGCGGGATCGATTGTTGCTTGCAGGGGGCTATCCTTGAGCGAGCCAGGATGAAGGCTGTGTGTATTTCTCCTCCCTCCCCTCGGGCCCGCAAGTAAGCCACCGAGCCGTAGGCCACTTCTGAGGCGTCGCTGAAGACGTGCAGGTCCATCTGGCACGTCTCCAGCCGCACTGTGGGTGGGAAGTAGCTTCGGCGTATGTTCACATTTTGGAGCAAGTTGAGTTCTCTCTCCCACTCTCTCCAGGTGGAAGCGAGGTGGTCGGGTATGGGGTCGTCCCAGCCCTGTTCCTTGTCCCACAGCTCTCGTACAATCATTTTTGCCCGGGTGGTGTAAGGTAGGATACACCCCAGCGGGTCGTATTGCCTTGCGAGTGTTCTGTATACGCTCCGTCTGTGGTCGGTAGAGGGGTCGACCCTCCCTGCTCCGTGGTCAGGGGTGTGTATTTGTAATGGAGCGAGTCCGTTTTGAAGCGCCAGACTAGGCCTAATGTCATTTCTTGTGCTTCACCTGGGATGGTCGCCATCCAGGTCTCGCTGCTTGCTGCCTTTGTCTCTGGGGAGAGGCTGCGAAGTACTTGAGGGTCACTGCTGGCCCACTGCCGGAGATCAAAGCCGCCTTTGATCAGTGAGGCGCGGAGCTTGAGTAGGAGGGCTTCGGCTTCTTCTGGCGTCGAGACGCTTTGCAGACAGTTGTCCACGTAGAAACTCCTCTCTACACTTTGTCTGACCTCCTCGTCAGCTTCAGGGTCTTCTGTCACATGTTTTTGCAGTGCGAACGTAGCACAGCATGGGCTGCATGTGGTTCCGAAGGGGAGGACCTCCCATTGGTAGATGGATGGTTGCTCATCTTTGATCCTCTCTCTCCATAGGAACCGCAGCAAGGGCTTGTCCTCCTCCACTAGTCGCACCTGCAGGAACATCCCTTTGATGTCGCCGCTGATGGCCACCTTGTCTTGGCGGAAACGTAGTAGTACGCAGAGTAGAGAGGGGCCGAGTGTTGGGCCGGGCAAGAGTTCTTTATTCAGATTCTGTAATCCGATCTGGTAGCTGCAGTTGAATACAATGCGATCCTTGCCGTTGTGGTGGACCTTGTGGTGGGGCACGTACCATGATTCGATCGTCTGGTCGGCCTCTTGAATGTCAATTTTCTTTATGTGTCCCGCTGTGATCAGCTTGTCGATCTCAGCGCGGTACACAGTGGCTTGAGTGGGGTCTTTGGCTAGACGCCGCTCGGTGTTCAGTAGATATCACTCTGTCGCTTCTTTTGAGGCGTGGAGGGTGGGCATGCCCTCTCGCCTCAAGAGTGGAGTTGCGTATCTCATCACTCCATTGACCTCGACTCTCTTTGTCCTCTGCTCGAGGAGGGTTATGGCATAAGTGTCTTCCTTTGAGCGAACAAGTTTCTTTTCATTCTTAAAGGGCATCGCGTCTAATGTCCATAGCCTCTCGACGTGCTGTAAGAGGGTGGTGTCTTCTTCGTTTATCCTTGAGTGGAGGCAGCGAGTGGCTGTCGGTCGGTTGGAAGACCTGGAGAGGGGGCCTTGTAGTGTCCAACCCAGGCGGGTCTCGACCGCAGCTGGACAGCCTCTGGGCCCGATGTGGACCCGGTCCGTTGGGACGATGAGGTGTGCGTGGTCGGATCCTATGAGCAGGGTCGGGGTGGCGTCGTCGATGAGCGGTATAGGTAGTTGACGTAGGTGCACGTATTTCTCCATCAGCTTTGGGATGGGGTAGGTGTACTGTGACAGGCCTATGTCGTGGCTGGTGAAGGCGTTAGTAATGCTATACTGCTTCTCGGGCTGCCCGACCGCTGCTATCGTGAAGGAGACATTTTCACCCTTTATGGTCTTCAGGTCTCTTCTAATGGTACGGATTGTCATTGTTTCTTCGCGCCCCCGCAGACCCAGCCGGGCTGCGGCGGATGCGAGGAGGAGAGTCTTTTCTGACCCATCGTCTAGGACGGCGTAAGTGTCCATGACCTTGTCCTCGTAGCTTAATATCACTCGGACCACCTTCAAGAGCACTCGGGAGCTCCCGCTCTTCGCAGGGTCTATGTACATGACGTTCACTCTCGAGCTGCTTGGGGGTACGGGTTTCTTATTGTTGCTGTCGTGTAGGACCTCCAAGTGGGCGCCGTCGCACTTGCTGCATTTCTTCTTTAAACGGCACTCAGCTGCCATATGGCTGCGCGCGCAGCGGAAGCAGCGGCGGTTGGCTTTGATCCACTGACTCACCTCGTCAGCGGTCAGCTTCTTGAAAGTGTCACATTGAGACAGCCAATGTTCCTTTTCACAGTACTGGCATACAATCTTCCACTTCCCCTTGGTCGGGGGGGTGCTGTGGTTCTTGTGCTGCGGCACTGACTCGGCCTGGTGCATAACGGTCACCGACCGGCGGCTATCGTTGGACCTCCGAGGTCCATCTCTTGGGCTAGATCCACTCCACACGAATGTGTCCAGTCGTAGGCTGCTGACTTCCCTTGCGAGGAAAGCGGCCAGGTCTAGGAGGGATGGCTCGGGGCCGTCGGGATCACGGTGGTCTCTCTGCCACCGAAAACGCTCTTGGCGGGCTGGAGGGAGCTTCTCCAGTATTCGCTCCACATTAGAATTTGCATATAGTTCATATCTCCCTTTCTCCTTTTGGGACCCCAGCATCCCTACTAGGGATTGTACCTTGATAGAGAGGTCATCTATTGTCTTTGGCTGGGGGGAGGCGGTCGATATCCCTTATTTCTTGGATCACGTAGTCCCATATGCGTCCATAACGCTGGTCGAGGGCCACTAGAGCCGCGGAGTATGGGGTGCTTGAGTTGGAATATGCCAGCGCTATGTTATGCGCTCTGGGCACCTTGAGATGCTTGAGGAGGATGGCATATTTGTACGACTCGTCGGGGACGTCAGACATCATAGTCTCCAAACACATGCGTAATTCCGTGTACTGTGCTCTGTCCTCGCGCGTAAAGTCTGGGAACGTCGGTGTGCCAAGGTACGATGCCATGGATGGCTGGCACATTGGTGAGCGTAGGGGAAGAGGGCTCCTGGGTGAGTCTCCCCGTACGTGTTGTCGTGGGTTAGTACTTGGTGGGTACCAGAGGCCGGGTCCCCAGGTGCTGTTCCTCGGTGCTGACTGTACGTCAAACTCACCCGTGAGTTGAGTCGGGGGTTTGTAGTGCAGTGACTCAGGGCTGAAGTCGGGGCTGTACTGGGCCTCCTGGTCCAGAGTACGTTGCTGCTGGTGGGCTTGACATTCCTCCTCTTCCTCTTCCTCTTCTAGGTCCTGGAGTCTTCTAGTCAGTCTCTCGGCGACGTAGGCCGGTTCTTCCCGGTGGCTGGGTCTCGTATGGACCGGTCGGGGAGGGGGGTTGGAGACGTAGACAGGTTCCTCCTGTTGGCCGGGTCCCGGGTCGCTTTGTCGGGTAGGGGAAGGTGCCCTAGACCCTTGTCGTGATGATCTCCGGGAGCTCCGTGCGGAGAGAGGGGGTGTCGCCCTGGCAATCAATTGTTCTATCATCTGCGCCTGCAGCCGGTCGCGCTCTGCTTCACGCTGGGCATTGGCGGCGTCGCGCTGTGCATTGGCGCGGTCTCGTTCGATGTTCTCTTCCGTCTGAAGGTGCCTCTCCTCCAGTCTTATGCGGTCGTCCTCACTCCTTTGTTGCGCCTGGAAGCGCTCTCGTTCGGTTGCAGAGTGTTCGCGCTCACTAAGGGCTTGCGCTTGGAGTTGCGAGTGGAGGCGCTCTCTTTCCGTGGCGGAGTGTTCGCGCTCACTAAGCGTCTTTGCTTGAAGCAAAGCGAATTCCTCCAGATAGGGAGGTTGCTGACGTTTGCGCTGCGGGCGTTCTAGCTTTGGGGAGCCGCTTGGGGAGTGTTCACCGCTGGCCATGGTTAATATTAATATTATATTAAATATTACACTGATACCCTCCGGCTCGAAGGACCAATTGTAACTGAGGGGTTAAAAAACCCTGACTGTATTAAAGATTGTGATAGATTAAACCACTGCTAGTTATGTACGTTAATTACTGGCCAGACAGTACATCAAATATAGATGGTGAATCCCAAATGATAGTGGAAATCAACGGTGCTCTTCTCCGGTAGTCACGGTCCCAAAGCAATATAATCCAACCAGGAATGGTTCTGCAATCGCCGGTGCCAATTCTCCTGTGTACATGTCCAACGGTTCTCGCCTAGGACTCCTCGGGTGTGGGCGACGTATTTAGGCCACACAGACTGGATAAGTGCACTAGCTAAAGACACGACGAACCGATGGGTAATGCTACACACGGAAGAACTGTGGCCGCACGATATACAATAAATGATCGACTATTACTTCACATTAGATTAAGTCGAACTCAACGTTACTGCATTAAACTCTGACACTTTAACATTCTATTCGCACACGGTTCTCAATGCTCTATTTAGATGCAAGGTTGCTCACTTCACTGCACGTTGACTCGTGGTGAAGGTGGTAAGGTACTGAACTGAATTACTGCTGTTTACACCTGCGCCGTATTTATACTTAAGTGAATATCTAGTCCCAACCTCAGTCCTTGTCTCGTATTACTACGCAGACTCTGGGCATGTTCTGACATGCCTGCAGTTATCTTTGAACTTGCCGTTGGGGGCTTGCGCGTTGGCGCCTGGGGGCGCTGTCCAATAGGAGAGCGAATATTACTCTGGTCTGTACGCAGGTAAAGGGATATTCCGTGTATATATATAAATAATATACAAAGTATATCAAACGATACATATATATATTCAGTTTAATCTGGCCCTTCACAACACTCTCTATACTGTAAGTAAGAGAAAGATAGCCACTTTATTTGTGGACCAGCGTATCATGAGTTCCAGATCGCTCTGGAGAAATGAGGTATAAATGAACAGTTATGCAATTTATTTTTTGTTCTCTTATATTCTGTCATACCTTTTTATTTCTGTTGCAAATTATTTTTAGAAAATGTAAAGTAGAAGCAATGTAAAAACTAAAATACAGTACATACCATGTACAAAAGATTCATAAATAAAATACCTTTCCTGTGTAACAGTTATTTTTCTTCTTTCTTTCGTAATTACGTTGTCCTATTTTCATTTCTAATTACAGTAGTAGCCTTGTAGCCTTGTTTATCCTGTTATCGTGATGTATTTTGTATGAGTTAGACCTTTAAATCCTATTCGAATCCTAAATTAAAATACCACACAATTCCGTTAATTGAATTCAATACCCAACATTAAGGCTGTGATCACAGTTTTCTAAGACCTGCTTGTACAAACAAGGTTGGTCAGAAACGGCCAAAAGGAGCCTCTCCTTCATTATGGATCGGTTTGTTTTGCTGTATTGATTTCTCTTCAGATACCTCCGATTTGTAATCCCTCCCCTCGGTCGATTTGATTGGTCCGTCAACAAGAGGGTGACATTGACGTCCGTGGCTAAAGTGTAGTTTGGAGGAGACGTGCGCCTGTCGCGACAAAACCATTGAAAACAATAGAAAAAAGGTGCAGGCGCAGGGCGGCTGGGTGGCGCAGCGGACTAAGCGTTCATCACCAACGCGAGAGACACTGGTATCGAATCCGGCTGTCAGCGTTGCCTCCGGCTTGGCCGGCCGTCATACTGGCTCAATTGGCAGAGTCAGCGGGAGGGAAGCCGGTGGGGTGGTATTCTGGTCGTTGTAAACAGCGACTCCTACAGGTCGGTCAGGGCGCCTGCACAGCGAGGGAGGGAGATGGCGAGGGTGGTGTGACCTCCCACACGTTACACCTCACCAATGAGAGTCCGTGCTGGCAGGTGAAAAGATGCTGCTGGCTGTCTCCTATGTCTCGGAGGAAGCATCTGATAGACTTCAGGGCTCCCTAGACCGACCAGTGGGGGGCACATGCGAACAACGACCAGGAAGGGGAGGGGGGAATTGACATAACGACAAAAAATTGGGATAGGAGAAAAAGTGCAGGCGCGTTCAAAAAGGCGCAGGCGCGTTCAAAAAGGTGCAGGCACGTGCGTTCAAAAAGGTGCAGGCGCGTTCAAAACGGTGCAGGCGCGTTCAAAAAGGTGCAGGCGTGTTCAAAAAGGTGCAGGCGCGTTCAAAACGGTGCAGGCACGTTCAAAAAGGTGCAGCCACGTTCAAAAAGGTGCAGGCACGTTCAAAAAGGTGCAGGCGTGTTCAAAAAGGTGCAGGCGAGTTCAAAAAGGTGCAGGCACGTTCAAAAAGGTGCGCGTGCGTTCAAAAAGGTGCAGGCACGTTCAAAAAGGTGCAGGCGCGTTCAAAAAGGTGCAGGCGCGTTCAAAAAAGTGCAGGCGCGTTCAAACCGGTGCAGGCACGTTCAAAAAGGTGCAGGCGCGTTCAAAAAGGTGCAGGCGCGTTCAAAAAGGTGCAGGCGCGTTCAAAAAGGTGCAGGTGCGTTACAAACGGTGCAGGCGCGTTCAAAAAGATGCAGGCACGTTCAAAAAGGTGCAGGCGCGTTAAAAACGGTGCAGGCGCGTTCAAAAAGGTGCAGGCGCGTTCAAAAAGGTGCAGGCACGTTCAAAAAGGTGCAGGCGCGTTCAAAAAGGTGCAGGCACGTTCAAAAAGGTGCAGGCACGTTCAAAAAGGCGCAGGCGTGTTCAAAACGGTGCAGGCGAGTTCAAAAAGGCGCAGGCGTGTTCAAAAAAAAAAAAAACGGCTAGCCATCAACACTGAGGAAGGAACATAATCGTTCCGAAACATGTTTGTTTCAGGCTGCCATTAAATATACCAAAATCTGTGAGTGCTGGTCCAAGCGTATTGCTTTCTTTTTCTATTATACTCGACAGGATTTCAGCACCCAGTGTTATAATTTGTGAGCGCAGTCTATCTTGACTTTTCCTTTTAATTCCTTAACTCCCCAATATAGAAGGCTGATTGTGAATAAGGACATTCTCAGAGCAGGCTGGAAAATATCTTTCTATAATATATTATATAATATAATTGAGCAAACGTTTGATTTGGCGTGTGGAGGAGAGACAGGACTTGCATGTGAGACAGGCCTGTATAATAATTATCTGTCTCCTGCCTTCTATGGTTTTTTACATCCATAGGATAGGCCTACTTACGTCTGGAGAAGCCGGGCAGCTCAGTGAGGGTAACATGCTTTGACTTTTCCAGTGCCTTCAACACTATTCAGCCTCCACTACTAACTGAGAAGCTGTCAGTGATGGGGGTGGAGGACGACTTGGTGGCCTGGATCTTCAACTACCTCACTGGCAGACCACAGTGTGTCAAACTGCAGGGGTGCCACTCCGACATGCTGATCTGCAACACTGGCGCGCACCAGGGAACTGTATTGGCACCCGTTGTGTTCACCTTGTACACCTTAGACTTCCGCTTCAGCTCCGGGAACTGCCATCTCCAAAAGTTTTCTGATGACTCCTCCATCGTTGGATACATCACCAACGTCAATGAGTACAGAGCTGTGGTGGAGAGCTTCACAGAGTGGAGCAATGAAAACCACCTACAGCTCGGCGGAGCAGGAGGAAGCCCCCAACTCCCATCATCATCATCATCCATGCGCACGGTTATCCATGCTTTTATGACCTCTCGCCTTGATTACTGCAATGCCCTGTACGTTGGCGTCAGTCAGGCCTCCCTCTCTCGTTTTCAGTTGGTACAGAATGCCGCTGCCCGTCTGCTGACGGGAACACGAAAGCGGGAGCACATTTCCCCTGTGCTGGCTGCCCTCCACTGGCTTCCTGTGCGTTTTTAGGATTGATTTTAAGGTTTTACTGTTTGCTTTTAAATGTTTGAACGGCTTGGCACTGGGTTGCTTATAGCTTATCCGCAACAGTAAGTTACTTCCGGGGTAGGCCTGATTGGCCCCGACAGGCACGTGACGCGCAACTTTCTCTGCCGCGCGGCACGCTCCGCGGAGCCGAGCGGCAGAGCTTGCGGAATTACGTAACCGTCCAAATACGCCATGACTTTCATTCGGCGCTTCAGCTCACCTGGCAGAGCAGCGGTCCTGCGATCCTGCGGTCCGTTGTTGGTGAGTTCGAATCCCATAAAATCTTTTTTTTTAACGTGATTTTTTTTTTAACGTGTATTCTTTCGCCGGTTAAGGTTAGGCATGGTTAAGGTTAAGGTTAAGGTTAGGCATTGTTTCGGAGTTGGTTAAGGTTAGAACGGTTAAGTTTAGGCGCTGTTAAGGAGCTGGTTAAGGTTAGAGTTTGTCTTAGAGAATGGCAATATTCTTTCTATGGTTAAGGTTAGGCATGGTTAAGGTTAAGGTTAAGGTTAGGCATTGTTTCGGAGTTGGTTAAGGTTAGAACGGTTAAGTTTAGGCGCTGTTAAGGAGCTGGTTAAGGTTAGAGTTTGTGTTAGAGAATGGCAATAGACAGCCTATTTCCGCGCGACAGCTCTCAGCAGCCTCGTTGCGCGTCCTGAGTTTGCCGCGTCACGTGCCTGTCGGGGCCAATCAGGCCTACCCCGGAAGTCACTTACTGTTGCGGAACAGTTACAGGCCACCGGGTTACCTCTCGGACCTACTGGAACCCTATGTTCCCCCAAGGTCCCTCAGGTCCTCTGACCAGCTCCTCTTGGCCGTTCCAGACTCCAGGCTGAAGCTTAGGGGGGACCGTGCTTTTGCAGTGGCAGCCCCAAAGCTCTGGAATGAGCTGCCACTGCATGTTAGGCAGGCCCCCACTCTGCAGGTGTTCAAATCACGCCTCAAAATACATCTATTTGCTCTGGCTTTTGTTTTTTAAACCGTCTTTGAGAGACTGGCCTTTTTTATGTGACACATTGTAGGCTACTGCTTTTATTGTGTGCCTTTATTCAATTGTTTTATGTTTTATCTCATCCCATGTTATGTACAGCACTTTGGTCAACTTTGTTGTTTTAAATGTGCTTTATAAATAAAGTGGATTGGATTGGATTGGATCCAGGGGGTGGAGGTGTAAATGGTGGAGAACTACAGATTCCTGGGTGTTCTCATGAACAACAAACTGGACTGGACGGACAACACAGAGGCCCTCTACAGGAAGGGTCAGAGCAGACTGTTCTTCCTGAGAAGGCTCAGGTCTTTTAATGTCTGCAGCAAACTGCTGCAGATGTTCTACCAGTCTGTGGTGGCTAGTGCCCTCTTTTTCGCTGTGGTATGCTGGGGGGGGGGGGGGCCACACCAACACAGACAAAATAAATAAACTCATGGTCAAGAAAGCAAGCTCTGTGGTGGGAGTGAACCTGGACAGTCTGGAGGTGGTGGTCAGAGGGGAGGACAAGGAGGAAGCTGTACGCTATCCTTGAGAACCCCTGCCACCCCCTCCACGATGAGCTGACCGCAATGCGGTCCACGTTTAGCCACAGACTTACCCCCCCCCAGACATATCGCTTCGGGCAGTCCTTTGTGCCGGTGGCAATCAGGCTCCACAACCACCAGGCAGGGCTAACTGCCGTGGACTGGAGGAGCTGTGTTGTGGACTGTAACTAATTAATTAATTAACATCATGATTGGACTTGTTTCTTTTTCTTTTCCTCCATTCACCACTTTTAGCTCTATTTTAGCCCTATTTTAGCTCTTCTTTTTAGCCCTACGTATTTGTCCATCTTTGTTTTTAACACGTACTAAATAAGTGTATGTATTAACTCTTTTTATTAACTGTTTTTAAATGGCTGTTGATGCTGTTGATGGACATCTGAATCTCCCCTCGGGGATAAATAAAGGTTTTCAATCAATCAATTTAACTTGTTGTTGTGTCTGATTGTGTGAGTTGGTGGTGAGTTTTATGCCAATTATGTATGCCTCTCCTTTCTGCTGCTGTGAAGCACTTTGAGCTGCAATTCTTGTATGAAAGGTGCTAATAATAATAATAATAATAATTATTATTATTATTATTATTATTATTATTATTATTATTATTATTATTATTATTATTATTATTATTATTATTATTATTATTATTATTATTATTATTATTATTATTATTATTATTAGTATTATTATTATTTATGGACATCATGAATTGCTCTTAACCCTCTGAGAATCTTTACCCGGACCCTGAAGATCAATTTGACATGCAGCGCAGGACTGTGTGTCAACTCTCTCTATAGTCATACATCTATAATAAACATTGTCTCAACTTTAGCCACTAAAATTGTCTTTTTCTTTTTTTTTTATTCACTGGATTATATCTGATCCATGCCTATGGGTCCAGACCCTGTATCACTGATCGCTAGTCCTGCAAATTTGATCCTATACGCATTCACAAACTCAATTCTACCACATTACTTAGATAAGCTCTATCAATCCTATTATGATTAGACAAGCTTTTAGGAGACAACATGTACCGGTAATTGAGATCTTTCGATAGATTTTTCTACTTTGTAATTGAAAGATTCAGATTTAGATTTAGCAACGAAGGCATTATGTATTACAGTGGAACGATAATAGAAATGACAACGGCTGCAATTCGAAACTGGCCACCGTAAATGTCCAACCCCCCCCACCCCCCCCCCCCCCACCCCCTCCTAATAGACGGTCTCCTCCCCACCGTATGTATATATTTTCTCCCCGCCGTATGTATTTTTTCCCCTCCCACCCGCCCACCCCCTCCTAATGTACAGTCTCCTCCTCATCATATGTATATATTCTCAGTTAGGATCTATGGGTAACAGTACTGTATATTTGCATATTGTATGTCACAAATGTAACAGTACTATATACCTGTATGTCATGTATGTCCCTATGCCATAAATGTCATGATGTCATGTATGTTGTGTATGTCATAAATGTCACTATGAATTGAAAATGGGGGACCCTGATGTAAACAAGACAAACGACTTTCTCTGGTCTGCATCCCCTTAACAATTGTGTGTATTGAGCCGTACTGTATTGTACCCATTCTGCAATCTGTTCAATAAAGTTTTCATTCATTCATTCATTCATTCATTCATTCATTCATTCATTCATTCATTCATTCATTCATTCATTCATTCATTCATTCATTCATTCATTCATTTGTTCGTTCGTTCGTTCGTCCGTCTGTTCGTCAGTTAGTTAGTTAGTTAGTTAGTTCATTCATTCATTCATTCATTCATTCATTCATTCATTCATTCATTCATTCATTCATTCATTCATTAATTAATTCATTCATTCATTCATTCATCCATTTTCATTCATTCATCCATCCATTCATTCATTCATTCATTCATTCATTCATTCATTTTCATTCATTCATTCATTCATTCATTCATTCATTCATTCATTCATTCATTCATTCATTCATTCATTTTCATTCATTCATTTTCATTCATTCATTCATTCATTCATTCATTTTCATTCATTCATTCATTCATTCATTCATTTTCATTCATTCCATAGGCCATAAATACCTGCCTGCAACACTCTACTCTGACATTGTGCACATGGGTGCAATGTTTGTTTGTCTGGCATTTTTATATAAGTGACACTGAACATGTTAGGTGTTTCAATAGGCCTAAAGGTTATTAGTCTAGTCTAACTAGTCTAGTTTAGGAGGGGCGACAGTGGCTCAGGAGGTAGAGCAGTCGTCTGGTAATCAGGAGGTTCCCGGTTCCATTCCAGCTCCTCCTGGCGCAGCATGTTGAAGTGTCCTTGAGCAAGACACTTAACCCCTAATTGCTCCCCATGAGCAGCTTGGCACCTTGCCGTTGGTGTGTGAGAGAATGGGTAAAATGTGAGGAACAAAATTGCAAAGCGCTTTGGATAAAAGAAAGATATAAATGCACCATTTACCATTTAAAGTTAATTAGTTTACATGGCTGGATGGAGTTAGCTTTGTGCCTTTAGATTAAGTGCAGAGAACATGGGAGGGGTTTCCTTTCATGGCCTCTGTCATCCACTCATAGCTTTCTCATTGTGGTTTCGACTATCTCCCTAAATTCCCTCGTGCCAAAATGGGTACAAAATTTCCAAATTAATCCTGCGTCTGCCTTCGAGGAGTTAACCAGATGCAAATTAGCTACATAATCTGATACAGCAGACGTCATACAATCCGGGACTAGTTAAGCGACATGCGAGGAACTGGGCCCTGGACTGTCCCTGGACCAGATTCTAGACGCATTGTGATCCGATGAGCCCAGACCGCATCCTGAGGTGGTCAGGCTGGCATTGTGATGGGATTTCCAGAGAGACTCAGAAGGAGCTTCTATCCCCAGGGCCATCAGGATGCTCAATGACTCTGTGTAACATCAACCCATCCATCTACACTCATTGCACACACATCCACATGTACACACTCAGTTTAAACACTCACCTTTAACATTCACTTTAGACACTTTAAACACGTTTTACACTACGCCATATTTTATCTATTTATTACAAAAGATTTGCACTACATCCATACCTCGTTTTTTTATCAGCATGTTTTGCATTGTACTTTCATTGTACTTAGGTTGTACTTTAGTTTGTATATTGTATATTTGTATTAATTGTGTTGGGACTTGATTCCTCTTTTACTGGTTTTACTGTATGAAGCAAATTCCCAGGGGCTCATACATAACCAAGCATTTCACTGTAATGTACATGTACTATACGTGACACATAAAACAAAACTTGAAACTTGATTTCTACAACGTCTGGACGCTGTCCGACCACAACGTGCATATGAGCGACGTAACGAGATGGAGAGAGTGAGCAGGTAAAGGTAACGTGGGCACAATGCAGTCTAGCCCCTTTCGTGACTGTGATACACCGAGTGAATCCACAGTAGTCACTTCCTAGCCCATAGCAAACCAACGTATGTTGACCATGAAGGACTGGTTCTGCCCGAAGCATTCGTTATTCAAGTATCACAGAGAAATTTCAAAGGTACTCACAGTTAGGGCGGCTGGGTGGTGCAGCGGACTAAGCGCTCGTCACCAACGCAAGAGACACTGGTATCAAATCCGGCTGTCAGCGTTGCCTCCGGCTTGGTCGGCCGTCATACTGGCTCAATTGGCAGAGTCAGCGGGAGGGAAGCCGGTGGGGTGGTATTCTGGTCGTTGTAAACAGCGACTCCTACAGGTCGGTCAGGGCGCCTGCACAGCGAGGGAGGGAGATGGTGAGGGTAGTGTGAGCCTCCCACACGTTACACCTCACCAATGAGAGTCCGCGCTGGCAGGTGAAAAGATGCTGCTGGCTGTCTCCTATGTCTCGGAGGAAGCATCTGATATACTTCAGGGGTCCCTAGACCGACCAGTGGGGGCCACATGTGAGCAACTACCAGATAGGGGAGGGGGGAATTGGCATAACGACTAAATTTGGATGGGAGAAAAACACAGAAGAAACAGGAGGAGAAAAAGTTTAAAGAAAAAATTAAATAAATAAGCACTCACAATTGCACAAGGGTTTTGGACAAAAATACGTGATGGTTTGAAAGCTCGGCGTTGCTAATAAACATTTGATCACAGCGCAGGCGCACCAGGCAGCCAAATACGGATAATAAAGCCGTTTTGAGCAGTGTTGACCAGTTTATAAAAAAATATTTAAAATGTTTATTAGCAACGCCGAGCTTTCAAACCATCGCGTATCTCTGTCCGAAACCCACGTGCAACTGTGAGTACCTTTGAAATGTCTCTGTGATACTTGTATAACGAACGGTTCGGGGCAGAACCAGTCCTTCATGGTCAACATACGTTGGTTTGCTATGGGCTATAGGAAGTGACTGTGGATTCACTCGGTGCATCACAGTCACGAAAGGGGCTAAATGCAGCCATGTCAGACGGATCCTCTTCAAGTCAAGCGTGGACAGCGATGTGATCTCACAGCGTCAGATCTTTATGATGGGATCTAAAAGATAAGTGTAACTGAGGCCACGTGGACGACATTTTACGAGGCGATTTGATGTTACCAAGTCTTTTATCTGAGAAGAGCTCTTGGGGCGAGGAGGGGGGTGTACTTGGCATGGCCCTTAATGTTTACTGGCAGGAGATTACAAGCCTATAGAGTAGTTGTAGTCAAGTGCTATTGGTTTATTGGCAGGGTAAAGTCAAGTGTTGCTCACAACGCCCGCGCCCCCCTCCCTCCCCAGTGACAGCACAACAGACATCTATCACTCTAAATGAGGCATTTGTAAAGAATCACATGTCCATTTCATCAGGGATGTGCACACAGGTACCGGCTGCGTGTAGCTTTATGCCAAGCAAGCAGTGCAAAAATTTACCGTAGTGGCATGCAGTAATGCGCCTTTCCATTTTCGCGGAAATAGGCTGTCTATTGCCATTCTCTTTGACAAACTCTAACCTTAAACCAGCTCCTTAACAGCGCCTAAACTTAACCGTTCTACCTTAACCAACTCCGAAACAATGCCTAACCTTAACTTAACCATAGAAATTATATTGCCCCATTCTCTTTGACAAACTCTAACCTTAACCAGCTCCTTAACAGCGCCTAAACTTAACCGTTCTAACCTTTAACCAACTCCGAAACAATGCCTAACCTTAATCGGCGAAAGAATACACGTTAAAAAAAAATCACGTTAAAAATATTTTCGATGGGATTCGAACTCGCCAGCAAACAAGCCATAGGATCCACAGCCATGTGTCCTAGCCAATTGAGCTATTTGTTGGAACTGAATAAGGGGCGGTGACTTATATATATTGAGCTCCGCTCGTGTCGCATGCGCGGGCACCTCGCGCGAGCACGCCGGCGCACGCACGCACCTGAGCGAGCACGCCGCCGCCGGTGCACGCACGGTAGCATTTGTCTGAAAAGAAGGGCGCTTTACCGCACTAGCGTGCGGTGACAAATGCGGAAGCATTTTTGCACTGCTTGCTTGGCCATTAACGTACAAGGCGTACCGGCTATTGTTGCCCGGGCAACGTCCCGTTTACTCTGATTGGCTGAGTGGCCCCTCTGGAGAGCCTTTTTTCTGGGTTCCTTTTTTACATAAAAAATGAACAAGCAGCTCGCTGCAAAATACAGGGATTGGCAAGAAGACGCAGCGATACTGGCGCCCCCCCCCCCCCCCCCCCCCCCCCCCCTGGTGCCACCACGGTTGAAAAACGTCACGCTACAGTGCCCTTTTGAGTGGCGGAAATATTGTATACTTATATACTTTTATTAGTGCTGTCAATCGATTAAAATATTTAATCTGATTAATCGCATGATTGTCCATAGTTAACTCGCAATTAAT
>NC_140166.1:68235669-68242410 GCF_963971535.1 Notolepis coatsorum | reverse complement strand
CTGCAAAAAAAGGTTCCATACGTTGCAATCGTTCGGGTGCACAGCGCATACTGTACCGGAGGACCACATTGAGGCGGTACAGTACGTATCCGCATACCGTTACACCCCTAATATATATATATATATATATATATATATATATATCATATATATAATATATATATATATATTATATATATTTTTTTTTATTTATTTTTTTTTTTTCCAAGTAAAAAAAAATACGATGATTATCTCACTCTTGGCGAGATTTCCTCTCCATTTTTTAAAAACAGCACACAGTCTGAGTGTCTATTGAACTGTATTGTTATATATGTTATGTGAGGTTCGCCTGTTCCCTGGACCTTTAATTCCCTGTCTCCTCACCTCACCAGCCCCCACCCTCGCGTTGTTTTACTCTCCTCTGCTCTTCAACAGCCCCCACCCTTGGACTACCTTTCACAGCTGTGATAGTTATGATTAGCGCCCCAGAGGGCTTTAAATACCTGGACTTCCCCTCCAGTCCTCGTCGGGTCGTTCTGTATGCTACCATCTGCCGCCGCGCTCCAGGTGAGACATCGTCATCGCTCTCTATTCTTCCACGGGAGGATTCCTTTGTTCTCACTGGGAGACGTTGTGCCATTCTGTATGCTGGTTCTTTGTTCTGGACTCTTTATCCTTTTCTGTGTTCAGTGTTCATGGAGTCCTGGACATTACCATCACCTGCCGCGTCTCCGGCGTGAGACGAGGTGCCAGCCATCACCACCTGTCGCCGTTTGCCTGGAGTGGGACACCGTCTACGCTCTCTAATCCTCTACGGGAGGTTTTCCAGTGTCCCACTCCAGACGTCAAGCCGGCGCGCTCCAACTCCAGACGCTCAAGCCAGCGCGCATCGCTTCCTATCCCACGGGAGGATGCGTCTCTTCAAGCCGGCGCGCTCCTACTCCAGACGCTCAAGCCGGCGCGCATCGCTTCCTATCCCACGGGAGGATGCGTCTCTTCAAGCCGGCGCGCTCGTACTCCAGACGCTCAAGCCGGCGCGCATCGCTTCCCATCCCACGGGAGGATGCGTCTCTTCAAGCCGGCGCGCTCCTACTCCAGACGCTCAAGCCGGCGCGCATCGCTTCCTATCCCACGGGAGGATGCGTCTCTTCAAGCCGGCGCGCTCGTACTCCAGACGCTCAAGCCGGCGCGCATCGCTTCCCATCCCACGGGAGGATGCGTCTCTTCACTTCCGAGGAGGATCTCCTTGCCAGGCCTCCGCCGTCTGAACCCTGCCATCCCTGTAAGCAGCTCTGGCCCTCGCCCTGTCCAAGGCCTTAACCCTGTTTCTCTGTCCCTGTCTCCAGCCCGCCTCCCCGGGCCTCTGTCCCTGTTTCCCCCTCTCCAGTGTCCCTGTTCCTGCCCTGACTTTTTTGCCCTGGCCCTGTCCTTTAGCCTTAGCCCCTTAGCCTGCTCGCCTCTTAAAGGCACAGTGCCACATTTTTCCCTATTTCTTTGTTTCCAGTATTTTTGTGTTCTCCCTTAAAGGGACAGTGCCGCTTTTTGTTTGTATTGAATAAATGCCCTGTTTTGGCTTACTCTCATACCTGTCTTGTGTTGTGCGATTGGGGTCGGTTACAAACCATAACAGTACGACCCGACCCGTCGACGACCCCAGCCAGCACAGACAGTGTATGTTGAGTTTGCCCTTTTTAGTTCCCTCTAACCCACTCTAGCTCCCTATAGCTCCCTTTAGTTTCCCCTGTTAGTTCTCTTGTTAGCTCCCCTGTTAGCCTCGTTAGTCTCCCCTGTTAGCTTCCCTGTTAGCCTTGTTAGCTCCCCTGTTAGCTTCCCTGTTAGCTCCCCTGTTAGCCTGTTAGCTCCCCTGTTAGCCTCGTTAGTTTTCCCCACTGCTAGGACTGCCCCTTCACCTAGCAAGGTCAGTTTCCCCACTGCTAGGACTGCCCCTTCAGCTAGCAAGGTCAGTTTCCCCACTGCTAGGACTGCCCCTTCAGCTAGCAAGGTCAGTTTCCCCACTGCTAGGACTGCCCCTTCAGCTAGCAAGGTCAGTTTTCCCCACTGCTAGGACTGCCCCTTCAGCTAGCAAGGTCAGTTTCCCCACTGCTAGGACTGCCCCTTCAGCTAGCAAGGTCAGTTTCCCCACTGCTAGGACTGCCCCTTCAGCTAGCAAGGTCAGTTTCCCCACTGCTAGGACTGCCCCTTCAGCTAGCAAGGTCAGTTTCCCCACTGCTAGGACTGCCCCTTCAGCTAGCAAGGTCAGTTTCCCCGCTGCTAGGACTGCCCCTTCAGCTAGCAAGGTCAGTTTCCCCACAGCTAGGACTGTCCTTCCAGCTAGCTTGTTCGCTCATGCTGGTCCAGCCCTGTCTGCTAGCCTAGCTCCGGCAGCTAGCGCAGCCTCTATGTTAATGTAGCAGTACAGCTAGCATAGGCCCTGTAGCTAGCAGTGCCCTGGCAGCTTCCCTGTCCCTCTGCTAGCCCCACTTTAGGTGTAGCTTCCCCTGCTAGCATGGCCCAGTTTTTTTTTGTTTGTTGCTTTGTCATGTCCCCTGCCCCACTGTCTGTATTTTTGGGTCGCCCGGTGGCTCCCGTGGAGGGGGGGGTACTGTGAGGTTTGCCTGTTCCCTGGACCTTTAATTCCCTGTCTCCTCACCTCACCAGCCCCCACCCTCGCGTTGTTTTACTCTCCTCTGCTCTTCAACAGCCCCCACCCTTGGACTACCTTTCACAGCTGTGATAGTTATGATTAGCGCCCCAGAGGGCTTTAAATACCTGGACTTCCCCTCCAGTCCTCGTCGGGTCGTTCTGTATGCTACCATCTACCACCTCGCTCCTGGTGAGACATCGTCATCGCTCTCTATTCTTCCACAGGAGGATTCCTTTGTTCTCACTGGGAGACGTTGTGCCATTCTGTATGCTGGTTCTTTGTTCTGGACTCTTTATCCTTTTCTGTGTTCAGTGTTCATGAGTCCTGGACATTACCATCACCTGCCACGTCTCCGGCGTGAGACGAGGTGCCAGCCATCACCACCTGTCGCCGTTTGCCTGGAGTGGGACACCGTCTACGCTCTCTAATCCTCTACGGGAGGTTTTCCAGTGTCAAGCCGGCGCGCTCCAACTCCAGACGCTCAAGCCGGCGCGCATCGCTTCCTATCCCACGGGAGGATGCGTCTCTTCAAGCCGGCGCGCTCCTACTCCAGACGCTCAAGCCGGCGCGCATCGCTTCCTATCCCACGGGAGGATGCGTCTCTTCAAGCCGGCGCGCTCCTACTCCAGACGCTCAAGCCGGCACGCATCGCTTCCCATCCCACGGGAGGATGCGTCTCTTCACTTCCGAGGAGGATCTCCTTGCCAGGCCTCCGCCGTCTGAACCCTGCCATCCCTGTAAGCAGCTCTGGCCCTCGCCCTGTCCAAGGCCTTAACCCTGTTTCTCTGTCCCTGTCTCCAGCCCGCCTCCCCGGGCCTCTGTCCCTGTTTCCCCCTCTCCAGTGCCCCTGTTCCTGCCCTGACCTTTTTGCCCTGGCCCTGTCCTTTAGCCTTAGCCCCTTAGCCTGCTCGCCTCTTAAAGGCACAGTGCCACATTTTTCCCTATTTCTTTGTTTCCAGTATTTTTGTGTTCTCCCTTAAAGGGACAGTGCCGCTTTTTGTTTGTATTGAATAAATGCCCTGTTTTGGCTTACTCTCATACCTGTCTTGTGTTGTGCGATTGGGGTCGGTTACAAACCATAACATGTTATTGTTCTAGCAAAGGGATTGCACATTTCATATTTTGTGTGCAATGTAAATCGATTTGGATAAAAGCGCTATATAAATGCACCATTTACCATTTATCAAACAATAGACCGGCAAACTGAAAAGGGGAAAAGAAACTAAAATACAAAGAGACACAGCTGGTAGATTACACACTAGAGACACACCTGGATAGATTATACACAAGATACGTATCGTCTCTTAAAATGGATACATGTTTCCTGATGTCCCAAAAAGTGATGAGGTGCTGTAGAATGATTTGGAGATCAAACGTTCGCTCCAATTCTTAAAACCAACCGTTTTATTAACTACACATGGTTGTAATCAATAACTGTTTTAACAAAAGCACACTCTGGAAAAAGGGGTGTTCCCTTGGTAGCACGCACAAGCGGTAAAAAACGCCGGCACTGGGAGTCACTGAAACTAACACGATTTCACAGATTCTCAAAGCAGTTTTACTAAAATTGTCCAGACCAGCGTGATGCTTCGTCTTCTCTATTGCCGATTTGATAGCAAAATTGTCCTTCACCATTGAGGTTTCTCTGGAGGCTGACACGTCTTCTTACGTCGATTTTCTCAGTCTTCCCTTCTCTTCCTTCTTCTGGAGCCCTCCCTTTTTATAACATGGAACCGGGTCCCTGTGTGACCTCACAGGAAATTACATCACACGAGGATTTCCCCCAATCAGGAACTTGATCTGTTTGAATTTGAAACTAGGGGCGGTCCTTCGCCCAACTGTTTCCAGCTGAACGTTCTTATTACCAAATTAGTTTTATGTCCAAATCAACTTAAATCATTCATTTGTTTGGCATAATACACACATTTTATTCTAGGTCTGGTTCTAAGGTACATTCTAGTATTCTGTATCACATTCTTACCATAATATAACACAATATACCATTATATTGGTTCAACCCTTTGTTTTACTCATTAGTTTAAATTAGAATCTTTCTACATGCATGTTACTTCAAAACATTACCCTTGCATACAGTTCTTGACTTTAACCACCTTATTTAAGACTACATATTTTCATCTCAGAATTGGAATATAGTTAGAAATCACTTTGCCTTCTTTGTTTGGACTGTACTAAGCCAGATTTGTTATTAACACATAATACATTGAATATTACTTTAGTTTATTTCCTAAGAGACCTTTAATTCAACCAAAAGCCACACCGTTGTATCTTATAATAATCTAAATGATTTTTAAGAGCAGATTTCCTGCTCCTGACCAGCTGTGTCTACACTGCTGTAACTTCACGTGACCGTGTGACTTAGACAGTCATCCTTAGGCCATGGTTACACTGGGGGTTTTTGTTTTTGTTTTGTTGCTGAATGATTACGTTTGCTGTGCCAGTTAAATAGAAATGCCGTTTTGGCAGGATAGCACGTTGCCCTACTGACAACGCTGAAATTGTTTTGGATACTCGCCAAAACTCGCCGACAACGTGTCATGTAATCTGCGCGGTAGATATTGACATCTGCGTGCCCTCACCAACGTCCGGTGACGACAGACAGCAGAGCTGTCCCAAATAGCTGCAGCTACCATGTGTTGTCAAGTTATTGTTATAAGGAGCCCAGTCCAAGCTACAACAGTTTGCATTCCCTTAACAATTGTTTGTATTGAGCCGTATTGTATTGTACCCATTCTGCAATCTGTTATTAAATAAAGTTTACATCCATTCATTCTGCTAGCATTAACGATTGCATGAGAAGCTGGCTAACGTGAGCTAACGTTAGCTACCTGCCGTAGCTACCAGACCCTGTTAGCTCAGAGCTCCTCTTTCAATCTTAACAAGCATTAAAAAAAATGGCCCAGTCATCTATTCACCTTTTTTTAATACATTGATTGATTGATTGATTGATTGATTGATTGATTGAAAAGTTTATTAACAGATTGCAAAATGGGTACAGTACAGTACAGCTAATGGTGTCTAATGTTATCTAGCTACTGATAGCTCCTGATATCATCAGTTTGGTGCTGGCTGGCTAACGTGAGCTAACGTTAGCTGCTAGCCACAATGTTATACTGTTATAATGGCATATCCCTATCACGTTAGCATGTAAGCTAACAAAATCGGCGACGATGAGACTAAACTCCGCTCTTGGTGGTCAATTGTGTTGATGTTAGTTTCGTTTCATCAACAAATGAGAGGCAGAACACACAGTGAATGTATCCGTTTTGTTTATTGCACTTTTATTGCACTTTCTTTTCTGAAAAATAAATGCTGTTGGCTAAATGGCTCACACGAGCCATTTAAAGATGGTGGTTTGTTGTTTTTTTGCAGGAAGTGTATTGGCACATTCAAGTTGTCTGATTGGTTGAAAATTGCCTTCATGTTCGCCACCTACTGCCACCTACTGCTTTGGCATTGTACTACATCACTGTGCTCAGGTCGCAAAACAAATGTCTAACTCGCCTGCCATTACGTTGCATTCTGGAAAGCTAAACTGACCTTGAAAATGAAACGAAAATACCCCTGTGTGTAACCGACGCCTTAATCAGCCAGGGCATTGTCTGAGCTTCTGTGGCTGAATTACATCCTTTTGTTCTAATGTCTCACATGTTGATGCATCAGCCCACCCCTTTCCTCATGTAAGGCAGCTACTAAGGCCAGTATATATATGCACATTCCAGGGTCCTCTATGGCACACAAGGTCCCTACAGTATTGAGTAGTTGAAACTTGGATATGGATGATTGGTTATTTATCAGACAATTATTGAGTTTATATTGGAAAATAAACACTGGTATCATTAAGCAGTTAATTATACCACATACGCAACTACAGGAAACAGAAGTACTATAATTAAGGAACAAGACGAGGAACATAATACACTGAACCAAGACAAGAGGAACACAATACAAATAACTAGATCCAGACAGTGAGACAAGATACAAGAGAGCCAACTAGACCTGGACAGTGAGACAAGATACAAGAGAGACAACTAGACCTGGACCGTGAGACAAGATACAAGAGAGATAACTAGACCTGGACAGTGAGACAAGATACAAGA
>NC_140166.1:68200669-68233169 GCF_963971535.1 Notolepis coatsorum | reverse complement strand
ATTCATGACAAGGAAATGGGTATTTTCTCTCTCCCGGCGCACTCCACCCTCGAGCGACACAAAAGAAAAGCTCTGTCCGGCTCGCTGCCGGGTCTGACAACAGAATAATGATTGATACTGGGCTTCGTCAGTCTTCCGTTACATGTACTTTTGACTTTGATGATGGCACGATATGGAGAGCTAACGGATCAGAATGGATATGTTTTGATTCTGGGTCATTAACAATGACAACAAACCTGTGCGGGAGAAGCGGGATAATTTGCTCATTTATCAATCTGTCACATATCGACTGCAGTACTTGGAGGGTATCATGGTTTAATGCCTTTTGGGTTTTTTCTTGTATCAGCAAATGTGCTTCGTGGCCTGAGATGGGACTAGAATACTTATTCCAAAAAAAAAACAATCATTCAGATCAATGGGCCAATACGGAGATACAGAATTCACCTAATGTTATTCCTTTCGTTTTAGACAGTTCAATCAATATCCATGAATATGAACAACTCTTTCCTATAGCGAGACGCCGGAGAAACAGATTCTAATATGTAAATAAGCCACCGAGAGACAAGCTTGGGAAGCGTCATTAGCAATGAATTGGAGACTTTTAAACAACATAATGATTTGAGCTTTTATAGGCAAACGGATCATGTCGCTGTATTACTAATGCATCATCTTGAATATGCGCCGCGGTGTTCCTGTAAATCACCACGGGTTCTGTCCCTCTGTCATGTCCACAGAGTTGGTCTCCTATCCGCTTTGACAGGAGAAACTCCAGCGTTAGTCTCTTCACCTCGAGAATCTGGCCTCTCGTTTTTTGGCTTCGGGCAATAGTATCCATCTGCAGAACGTCAGCGCAGCACTCGCAGTCCCCGTGCTGTCAGGCCCCTCAGGAATTTGTGAGCAAAAGTATAGTTACTGGCTGTACAATACTGCTGTAGGCCTATAATACTTATGTAAATAAGTAAGGCAATTGAAATATAACAGAACTTGCGGCATCATATTGTTAATTTTGTTGTCAAAATCTGCAGTACAGCTCAATACACACAATTGTTAAGGGGATGCAGACCAGAGAGAAAGACTTCCGTCTTGTTTACATCAGGGTCTCCCATTTTCAATTCATCATAAACAGGGACGTGCACAGGACTTTAGAGGGGCAGGTGCTCAAAGGCTGAAAAGGGCACTATACTTGTCTGTATATATTAACCGAGCGCGCGTAGCACGCGAGCACGATTTTTAAGGGCCCTTTTCGGGCGGGGGCCCCCTTTTTATGCTTTTTGGGGGGTTTTGGTGATCAATATTGAATATTGAACTATAATAATCAGTGCAGGAGCTCACTTATCCTTGAAAGACACTTTTATCACTGACTTAAAAGGCCCATACATCTCCATAAATGTTCAGGGGGGAGGGAATAAGTGCTTACCCTACAGACCCCAAGAAGTGCTGTATATATTCTGTATTGTTTAATATAAATGCATTTTTTATTCCAATCCCGATTTGTATTTGAGATTCCCAAATCCCATCGGACTTGACTTCTTCGTGTCCCTCAATGAGTGTAATACCAGCATTCAACTGTATGCGCCACAGCGGTCATCATCATCATCATCATCATCATCATCACCACGCTATGCATAAAATATATAGGTCTGCAGAGAGGCACGCTGAGGAGGCCGTGCAAACTGCAATGGAATATGGGGCATCTCTCTCTCTTTACCTAATATTTTGATTCTATCCTGACATTTTTCAGTTGGAAGGGCAGTCTATATGCATAACGGTAAAAAAAAATATATATATTTTTTTTTCAAAAATGGCACTTTTTTGATGAGGCTCAAAAAGGCAGGTGCTCAAGCACCCCTTGAATAGAATAGAATAGATCTTTATTTGTAATTGTTGGTACAACGAAATTTGTTAGGAACATCACCACTGGCATACAACATAAGATATAACATGTGCAAAATAATAATGTCAATAATAATAGTAATATAGTAATAAAGTAATAAAGTATCAATGTCCCAATGTCCCAATATATAACATACCATCATTGTCCCAAGTGCATTTAGTGCTTGTGCAAATAAATTAATAAATATAAATATAAATATTTCAGTCCAGTGAGTTGATGGAAGGAGGGGGAGGGGGGGGGGGGGGCGTTGACTTGCAAAGGATGAAGTATTGTATAGTGCAGCAATGCAAGTCCGGTTCACAGTTATTGTTGTAATGTGGGAGTGGGAGTTATGTCACCGGGGGTGGGATGCGGGGGGGGGGCAAGTTGTTGTTCGTCGTTGAGCAGCCTGACAGCCCGTGGGTAGAGGCTGTTTGTCAGTCTGCTGGTTCCGGACTGGATGGATCTGTACCTTCGACCAGAGGGCAGCAGTTGAAAGAGATGGTTTGCTGGGTGGTACTGGTCTAGTAAGATGTTATTTATACGCCGTAGGCAGCGGGAGGTAAAGACTGTGGAGATATCTGGGAGGCTAGCTCCAGTGATCCTCCTTGCAGCCTTGACCACTCTGTGGAGGGCCTCCTTCTCTGCCCTGGTGCAGCCAGTAAACCACACCAGTAGTCCGTACGTGAGTACACTCTCTACTGCGCAGTGGTAGAAGTTGGCCATCAGTCCCTGTGGGAGTTTAGCCCATTTAAGCTTCCTAAGATAGAAAAGGCGCTGCTGTGCTTTGCCCACAGCAGAGGCAATGCTGACCCCCCAGGACAGGTCATCAGACATTGTCACGCCCAGAAACTTAAATTTTGAAACCCTCTCCACCTCCTCATTCCCAATGAGGAGTGGAGAGTGGCTGAGGTCACCAGTCCTGCGGAAATCAATGATCATCTCCTTGGTCTTCGTGGGGTTGAGAGCAAGGTTATGACCATCGCACCACTCCACTAGTTGCTCAACCTCCCTCCTGTATGAGGTCTCATCATTCCCTCTGATGAGGCCAAGCACTGTTGTGTCGTCTGCAAATTTTACTATGAGGTTAGATGGAGAGGAGGAACAACAGTCGTGTGTGAAAAGTGTGTAGAGAAGTGGGCTGAGTACACACCCCTGAGGGGCCCCGGTGCTAATGGGCAGGGTGGGGGATGTGTGCTTGCCAATCCTGACATGTTCGATTTGTGAGAAAGTCCAAGATCCAGTTGCATAGTGTGGTGTTCAGTCCGAGTTTGTGCAGTTTACTGTGGAGCTTGTTGGGTAGAATGGTGTTGAAAGCTGAACTGAAGTCAACAAAAAGGAGTCTACCATATGTGTGCCTGTGCTCTAGATGTTCCAGCAGAGTGTGCAACACAATGGCAATAGCATCCTCTGTTGACCTGTTCTTCCGGTAGGCAAACTGGTTGTGGTCTAATGTTGGCGGTATGGAGGCTTTTATATGTTTCATGACCAGTCTCTCAAAGCATTTTGCGACGATGGGGGTGAGTGCCACAGGTCTGTAGTCGTTCAGGCCTGTGACTTTAGGTTTCTTTGGAACCGGGACTATTGTGGCTGCTTTAAGACATGCGGGAACCCAGGATGAGCCCAGAGACAGGTTGAAGATGGTGGTGAGAACTGGGGCTAGTTCAGCCGCACAGTCCTATGTGTGCACGTGCCTGATCATAAATGTACAGTTCCTTTGTATATATTTACTGTATGTCACAAACATGGCCGTAGCCAGCTATGAGGTCACCGAGGTCTGGACCTCGGTAACTATTTGTAACTATTAAAAAAAAAATATATATATATATAATTTTTTTTTTTTATAAAAAAAATTATAATTTATTATTATTTTTTGGTCAACGACCGGCCCACTACTAGGCTGAGACATCGGCCCATTGGTACTGACTGACACTGGGCTGGCCCAATCACATCTCTTACTAAGCACCCCCCCGCCAGTCGTGCAGGTATATGACTGAGAGGGGGGCTGGTACATGACTGAGATGGGGCTGGTACATGACTGAGAGGGGGCTGTGGTACATGACTGAGAGGGGGCTGGTACATGACTGAGAGGGGCTGGTACATGACTGAGAGGGGGCTGTGGTATATGACTGAGAGGGGGCTGTGGTACATGACTGAGAGGGGGCTGTGGTACATGACTGAGAGGGGGCTGGCTGGTACATGACTGAGAGGGGGCCGGTACATGACTGAGAGAGGGCTGGTACATGACTGAGAGGGGGCTGGTATACATGACTGAGAGGGGGGCTGGTATACATGACTGAGAGGGGGCTGTGGTACATGACTGAGATGGGGCTATGATACATGACTGAGATGGGGCTGTGGTACATGACTGAGAGGAGGCTGGTACATGACTGAGAGGGGGCTGGTACATGACTGAGAGGGGGCTGGTACATGACTGATAGGGGGCTGGTACATGACTGAGAGGGGGCTGGTACATGACTGAGATGGGGCTGGTACATGACTGAGAGGGGGCTGTGGTACATGACTGAGAGGGGGCTGGTACATGACTGAGAGGGGGCTGTGGTACATGACTGAGAGGGGGCTGGCTGGTACATGACTGAGAGGGGGCTGGTACATGACTGAGAGAGGGCTGGTACATGACTGAGAGGGGGCTGGTATACATGACTGAGAGGGGGGCTGGTATACATGACTGAGAGGGGGCTGTGGTACATGACTGAGATGGGGCTATGGTACATGACTGAGATGGGGCTGTGGTACATGACTGAGAGGAGGCTGGTACATGACTGAGAGGGGGCTGGTACATGACTGAGAGGGGGCTGGTACACGACTGATAGGGGGCTGGTACATGACTGAGAGGGGGCTTGTACATGACTGAGATGGGGCTGGTACATGACTGAGAGGGGGCTGTGGTACATGACTGAGAGGGGGCTGGTACATGACTGAGAGGGGGCTGTGGTACATGACTGAGAGGGGGCTGTGGTACATGACTGAGAGGGGGCTGTGGTATATGACTGAGAGGGGGCTGTGGTACATGACTGAGAGGGGGCTGGTACATGACTGAGAGAGGGCTGGTACATGACTGAGAGGGGGCTGGTATACATGACTGAGAGGGGGGCTGGTATACATGACTGAGAGGGGGCTGTGGTACATGACTGAGATGGGGCTATGGTACATGACTGAGATGGGGCTGTGGTACATGACTGAGAGGAGGCTGGTACATGACTGAGAGGGGGCTGGTACATGACTGAGAGGGGTCTGGTACATGACTGAGAGGGGGCTGGTACATGACTGAGAGGGGGCTGGTACATGACTGAGAGGGGGCTGGTACATGACTGAGAGGGGGCTGGTACATGACTCAGATGGGGCTGTGGTACATGACTGAGAGGGGGCTGGTAGATGACAGAGTGGGCTGGTATACATGACTGAGAGAGGGCTGGTACATGACTGAGAGGGGCTGGCTGGTACATGACTGAGAGGGGCTGGTACATGACTGAGAGGGGGCTGGTACCATGTATTGGGCATCGTTGTAGGTCAAACCATTAAAAAGTTAATTTCCACGGCAGCCATTTTGGATTTTGGTCTCTCACAAATTTCCCCCGCCTTTTTAAAAAATCCATTGAGAAACGAAGTGCCACAGATGACCCAACTACTAGGTCCATATCGTATCATCATAATATTATTTTTTAAATCATTAGGATAAGGGTTCCCTTGATAAAGATGATTGAAAAGGCTGTATAATATACAACACCAGTAGCTCAACTGCAAAAACTGCTTTTTTATTTGATTTGATTTATTTGGAAATTAAAAACACATCATAAAAACAAATGATCTTGACCAATTTGTATTCCTGAGGATATCACCTAAAAGCATTCATTAACAAGCATTAACACTTATTTCCAAGGTGGTCCTCGATGGAAGACATAAAAACACAGCACATTATAGCCTACTCAACTGTTGTCCTGTAAACTGTAAACGTCCTAACACAACCCCCTCCAATGTACAGTAAAAATGACCAAGTATGGTCTTGTCAATATTCCAATGTACAGTGTTGCTTGTACAGTTGTACAGTGTCCCCCACCCACCCACCCCTCCTACCCAACCCCCCCCCCCCCCCCCCACTCCTACCCAACCTCACCCCCACCCACCCAACCTCCCCCCCCCCCCCCCCAACCCCCCCCCCCCCCCCCCACCCAACCACCTCCAGTGTACAGTACCCCCCCCCCCCCCCCCCCACCTACCCAACCTCCTCCAATGTACAGTTTCTACGTCAAATATATACTTCTTTTCTGGACTCTTTTCGTATCACAAACAGTACTGTATTTGCAAATCTGGTATGTCATAAATGTATAGATGTAGCAGTACTGTCTATCTGTATGTCATATATGTTACGATGTAGCAGTACTGTCTATCTGTATGTCATATATGTTACGATGAATTGAAAATGGGGGACCCTGATGTAAACAAGACGAAACTCTTTCTCTGGTCTGCATCCCCTTAACACTTTCAGCGCCACGCCTGGTTTTCCGTTTTACCGCTTAAATGCCACCATCGGCGCCAATGTTAACGTTAATATCACCTAATCTATGTTTTAAATTAAGGCTATGTGTCTAATCTGCCCATCGCATTATCAAAGACTATTTTCCAGTCAGTGCTGTGAAGGCAGATTGTTTTTTTATCGCGTCGTTGCCGTTTCAGAGCAGTTAGAAAAGCCCCCGTTTTGATATAAAAAACAGCTCATTCTGGAGCATTCTATGAAAATCGTCTTTTAGTGGAATATTCCACAACGTTGATATTCGTCTGCCTTTTTATGAATCGTTTTCAAATAAACGCTAGATGATCAATATTATACGTGCACGCACGCACATTACGGCCGCGCACTGATAATCGCTCCGTTGATTTCCTCACTGACTTTTACAGTGAAACCGAAAGAAGACATTTCACAAAACAGCTTATAACTTCATCAAACTTACTCTGATTATCCTACCACTGATAACATAGAGTCCTTACCTGACATCAGATGGTATCCAACTGGTATATTCCAATTCCTGATCACCATTCGAAAAAATCGATACGTGTATGGATCCAACGCGATACAGTAGAACTCCATGATCCGCGGGGATCTGAGGCTCCAGAATGAACTCTAGTAACCCCGGCTGGATCAGTGAACTGGAAAATGTTGAGTACCGGATTTTTTTCCCCATTCATTTTCATTGAGTCCATTCCAAAATCACTTATGTCATCTGGGAGACGACAGGGGGCGCTTTTTTCCACAGTGATCGCCGGCGCCCCTCGGCTATACTCGGGTAGGCTCGGGTGATGCAATAATTTTTCAGATCGCAAAAAAAAAATTATAATAATAATTCCGAGAAATCTCGTGAGTGGCATGCAACAACCTATAAAAAAACCAGAGAAATCTTGTGAGTGGCACTCAAAGTGTTAACAATTGTATGTATTGAGCTGTACTGTACTGTACCCATTGTGCAATCTGTTAATAAAGTTTTCAATCAATCAATCAAAACCATGTCTTTCTCTGTGCAATGGATAGTAACCGTGTTGGCAGCCATGGCAATGGATCTTGTCATGTGTTTTCCAGCTGCCTTTGGGAGACCCTGGGCTTCTCTCTAAAGAGATAGCACAGAGCCTCGAGCTGGTTTCCTACGATATGAGATATATTTCACCAGGCAATCGATGTGGTACAACTCATCTGGGAAGCGGCGGATGCTCTCTCTGCTCGTGTTCCTTCCCTGCCTCCTCCTTTTCCACATGTGCGAGTCCAGGGAATAGCCATGATGAGAACACTGAGAGGGGGGGGGGATTTGTCAATGTATCAAATATGTTGAGAGGCATCCGAGAGGGAAGTGCAATTACACAGAGACTGATGGAGAGCGGAACCCCGGGAACTTTCTCCGTGTAACTTTCTTCTCTGCCCGTGTTTTCATCCTTCCTGAGAGCGTAGAGTCTTGGGTTGTGAATTCATTGCACTGTTTATTCATTCCATGAACAATAACATACCTTATTTACGCGCCTTATTTATGGAGACCTGAGCAACGTGTAATTGTGTGGGTTCCTAATTAGTAGAGGCGGGGGGGGGGGGGGGACGACGACGACAATACAGCACAGTATTGTGATATTTTGTCAGCCAATATTGTATCGATACATAGAAGCCAAAGCATTGGTCTTTTCAAAATAATATATTTTCTTTTGCTGCAATACAAATGATTGAAGTGAGATGAACAGACTGAACACGTTATCTTATCAAAATGGGTTCAAACTGGAGGGAAGCCTGTCAGGTTTTAAACTGGGGATACCAAACAGAGAAGGTAAAGATGACTTTAAACTGTTAAACAGTAATCCACAACAATTTTATTGCACTGTAAAAAACTGTGATTTTATATATCTGCACTTGATCTGCACTTAATTTTATGTCTATTTATTATTATTATTATTATTATTATTATTATTATTATTATTATTATTATTATTATTATTATTATTATTATTATTATTATTATTATTATTATTATTATTATTATTATTATTATTATTATTATTATTATTATTATTATTATTATTATTATTATTATTATTATTATTATTATTATTATTATTATTATTATTATTATTATTATTATTATTATTATTATTATTATTATTATTATTATTATTATTATTATTATTATTATTATTATTATTATTATTATTATTATTATTATTATTATTATTATTATTATTATTATTATTATTATTATTATTATTATTATTATTATTATTATTATTATTATTATTATTATTATTATTATTATTATTATTATTATTATTATTATTATTATTATTATTATTATTATTATTATTATTATTATTGTTATTATTATTATTGTTATTATTATTATTATTATTATTATTATTATTATTATTATTATTATTATTATTATTATTATTATTATCATTATTATTATTAGGTTAAACAGATTATATGTTTTTGTTTGGGGACATCATTTTCAAGGTTATACATCGTAATATATCGCAATACTCGCGCATAGTGTAAACTGTTTAAAATCGCAATACTGTCGTATCGGGCCTCTAATGATTCCCACCCCCTTCAAAGCACCTTCTGTGAAGAGACACACACACACAAGAAAAACAAAGAAAAAACACCTCATCGCCTACAAACTTCAACACTTCTCATGCAACATATAAGCTGTTTCTAGTTTGTCAACGTCACTGAGAAGTCTAAATTGTTTCCAATTACTCAAGGGGGGAACCATTGCTCTAGGCTCCCTCCACAGTCCATAGCAATCCAAAAACACAGTCTCTCTAGACATTACTGGCAGGAACAATAACAAATAAAGCAAAGAGATCTTGCCCTTGGAAAACAAACAAGCCACTGCTTCTTGATCGTGATTCCTGTGTGAATACAATGATTTGGTGAACTGCATTCCTGTGTTTTCCATCTATCGCCAGTAATGACTTTTTCTTTAGACAGGGGTGTCAAACTCAAAGTACCAAGGGGGACGAAGTGAAAAGCACAGATGCTTTTGTGGGGCCGGACACATAATAATACCTAATACTACCTAACAAAAAGGTGCATTTTCCTGAGGTCACCTGCCTAACTGGCCATTTTGTTTATCTATTCAGTTTGTACACCAGGCCAGCTCAATATGTTGTTGTAAATGCACTTCTGTTCATTCTCTGGTGCTTCAATGAATACAATGATGGCTGTTTAAAAGGAGTAAAGAGGCATCATTTATGGATAATTGGCTTATTATAGATGTATTTTTTATATATTGAAATTATATTAGGATTTAATTAATGATTCACCCACAAGAGCAATTCTATAGGTTAAACCGGTCCTGGAGAACTAAGTGGAATGCACACACATGAACGCACACACACACACACAAGCAACACATCTCTCACCTCAGCATCTCTTTCTACCATAGCTTTAGTTTATCTAGCATTTTCATGGATTTGATTCCAGAGTGGGTATGATGAATTAGCAATAATCCACGTGATAAAATTGGATGCAACCGATTAAAACCACGGCTTGGAGCGAAAGTAAATAAAAACACGAGGTGCAACTGAAGGTTAAATACTGGGTCCTCCTCCAATGATCCATGAAAGCAGATTGATGCATTTTTTTTTTTTTTTTACTTTGACCAGTCAGCTGGTTCTTTTCGCGTTTATCGCTTTTTCTGGTCAAGTATGACCGACAGAAACAGGTTGAATGTGGGTATAGATGGGGGGAAAGACACTCTGAGAAAGTACGGCTTGTCCGGGAGTCGAACTCGCTACCCCAGATCCGTGACGCGCACGGTTGTCCCCGACGCCGAAATAGCGTTCGAGGTACACAGTGAGCTACTGGAGCTCCCCAGATTGATGCATTTTTATTCAATAAAAACACGATGCAGGTGCAGATAAGGCTCTCTGCGCTTGCCTGAAAAGTCAGGATATTTATGCGCAAGGTGCGCTTGATTTAAATCACAGGCCAGTTGAATTGCGTATAGGGGTGAGGCAGCGGGCCAAAATGATAAGCAAATTCAGTCTGGGGGCCAGGTTTTTTCAGACATTACTTACTTTTACTTTACCACACAGTACTTTGGAACATCACGTCTGCTGTGACCGCGATTCACTTCATAGAAGCTACTGGCAGTGGCAGATTTCCAAGTTGAGCCATGATGACTGTGCTGGTTGAAAATGAACCAATGTGTTGAGGCTGCATTTTTTAAATCGCCATACTTTCTTTGCTGCCTTCCAGGTAAAATATTGATATATTAGATTGGTAATGCTTTAATGAGAGGTCTTGTCTGAGGTGTGTTGTATTATATATAGTATATAATAGTAGTATCAATAATAATTACTATTACTAGTATTTTTACTGTTGTTATATATATAATTTTCATTTAAGCACTGTGCTCCTATATGTGCTACATTTCTCTGCTCATAAATCTCCTGCAGCTTCTCTAACCTCCATTGTAACGGCCTCAGCCTCACTGTGGTAACCTCCATTGTAACTAGGGCTGGGTTGAAAAAAATTGAGATTTCCAGATTCTGAATCGACCTTCATTTGAATTAGCGATTATCGATTCATAAAATCCCAAGATCGATCTAAAATCGATCCAATTGAGTCGTTATGCCAATTTCCTTCCTTGTCGTTGCACGCATTGCCCCACTGTCGGTCTGGGGAGGGTGTAGTTAGTAGACCAGGGGTCTGCAATTAAGTTTGGCCTCTGGATAGGTATTTTCCATTGGTTCGCCCAGCCCACGTGACCATTTCTAGCATTTCCATTGGCTATAGTGACAAACATAGATAATGATTGTGGAAATACAGCAAATCTACGAAACCACTTACTGAGACATCACCCAGACGTGACATATGCAAAAGCCAATGTTCCGATAAAAAGTACATTCATGCTTCACTGCTTGAGAGTAAATTCTTATTGATATTTTTAACGATGCAACATGTTAGAGGGTTCCTTGAACCATTCAAATTGTATAGCATTCAATCGAATTTAATCGGAAATCAAATCGATTCGGGACCTTGTGAATTGGAATCGAATTTAATCGGAAATTGAATCGATTCGGGACCTTGTGAATCGGAATCTAATAGTTTTGGGAAATCAGTGGCGATACACAGCCCTAATTGTAACGGTACAGAAGTCAGCCTCACACTTCATCTGATTTTCATAACACTCCCCTCCTTACAGGTGATGCAGAAGGAGTGATAATTATCTTATCCGTCCTGGAGGGCTTGGCGCCGGGAAAGGTGCACAGCGCTGTCGACATCACACTCATTATAAAACGTCCTGTCCCAACTCATCTAAAAGTATGATAATCCTTTTTGCCCTTGTGCTGGGGAGCCACACATTATCTTATCTGCATCTTCAGATTATCATTGACAATGGGACTGATGTAAACCCGGACATCACTGTTGGCCATGAATAATTCACGTCTCTGGTTTTGGTGTCGAGGGATCTAAAGTGGCTAAATATTCACCAAATGCTTTCTGTGAGGAAGGGGCCGTCACTTCCTGACCTGATGGATGCACTGCATTTTATATGGGTAAGTCAAACACTTAGAGGCAGATTGAGGTTGGCTATATGTTTGCTGCTGAATAGAGCAAGGAAAAGAGACATTAATAGCAGTTAAAGGCCCAATCCATAATCCTAAATGAAACAAGTAGCTCCACAACAACAACAACAACAAAAAGTGACGTTAGTGAGCGTAGACGTGCAGTTGTTCTCACAAGGGTTATCTTTATGCCTATAGGGACAGGTTCCATGGAGTACTCCCCTTTTCAACATCAGTGGCAGTGTGCAAAGTAGGCTATTGTAGATTTCCATAACTATACTTTACAAATAATTAGTAAGTAGCACGCTCCAGGGCGGTTAGGTGGCCGAGCGGAGATTGCGTTCGTCACCAACCCCGGAGCTGTGAGCTGGATTCGCCTGTTCGAATCCAGCTCACAGCTCCGGGGTTGTCACCAGCTTGGCTGGCCGTCTGCACTAATACAATTGGCTGTATTAGAGGGTGGGAGAAGCTGGCGGGGTGGGTCCGGGTCGTTGTAAACAGCGACTCCTACAGTTCGGTCGGGGCGCCTGCTAAGCGCGGATAGGACTTGAGGGGGATAGTGTGATCCTTCCACACGCTACATCCTCTCGATGAGAATCCGCGCTGCCAGGTGAAAAGAAGCGGTGATTGGCTGGACGTGTGTCGGAGGAAGCACGTGGTAGCCTCCACTCTCCCAGATGATCTGACTGTGGGGGGTAAGTGCGCAGCGACCAGGAAGGGACTGGGAATTGGCATACGACTAACATTGGGATGGGAGAAAATCGGAGGAAAATGGAGGGGGAAAAAGATAAAAAAAAAAAAAAGTAAGTAGCACGCTCCAGGATAATAGTTCAGAACACAGGATTCAATTGGTCAGACCCGCTTGAGGAAGTTTACTCGTCAATTGCCGTCACAGCTCTCATAAATGATTCCTCCTACTGATCCTACCCTCAAATCTATACCTCTTTTATAGTGAAATAGCACAATGAGTTTGTTATGTGCTTTTCTGTGTGGAGCAAGGTGACCTCGACTGACTTCTGTGTGTACGTGGCTCTATTGCAAAATGTGTGAGGGGGCTGTATGTGTCTTCATGGACAAAAGGACAGAAAGCGAGACTCCATATTATGTGTTGATAATGTGTTGGTTTTTATGTAGATATATAGGGGAAACAGGCTTTCTCCACCACAAGATCTACCGAAACGTACACTTAACACGGAATGTGTACCTCTTAACTGGCACCGACCCGCCCCCCCCGGGACGTTTTGAGGACAATTCGCCCACCGGCACGACACTTTGGCGACCTCTATCGGCTCGGGTGTGCATATTTTTTAATACAATATATATATATATATATATATATAAATATCTAATTAAAGCATTCGTTACATGCCGATATGTGAGGCGTGCGCCAAAGTACACGGCAGACTTTAATTTTTTTCCGAATACCACCCTGGTACCATACCACTCTAGCTCTGTCAATAATTTGGCAATCTCGAGAATTATTGAACAGGGTTGTAAGTAACCAATGAGTTTGGCTTTCCAATGATACTCCACATGGGGATGGTCGAATCAGGGATCTAGGTGAAAAATCATGAGCAAAAACAGGAAGAGAAAAACACGCGGAATGCATTGGAGTCTATGAGAAAACTGAAACCTGCAGAGCTTTTTTATAAAAAAATTTACCGAAATCGCTCCTAATCACTCATGTACTACACAAGACTTCAGGCTATGGACCGAGGGTGTTTTTTCAGTCATACCAATTTCTTTGGAAATATACTTTTGAATATTGCAACTACTACAGAAAAACGTGAGTATATAAGTTCAAGTTCAGACCTATGTTACTCTATTTCATTAGCACTAAAAGTGAATTTTCTTTATTGTAGCAGAAACTTCAGAATGGTATCTGTCAAAAGAGACCAGGCTCATGGATGTGCTATAAGTATAAAGTATAGTATTTTGGTTTGCAAAAAATGTATGCAGTCCTCAAGTTCAAGTAAAAGAAATTCCACTTTTCTGGGAGGCCAGTTAAGAGGTTAAGGAAAGGGACCATTTCTGATGATTGCGAGAAGTCAAAATTACACTGGTCTGGTCCTTTAAGTAAGAGACAGTTCCAGAAATGTGATTCCCATCTACATATCAAACTCTTTGAGAACATTCAGTATGTGAATCAGAGCTGCGCTATTTTCACCTGAGCAAGGAGTGCATTTGAATATCGGCCGCTCAGTGCTGCGTTGTATTATTAGGCTATTATGGGCAAACATATAAGAATTACTGGCATATTACCTGTAATTTAATGTCCAAATTGCCACTTTTCCCACACATTGCCTGCTGTTTACCTTCACTTTCACGTTGAGAGGGAGCCCAGACTTCCCTGCCTCCTGCCCATACTATACTGTCTCCTGCCCAGACCTCACTGCCTCCTGCCCAGACTTCACTGTCTCCTGCCCAGACTTCACTGTCTCCTGCCCAGGCTTCACTTTCTCCTGCCCAGACTTCACTGCCTCCTGCCCAGACTTCACTGTCTCCTGCCCAGACTTCACTGTCTCCTGCCCAGGCTTCACTTTCTCCTGCCCAGACTCCACTGTCTCCTGCCCAGACTTCACTGCCTCCTGCCCAGACTTCACTGTCTCCTGCCCAGACTTCACTGCCTCCTGCCCAGACTTCACTGTCTCCTGCCCAGACTTCACTGCCTCCTGCCCAGACTTCACTGTCTCCTGCCCAGACTTCACTGTCTCCTGCCCAGACTTCCCTGTCTCCTGCCCAGACTTCACTGCCTCCTGCCCAGACTTCACTGCCTCCTGCCCAGACTTCACTGTCTCCTGCCCAGACTTCACTGCCTCCTGCCCAGACTTCACTGTCTCCTGCCCAGACTTCACTGTATCCTGCCCAGGCTTCACTGCCTCCTGCTGCAGACTTCACTGCCTCCTGCCCAGACTTTACTGCCTCCTGCCCAGACTTCCCTGCCTCCTGCCCAGACTTCACCGCCTCCTGCCCAGACTTCACTGTCTCCTGCCCAGACTTCACTGTCTCCTGCCCAGACTTCACTGTCTCCTGCCCAGACTTCACTGTCTCCTGCCCAGACTTCACTGTCTCCTGCCCAGGCGTCCCTGCCTCCTGCCCAGACTTCACTGCCTCCTGCCCAGACTTCACTGTCTCCTGCCCAGACTTCACTGACTCCTGCCCAGACTTCACCGTCTCCTGCCCAGACTTCACTGTCTCCTGCCCAGACTTCACTGTCTCCTGCCCAGACTTCACTGCCTCCTGCCCAGACTTCCCTGTCTCCTGCCCAGACTTCACTGTCTCCTGCCCAGGCTTCCCTGTCTCCTGCCCAGACTTCACTGTCTCCTGCCCAGACTTCACTGGCTCCTGCCCAGGCTTCCCTGTCTCCTGCCCAGACGTCACTGTCTCCTGCCCAGACTTCACTGTCTCCTGCCCAGACTTCACTGTCTCCTGCCCAGACTTCCCTGTCTCCTGCCCAGACTTCACTGTCTCCTGCCCAGGCTTCACTGTCTCCTGCCCAGGCTTCACTGTCTCCTGCCCAGGCTTCACTGTCTCCTGCCCAGACTTCACTGCCTCCTGCCCAGACTTCCCTGTCTCCTGCCCAGACTTCACTGTCTCCTGCCCAGACTTCCCTGTCTCCTGCCCAGACTTCCCTGTCTCCTGCCCAGACTTCACTGTCTCCTGCCCAGGCTTCACTGTCTCCTGCCCAGGCTTCACTGCCTCCTGCCCAGACTTCACTGTCTCCTGCCCAGACTTCACTGTCTCCTGCCCAGACTTCACTGTCTCCTGCCCAGGCTTCACTGTCTCCTGCCCAGACTTCACTGCCTCCTGCCCAGACTTCCCTGTCTCCTGCCCAGACTTCACTGTCTCCTGCCCAGACTTCACTGTCTCCTGCTGCAGGCTTCACCGCCTCCTGCCCAGACTTCACTGTCTCCTGCCCAGGCATCACTGCCCCCTGCCTCCTGCTCGCTCTGCATCTTTCTCTCATAAATACAGTATTTGATTGTATTGATTTGATCATGGTCATGTTGCTCTTGTTAGGGTTGCGGTAGCTGAACCCAATAGCAGAGACACAGGGAGAGAGAGAGTGGAGCGTTTTAGGATATTTATTCCAGTAGGAACCATGCGGCGAATGTGCAACAATGGAATGTGCCGAAAGTGCGATCAGGAGCGCTCTTCGTTCTCCTCGGGAAGGTCCGGGCGGGCGGCGTCTCGATAGACAGCGTAGGCCGGCAGCGGATTGTCCTGGGCACAGGGAGAACAACGGTTAGAGAAGGAGAGAGCAGCAAGGTAGGATACGTCCTCGTACCTAGGTTGGCTAGTTAACACTTGGACGATTGGCGACAGGATCCATGGGGTGTATATCGGGATGGGTTGATGAGCGGATGACCCTCAGCCGCGTTGATTGCTGCCAGTTGACAGCGTGCGAACGCTGCTGCAGGAAGCTGCCCATGTAAGGGCACGGAAGGAGGGGGACAGAGGTAGGCCCGGGCTGTGATTGTGACAGCTATAGCCTACACTGTAAAAAAAAAACTGCATTATTTTACAGATTACCTTTGTTTTTCTACTTTAAGTGTGAATACCATAACAATAAAGTAAAGGACCTTTTATCAAAATATTAACCATTAAATAAAGGTTCTAATCTGTAAATGTATTTGATTTGAAGTGTTTGGAAACCAATGATGCCAGACATTTACCATTTTCTTGCAGCTTTTTTTTCTTACAGTGTACACTTGAATTGATATGTTTCATGTCAAATTATCCATGGTCTCGCCTTATACAATGGCAACAATTATGCACACATATTTGGGTGCTATCCACTCATTATTCTCCTCCCGCGTTACCCTCTGGAAATAATAATATATGAACTGGCCTGCATTCGGCACAAGGGAAATTAATACTCTTCTGCACGTTCACAAAATGTCACATTTACACAATTCTCAAAACCCCTTTTGATTAAATCACACGGTAGCCTATCGGCGCATCGATGCTCCGAGATGCCAAAAACCAGTCACCATCAACTCCAGTGTCAGCTTTCACAAACAGAGTGCTCCCCCCACTCTTTCTGTGAATGGGGGGGGGGGGGCAGGAGTGAGCAGGAGTGAGCGGGAGTGAGGGTGGAGAGCTGTGTGGAGGCACGAGTGAGACTCCTTTAGTTATTCTGCTCACATGCTCTGATGTCAATACCCCACATGTTTATATGCGGTCAGCGATGAGGCTTTTTAAGGGTACTTGTGAACAAATCACTTGTTCCTTATATAATTACAGTACTGTATGTGCCCACTGTAGGCCTCTTATCTGTGCTGCTGATACTTGACCATATTAGAGGCTATCTGCAAAGAGCCACTGAAATGCTTGACGCTACCATACAGGTTCCTGACCACACACACACGCACGCACGCATGCACGCACGCACGCACGCACGCACGCACGCACGCACGCACGCACGCACGCACGCACGCACGCACACACACACACACACACACACACACACACACACACACACACACACACACACACACACACACACACACACACACACACACACACACACACACACACACACACACACCTAGCAGATGAGATAGCTTAAAGTCCCCATGAAACAGCTAGCGGAATTCTATTTGATTGCACATACTGTATGCGTTTCCTGTAAAAACAGGAAGCTAGGGAGAGACTTGTCATGGATATTGATTGGCGTCTACAGTAGCCAATATAGTAGCTGAATGTGCATTACGGTCTAGCAAGCTAATGATAGCAACGTTACGCAACATTAGTAATGTTAGCTAGCAAGCGAACATTGAACATTTGTTCAATTAAGTTAAGTTAAGTTAAGAGGTTGAGAGATAGCTTAGTTATAATGTGCTGTAAATGGCCTTCTAGAAAGCATTTCATCGGACGCAAAATTTGTATAATACGCCCCCGTGTGCAGGATGACTCAGAAATTATTTGTATCCACTTTTTCTCCCTATTTTCTATTTTTCTCCCATCCCAATTTCGTGTTTCCAATTCTCCACTCCCCTGTCTTGAACGTTGCTTGCATATGCCCCCACGGGTCGGTTGTACAGAGGATAGAAGCCTTGCATCACGTGTCCCCTCCGGTACACAAGGAGGCAGCATGTCACATCTTTTCACCTGCCAGCGTGGACTCTCATTGGCGAGTTGTAACGTGTGGGAGGGTCACACTACCCCCGCTATTTCCTGTCTCTCCTGTGCAGGTGTCCCCAACCGACCTGTAGGAGTCGCTGTCCACAACGTCCAGATTACCACCCATCGACTTCCACCCGCTGACTCTGCCAATTGAGCCAGTATGACGGCCGGCCCAAGTCGGAGGCAATGCTGACACCCGGATTCGAGACCGGAATCTCTTGCATTGGTGACGAGCGCAATCTCTGCTGCGCCACCCAGCCGCTCAGACATTTATTTGTATTGTTTTCCAGGAAATGACAAACTCTAAAATGTCCTTAAGAATACCTGCAAAACTCCTTTTTTGTCATTGTTGGGACAGATACTGACATATAGGTGACAATCAGTGCAAGACATTATATGATAAAAGAACATAAACATCTATTTAGATTTCATTTGAAGTATTACTCAGTAAGAGACTTCCCATTTCATCTCAGTCGCCCGGCTGTGAAATGTTCCCCCGTTTCCTCCCCGACGGGTCTCTTATTATAAATGCACGTCTGGCGCAGTAGCTGTCGCTGTTGCCAGCCGGCGTGGGGGCCTTATGCTTCAAGCCGGGGAGAGAAGTAGAGAACAGGAATAGGTAGGTGGGTGGGGACGGCAGGGGGGACACTCTAGAAACAAGGATTTATGACTTTCCACCTCATTTGCATAATGGTATGCGTCTCACGCCGTGTGAGTACACAGTGCCTGCGAGGACGATCGGTTTGTATCTCAAACTGCACCATAAAGATAAGAGAGAAACACGCCGATAAACAGGAATCCACTGGTTCCTACCGCGTGTCAAATTATTTAAGACGACCCAACTGGCTGGAAGCTATTGCATCATCCCTGCATAGGCACATTTCTGTACCATGATGGCCAGGTATCATACTGTAGGTGAAGAGTTGCTACAGGCATTTGTTTTTGGGAATAGCAACAACGGTGTGTATTCCTGCATATTGATTTTATGTGCTACAATATTAGTTTATGATATTGACTAACTGATTTGGTGTTATGCTTGTTTGGCTCAAACAGACCTTGAAATAAACTCATCAGCAGCCTTTATGTACCTGGTATTTCTTTGAAATTCTGCCTTAAAGGGGCAGTGCACCCAAAATTAAAAAAATACCCGTATACATTAGAAACATTTGTGAATGCGGCGGTTAGGTGGCCGAGCGGAGATTGCGTTCGTCACCAACCCCGGAGCTGTGAGCTGGATTCGCCTGTTCGAATCCAGCTCACAGCTCCGGGGTTGTCACCAGCTTGGCTGGCCGTCTGCACGAATACAATTGGCTGTATTAGAGGGTGGGAGAAGCTGGCGGGGTGGGTCCGGGTCGTTGTAAACAGCGACTCCTACAGTTCGGTCGGGGCGCCTGCTAAGCGCGGATAGGACTCGAGGGGGATAGTGTGATCCTCCCACACGCTACGCCCTCTCGATGAGAATCCGCGCTGCCAGGTGAAAAGAAGCGGTGATTGGCTGGACGTGTGTCGGAGGAAGCACGTGGTAGCCTCCACTCTCCCAGATGATCTGACTGTGGGGGGTAAGTGCGCAGCGACCAGGAAGGGACTGGGAATTGGCATACGACTAACATTGGGATGGGAGAAAATCGGAGGAAAATGGAGGGGGAAAAAGACCAATAAAAAAAAAAAAAAACATTTGTGAATAATTGTCATCACTTTGAAATAAGCCACACCCCCTTTCATATCTCATTCACTCGTTTGTCGTAGAGACGAATGGGAGGTGTCAGCGGATGGGGAAAGTACTTTAGCACTCTGAGATTTGGTTTCCAAATGTAGAGTGCACTATAAATCGAATATATTATTATTATTATTATTATTATTATTATTATTATTATTATTATTATTATTATTATTATTATTATTATTATTATTATTATTATTATTATTATTATTATTATTATTATTATTATTATTATTATTATTATTATTATTATTATTATTATTATTATTAAAGTAAAGCATGCACAGGTCATCAGGTGCAGCACAAACATCAGTAACAGTGGCCAAGGAGGAAAAATTATCCACACAACCGTATATGAACGTATTCATGTACACTATTCTCAGTCGCTCTATAAGCCATACATGTCTCTGACTCAGTATCTATTTCTGACACTATAATGTAAACAGCCTATGATATATAATCAACGAAGGGAGATGTACCTTATGGACTAATGATGAACATAGTCGAGACACAGTATATGCATCATGAGAACTCACATGTCAGATGATCTTATGTTGTGTATATGTATCAAGTAAAATGACTCTGTGAGAGATGTAAAAATATCCATGTACACACTCTCTCTTCTCTTCTTCCACCCTCCTCTACCCTTGGCTCTTTATCCTCTCCTCTCCGCCTCCCTTCTTCCCCACTCTTCTTACTAATGAAAGAGCATTTTTATTTCACTAACAGTATGGATCCATATTGTAACACACAATCTTATTGAACTTTAAGAATTGTCTCCTAATCATCATTCCGATATTAATTTCAATATTAGTATTCAGATTTCTATTCGTAATACAATCGGACTTGATTTACATCAAAACACATATCATTACACAGTGTCAGTCTATTATTTTTGAGGTGTCAATGAACGCAGTACAGACTACGACTTGCATTGGTCTAGGTATAACTATGCCCCCATGCTTACATGTTTACTAGTGTTATAATATAATAATGTGTAATAGTGTGTATTCATTTAATTGTGTAATTGTGTAATAGCGTACTAGTGTGCTAGTGTAATAGTGTAATAATCAAATAGTGTATTAGAGATAATGCGAGGAGATCTGCTTTCACTGGTCTATGTTTTCCCTGCCGCTGCACTTAAGCCCCGCCCTATGTGCGCTACTAGAGAACAAATGGGTGGCTGCCGCCTAGTTCTATATGAGCTGCGAGGCTCATGGCGCTAGCTAGGGGGCGACAGAGAGGAGTGCGCCTTCAGGATTACAAACCATGACGTGAGGATGTCTTCCAAGAGGGTGAACACCAGGAAGGCAGCAGGATCAGATGGCATCCCCAGGCATATTCTTAAAGCCATGCATGGACCAGCTAGTGGCGGTTTTCTCAGCAATATTAAATGTATCCCTATAGCCGAGTCTGTCACATGCTATAAGAGGTCCATTATTGTCCCTGTGCCCAAGAAACCCAGCCTGCCTGAATGACTGAATACTGCCCAAGAGCACTGGCCTCTGTAGCTACACAGAGTTTCTGAGAGGCTAGTCGAGGGGCTATATCTTACTGCCCTGTAGCACTGACCTCTGTAGCTACACAGAGTGTCTGAGAGGCTAGTCGAGGGGCTATATCTTACTGCCCTGTAGCACTGACCTCTGTAGCTACACAGAGTGTCTGAGAGGCTAGTCGAGGGGCTATATCTTACTGCCCTGTAGCACTGACCTCTGTAGCTATACAGAGTTTCTGAGAGGCTAGTCGAGGGGCTATATCTCACTGCCCTGTAGCACTGACCTCTGTAGCTATACAGAGTTTCTGAGAGGCTAGTCGAGGGGCTATATCTTACTGCCCTGTAGCACTGACCTCTGTAGCTATACAGAGTGTCTGAGAGGCTAGTCAAGGGGCTATATCTTACTGCCCTGTAGCACTGACCTCTGTAGCTATACAGAGTTTCTGAGAGGCTAGTCGAGGGGCTATATCTTACTGCCCTGTAGCACTGACCTCTGTAGCTATACAGAGTGTCTGAGAGGCTAGTCAAGGGGCTATATCTTACTGCCCTGTAGCACTGACCTCTGTAGCTATACAGAGTTTCTGAGAGGCTAGTCAAGGGGCTATATCTTACTGCCCTGTAGCACTGACCTCTGTAGCTATACAGAGTTTCTGAGAGGCTAGTCGAGGGGCTATATCTTACTGCCCTGTAGCACTGACCTCTGTAGCTACACAGAGTTTCTGAGAGGCTAGTCGAGGGGCTATATCTTACTGCCCTGTAGCACTGGCCTCTGTAGCTATAGTTTCTGACATTACCTTAGACATGAGGAACCTCACACATCTCAGAGGAACACATTGACAGCTTGAAGACGCTTTGATACCTCTTCATTATGAGGAACTTCACCCATCCATCCGTCCAGCCATCCCCCTTCCAGATACTAAAGAACCTTTACACACACAGCATGGAGAGCGTCCTGTTAGGGAGTATCACCACCTGGTACCAGAATAGCACCAAACGGGACCGCAAGGGTAAGTGGTAAGGTCTCAGCGTATAGCACCGGAGACCTCCCCAAGCTGCAGGACATCTATACACAAGCTGCAGCACATCTATACACAAGCTGCAGGACTTCTATACACAAGCTGCAGGACTTCTATACACAAGCTGCAGGACTTCTATACACAAGCTGCAGGACTTCTATACACAAGCTGCAGCACATCTATACACAAGCTGCAGGACTTCTATACACAAGCTGCAGCACATCTATACCAAGCTGCAGCACATCTATACCAAGCTGCAGGACTAAGGATCCCAGCCATCCAAACAAAGGACTTGTTTCCTCTACTACTGAGACCTGGAAATCCCTACTATTGCTGGTTCCCGGCTGTATACTGTATACCGCTACATTTGACTTTCTTCATATCACAGCCGGGCAAATGAACGTAGACTGAAATTAAGTTTGATCCCCTAAACCCAAACATAAAGTCCGGGTTACTTATTTGTCAAACACCTTCCCCTGAAGCAGTGTTAATTTTGGCAGCTATTTAAATGAGAGTTTTAGTCTTAGTCATGTGTCAAGTGCTCCTTTTTCATTTTCATCATATTTAGTCACCTTCATTTATTTTTCGTTTAGTCAGTTTTAGTCTCGATTTAGTCTTTTTTGTTTTAGTCTAGATCTAGTCACAGAAAACGGATGACATTTTTCTCTTTATTTTCTTTTTTCGTTAATGAAAAAAAACGCTTTTTATTCTCTTGTAATGCAATTCTATGTACCGATACAGTCAGTCAAATTCACATTAATTTCTATTGGGATCATAGATTCATGTAGACGCCCCTCTCCCCACTCCCCCTATATATACACCATAAGACATAATCAAACCAATAGTTTTAGTCTTAGTCATGTGTCAAATGCTCATTTTTCGTTTTTCATCATATACTATAGTCACCTTCATTTATTTTAGACCTGTCAACTACAGGTCTGAGCATTTTAGTCTTAGTCAGTTTTAGTCTCGATTTTGTCTTTTTTGTTTTAGTCTAGATTTAGTCAGGGGAAAAAGCTTCGTTGACGACCATATTTAGTGATCATTTTCGTTGACAAAATTAACACTGCTCTGAAGTTGTTGTTGGTTCAACTTCTCACAGTTTCAATAGAGAGTCTGTTCATCACTTCCATGATGAATGAATCAGTGTCATCAGAGTGAAAATAATGAAATTGACATTCTAATCAAGCAGTAAACAGAAAATAAAAACCGCACACAATCACTGACAAGTAGCAGTTGCGTGGTACTTCATCACCACCCTGTGGTGTTCTGAGGGCCAGGCGAATGAAGGCTTGATATAGCCTACCGTCACTCATTCACTGCCCTTCCAACCAAAATCATTAATATGACAATAAAAACAAATGAAGTACCCAGCTCAGAGTTGTTGTAGTGACAGTACATGCAGCATATTGGATGGATACCTATACGCTTTGTGTTAAACATACTGTTAGATCATATTCACTGTTTGCTAACCTTAGTCATTGTTAGCGTAATAATGCCTGCTAGCGTAACATTAAGTCGCAGGATATCATGTAGCGAGTCCAGACAATGTGCATACATTTAGACCGGTGATCAGACAGTTTGGTTGGAATTACGCAGTAGGTGTCCATTATTAACTTTTAATGTACCAACCAAAATCAGAATCGAGTATTCATCCAGGCCATGGTATATGAGCCACAAGGCAGTGTGACACCATCTAGGGTTAAGATAAATGCAAACCCTGCAAAGCAACATGTGTCTGACATTGTTTGCATGATACAGTATTTTAAAAGCAGGTCATGGGATATGCTTGTCCAGTTGTAAGAGAATTGCGTTCCAGTCTATCGCTATTGAAAGAGCAAGTCCTAGCTGTGGGGACTCTGATTTGAACGAGAGGGGTGGCAGTTGGAGTGCTCTTGCCCGAGGATGGGATTCTGAACAGGTTTTGCAGATATGGAGTGAGTGAACCACTGGGTTTGGCATCTTGAGTGTAATGAGGTGTTCAGACTACGGGCTACTAAACGGCCAAGCGTGGCCAGCTACGCTGCCAGAGAGTCGCCCTGGGAAGTGTTGCTTGAACACCGTGGTCATTAATCACTATGATTGTTATCAGATGACTAGAACAAGAGAAATCCAACTAAATGTTATGCGATTATTACACCCATAAAGTCTCCACCATAACATGAAATATGTTTAACACTAGCACAGCCGACAAGGGGTCACATGACCCCTAGGCATTTTCAATAAATGTATCCTCGTCACTCGGTCGAGCTCCAGCTCTGTCACTGAATGTCTTTTCCTAAAAGTACCCGTTTTATCTGGCGCAGTTTCTGAAATTTCAAAATGACTTCAGGAAAATGTAATTAGAACGTTATTCCACATAGCCGTTGGAACAGATGGAAGTCACAGCACTTTGCGAGCGTCTAGCGCAGGGGTGGCCAACCCGTGGCTCGCGAGCCGCATGTGGCTCTTTGCCCGTCAATGTGTGGCTCTTCCATCAAAAAAAAAGAATAAAAAAAATGTATAATATATAGTTTTTTTTATTTAATATATATTCTTTTTTATGACACTCAAACCTACATTTCATTGTGGTAAACCTCATATTTTTATATTCAGAGGTAATTATATAGTTTACACTGTTAATTTTATCATATTTCTCATATAAGCTGTCGGGTCACGCGAGTTAGTGGCATTTTCTCCATGGCTGTGCTAGTGTTAACACTAGCTGTAACTACTGTTTGGGCTTGGGGGAGAGGGGTGGAGTGCACCACTGTGAAGGAACGGGTGCACTGCATTTACAACACAAGACAAAAGAGCAACACGGCATGTGGCACAATAGTCATTTTTATCTCGACTCTCTTGTTTTCATGATCGTAGGAAGCCGAAATGGCATTTGAAATTGAAACTCCATTAATCGTCTAGCCCCACGTCACTGTTAACCCCCATACCTATAGTCTGGCAAAGTGGTGTGGGGAGGTGTCTTGATCATTGTATTTACAATGGTTAGGTAGAGCTAACTAACTGGACCAGGATAGCTTAGCACGTAGCTAATCAGACGTTGTCGCTTTTGGGATTTGGTACACACCCATTTATTATTAAAAACATAAAGTTAGGCCTATGACCATACGATGCCTTGTCATACGGCATTCATTCAATGATATATAAATCATTATCGCTGCGATCGCGGACTGAGCAGTTCAGGCAGTGGGGGCGCCGTGTGTTTGTGTGTGTGTGACATTGTGATACGTCCTCTGTACATGTTTGCAAAATTTTTGGTATAGCGCCCCCCCCTGGAGAATAATTCACCAGCCACCACTGGGTTCAGGCTGCAGCCATCAGACTGTTCAACACCATATGACCCCCCCCCCCCCCTCTCTCTCTCTCTCTCTCTCTCTCTCTCTCTCTCTCTCTCTCTCTCTCTCTCTCTCTCTCATGACCTGGGCGTGCCCGCCCCCCCCCCATTGGGACAATGTGCAATTCATCTTAAATTTGTATACTGTAATTTGATATAGCAATTTGATTTTATCTGACTTAACACTGTGCAATAGTGCTCACCATTTATTTATTAAATTCATTGTAACTTTGTACCTCAGCGCTGACCTTCATTGTTTGTTTGTTGTATTGGTTGTCCTTTTTTATCGCTCTCTATTGTCTGTTAACTGCCGGAGCTGCTACTGGATACCTATCCATCCATCCATCCATCCATCCATCCATCCATCCATCCATCCATCCATCCATCCATCCATCCATCCATCCATCCATCCATCCATCCATCCATCCATCCATCCATCCATCCATCCATCCATCCATCCATCCATCCATCCATCCATCCATCCATCCATCCATCCATCCATCCATCCATCCATCCATCCATCCATCCATCCATCCATCCATCCATCCATCCATCCATCCATCCATCCATCCATCCATCCATCCATCCATCCATCCATCCATCCATCCATCCATCCATCCATCCATCCATCCATCCATCCATCCATCCATCCATCCATCCATCCATCCATCCATCCATCCATCCATCTATCTATCTATCTATCTATCTATCTATCTATCTATCTATCTATCTATCTATCTATCTATCTATCTATCTATCTATCTATCTATCTATCTATCTATCTATCTATCTATCTATCTATCTATCTATCTATCTATCTATCTATCTATCTATCTATCTATCTATCTATCTATCTATCTATCTATCTATATCTATCTATCTATCTATCTATCTATCTATCTATCTATCTATCTATCTATCTATCTATCTATCTATCTATCTATCTATCTATCTATCTATCTATCTATCTATCTATCTATCTATCTATCTATCTATCTATCTATCTATCTATCTATCTATCTATCTATCTATATCAACAAATAGTTTTACACACACGAGTCACATTGTTACTAGAGAACTAGACATGTTAACACTGCTGTCGAACGACAGGTGGACAGGAAGTGAAGTGAGTCACTGGCTCAAGTCAGATCAAATTAAACCCCTTGCTACATCAAGTACAAACAATGGAGCGCTACTTAGTGACTAAACATGGCACTGCAACTAAATAAAAACAGACAATACATTTGTGTGACTGTTACGACAGCTCCTGCATGTTTATCCAGTACCCTCCTGTCAGCCCACTGCCACAGGGAGGTGTAGTCTGACGTCACTGGTTGTTCCAGCCGTATAGGGATTATTATCATTGGGAAAATTGATTATCGGCTATTGTAACAATTCTGCCGCATGGAAATTGAAAAGCTTGAAATGTTTGCACAAAATGAGTTCCTTTCTATCACTAACATTATTGTTTAATGTGGCGATTTTTTTGTATGATTAATTGCGAATATTTTCATGTTGAGCTATAGATTGTGGATGAATAAGCACAGAAAGGTACACCATGCAAATGTTAATGCTTTATTTGTTTTGAACGAGACCGGTTAGAAATGGGCAATGGGGAAATACATTGCGTTGGACAGAGGGTGGAACACGGAAAAACGGCACTGACGTAACCACTACACCTCCCTATACTCCCACTGTTTAGTCTCGCTAACCACCCCTCTGTGCTCCAGGGACTGGCCGGCTGCATGTTTGCCGTGACAATACCTATACAGTCGGTGCACTGCATGGGTTTGGATGTGCCGCCGGGTGTCGGTGTCAAACGGGTTGACGCAGAGCCGCTGCCACTGGAGTGTTCGCTGCTCCAGCATCAGTGGCTGACGCATCTCCGGGCTACTGTCAGTAAACATCCACGATGGCTGACTTTAGCTTATTGAAAACGGATCAATATCCGCTTCCAAACATCCCTTTAGCTGCCCCGAATGCCTGGTAGGTGCTTTTTATCTCGGAGGGCTGGTGCTGCCAGACAAGGTTCAGCGGAGAGAGACCCCCCCCCCCCAGGCTGAGAGTCGCGGGTGAGAGAGAGAGGCCACCTCACAAAAGGTTCCCTGCCCTTTTATTGGTCGGGATTTATTAAAACAGCCAGCTTCTGACAATTCAATTGAGAATCCACTGCTGCTGGGTCTGTTTTTCCCTCGGTCTGCAGTGACCCCCGACAGAGGGGATGTATGTAGGGAGGGGGGGGGGGGGGGGGGCTCAGGAGGAACGGGGGAAGGAGAGGCAGCGTTCTACAAAGCAGGAGATGACTGGCAGGCGGAGTGGGGCGATGATGGTGTGTGGAGGCTGGCGGGAGGAGCAGCTCCATATACCGGTTCTATGTGAACACTTGCAGCTGAGAGCGAAAGTGTCACATGTCAAACGAATGGTGTTTCAAACTGCACCAGTGGGCCTGTGTCTGTGCACGAGTGTCTCTGTGTGTGTGTGTGTGTGTGTGTGTGTGTGTGTGTGTGTGTGTGTGTGTGTGTGTGTGTGTGTGTGTGTGTGTGTGTGTGTGTGTGTGTGTGTGTGTGTGTGTGTGTGTGTGTGTGTGTGTGTGTGTGTGTGTGTGTGTGTGTGTGTGTGTGTGTGTGTGTGTGTGTGTGTGTGTGTGTGTGTGGGTGTGTGTGGGTACGTGCACATGTTAGGGTCTTTGTAACGCCGTCCACAATTTCCCCAGTGGAAACCAAATGTGTGTCAGATGTGCCCTTCTGCTGTGTGTCTGTCGCCGTCCCTCGGATGATATTTGTCTTCTCTGCCAATTCTATGTGTCTCCGGCCCCCTCCGTCTGTCTCACTTACCACCAGCAGAGGTGCCAGACATGCCAGCATGTGACATTCAGAGAGACGGGCTTAAAAAGGACATTCTCCGGGCCTCTGACTCTACATGTTCTGACTCTATTCGACCAGCCTCGGTCAGTTTGATGGGCCATGAATCATTGGCATAATCCTCCCTGTAAAGCTTCCCTGCTATACTCACACAACTAATAACCAAGTGTGCTGAGCTCCACCAAACAGCTGAACACACGCACGGTAACACATGCCAAATTATGCATTGTGAAAGGAATTATAGCTGGGAGTCGCTGCAGCAGAGACATTGTGTTCATGTGAAAGGAACACTCCACCAAATAAGCAAATTTGTTATGCCCACTGTCTGGTACAAATCCATTTGGTTTGAGAGTTGTTGATTTTAAGCGTTAAGATGTGTGATTATTTTGTCACTATTATGATTTATTCCAGGAAGTAATACATAGAGATAAAGATATTTACAGATAAAGAAAATGTAATTGGGGCATTTTCCATGGGCATCCTTGGGCTAATGAGTTGAAATCCTTATTTTATTTTAACAATCTGTCATTCATTTGCCAGAACCAGTTGTTATGTGGTATTCAGGAGATTACATGTAAAATGTGTCTCTTGTATAAACAAGAATGGTCTGTTGACATTATGGCATATACAAAAATGACAAACGTATTATCTCTTATACAACAGCATGCAAATTTCTCGATTCTGATTGGCCATTCACACGTCTTTATTGACAACAATCCACGGTCCTGGGCTCAGGACCCGCCCACAACCAAATCACATAACCCTCCCCGGCTCACTCCGGGAGAAAACAGGATCGCGAACAACAAATGGTTATGTTGAAAGCACCATAACGACTAAATATGAAGCGATTCTGTCAAGGGGAATGTGTTAGTATTTTAAACAATGTTGGATGATGTAATTGATGGGTCTTGACTCAATCTAGAACAAAAGAAAAATCGCGGATTGATTGATAGATTAATTGATTGATTTAAATTTCTTCCTTCCTACTTTCCGACTGCAGCGTTCTCTCTCACACTGTCCGACGCTGGCGTACCCACAAACACACACATACACACACACACACACACACACACATACACACACACACGCACACACACACTGTGACACACACACACACACACACACACACACACACACGCACACACACACACACACACTCCTGTCTGCAACAGCGGGGGAGTCAGACTGAGAGAGAAGCAGCGCTGTTTTAAGTGAGCATGGTCTATTGAATTGATTGATTGGTTGATTGCTAATTTTATTACTGTACCCCTGGTTTCCAACTGGTTAAGTTTAGGCTAAAAGAAATAAATAAAAAAATAGGGCGAAGAAAACGTTTTTTTCCTATAGGGCAAAGAAAACGTTTTAATAAATTTTCAATCAATCATTCCAATAATACACAGTTGGATGTGTTAGTTGGTTGGATGCACTTCAAGCTGCTTCCACATGAGGCAACTTCTCTCAATCATTCCAATAATACACAGTTGGATGTGTTAGTTTGGTTGGATGCACTTCAAGCTGCTTCCACATGGAGTTGTGGGAACTACTTTTTCTGGCGGATGGTTTTTTCAATAAATCTTCGATTAATGTGTGTTTATTGTATAGAAATAAGGTTGGATGAATCTGGCAGTTGTATAAAAGCTTTACACCACGTGCAGTCGTGATTTGTGACCAATAAACCATGCCTAGGGGGGTCTAACGACCCTCGGCTGCGCCTCGGGTCTAACAACCACCCCTAGGCATGGTTTATTGGTCACAAACCACTCCTGCGTGTGATGTAATGCTTAAATATAGAATAGCTACAGTGCAGAACTAAGTATAATTCAACAAAAGTGCACGATTGGAGGTGGGCTTCCCACTCTCCAGGACATTTACACCAGGCGTTGCAGGGCCAAGGCTAAGAGAATAGTCAAATACTCTAGTCACCCAAACAACTGCCTCTTTGCACTGCTGTGGTCAGGCAAGCGCTACCGGAGTCCCATGGCCAGTACAGAGAGACTCAGAAGGAGCTTCTATCCCCAGGCCATCAGGAGGCTCAATGACTCTATGTATTACTAAAAGATTTGCACTACATTTCTACCTAATTTTTGCATTGTGTTTGCATTTTACTTTAGTGTAGTGTAGTGTAGTTTAGTTTTGTATATTTTGTATAGTGTTTGGTCTTTATTCTTTTTACTATTCTTTACTGTATGAAGCACAATCTCAGGAGGCAGAACCAAGCATTTCACTGTAATGTACATTAGGGTGTGACAAGAAATGAAAAATTTTGAAATGAGAGGTGGCCCTATGGTTTCAAGTTGTGTTATGATATGATAAACCATAATCAAAAGCAAAAAAGTGGGGTTGACTTTATTTACCTACCCCGTTTTTCGATAAAAAAAATTGCATTTTTGTTGCCTTTTTGGCGGATTTCTGACCGTTTCCGCCTAAATCATGGTTGTACATGTACCTTATATGTGACAAATAAAACAAAACTTGAACTAGAAACTTGAAAACAACCAAGATCTCTGTGTGCACAGATATGGTCAGGGACATTACCACTAGCCCTGGAGACCGGCAGGTCTAATTCCACTCCAGGGGACCGACTTTGTTAGGTGTGTGCAGCTACAGGAGAAATGTAGACATTACTGTCCTTGTCTACGAGGATGAAATGGACTTACTTTCTAGTCAAATGTCTTCCATTTATCTTGATTTCTTTGAGGGGGATGAATATGAAAGAACTTGAGTTGTGCTTTTTTTGTGGCAGATTGTATTTGCCAAGCGTAGGAGAGAAGGCAGACTATTTTGTTTAACCTCTTAAGCACTAGCCATATTTTCAGAAAATGTGCCTAAAAGTACATACCCAAGTAAATGGAAGATTGCTCCACTTCTACAAGGTCTATTTGCATGTTCTTTATCTAGGGACATCTATGGACCTTAGGCAATGTATTCCCAGTGTCAGAAATATTATGTTACTATGCTTGAGCAAATTGTAATGAACCAAAGGATAATATAAATTATTATTATTATTATTATTATTATTATTATTATTATTATTATTATTATTATTATTATTATTATTATTATTATTATTATTATTATTATTATTATTATTATTATTATTATTATTATTATTATTATTATTATTATTATTATTATTATTATTATTATTATTATTATTATTATTATTATTATTATTATTATTATTATTATTATTATTATTATTATTATTATTATTATTATTATTATTATTATTATTATTATGTTTTTTTCCCATATTTTACACCGAATAACACCATGCTAACATTGACCAAAAGTAAAAAATGTAAAGTTAAAAAAGTTGTTTTTGTAGATACAGTAGGCTACTGCATTTAGCCATCTGGACACATACAATTTGAAATATGAACATAGAATATCCGGCCTATAAATTACCTTATTATGGCCAAGTCATACATATATGGATCGGCCCAAATCTCCTCTTTCCAATGGCAGAGTTAAATCAGGATTTAGTACCACCAGGCGTCCGTTACAGGGCAGCAAATACCATGAATGAAATCTACTGTAAGTACAGTTACCTTTGTACATTATCCATAGCTCCGCCATTTTTTCCATAGATGTTCACAGAAAGGTAAATAAACAATATACATTGTATTTTATGGCAATAACGTTGAGGTTTGTTCGACCTGTGAGATAAAAACACAATTTTCACGGCAATATTTGTAATATCACATTGTTTGTCGTTGCGGCTGGTGTGAGCTGGGTAGTGTAGTTTTATGAAATGTAGATGTCCATCGAAAGCCCCGGGTCTCCTCTTTCTTAGGACTACAGTGATTTAATGATGGCTTCCTGTCCTTGTGTCTAAATCATCCGTTTTCCGGTGCAATGTGCAGAAATTTATATAAGCTCATATTTAGCTAATAACACTTAAAATTAGGGATGTCCGATATTATCGGCTTACCGATATTATCGGCCAATATCGGCATTAAATTGTGATATCGGAAAATATCGGTATCGGATTTTTTTTTTTTTTT
>NC_140166.1:68090669-68195669 GCF_963971535.1 Notolepis coatsorum | reverse complement strand
TTATTATATTATTATTATTATTATTATATTATTATTATTATTATTAATTATTATTTTATTATTATAATATTATTATTATTATTATTATTATTATTATTTTATTATTATTATTATTATTATTATTATTATTATTATTATTTTTTTATTATTATTATTATTATTATTATTATTATTTTATTATTATTAATATTTATTATTTATTATTATTATGATTTTATTATATTATTATTATTATTATTATATTATTATATATATTATATTATTATTATATATTATTATTATTATTATTATTATTATTATTATTATTATTATTATTATTATATATATTATTATTATTATTATATTATTATTATTATATATTATTTTATTATTATATTATTATTATTATTATTATTATTATTATTATATATATTATTATATTATTATTATTATTATTATTATTATATTAATATTATATTATATTATTATTTTATTATATTATTATATAATATTATATAAGATCAAGTTTCTTTAATAGTTGTCAACAGATACAGAATACTTCAACAAATGCTTCTACTGTTACGCTCCAGAGACTGTGCTAGAAAAGATAGTATCAAATAACATAGTATAGCATGTAAATTAGAAGTAGTAAATGAGGTCACAGTGTTAGTATAGACATATGTACAATGTTCGATGCAGAATAGACGTACTGAGTTACATATAATATACAATACTATGCAGTGTACTAATGTACAATACTAATAGTGCAAAGCAGAAATGGGCTGAGGTACAATTTAGGTACAATTTACAGTAAGGTGTACGAGTTGTAGTGCAATCCTTCATCATAAATATAAAGTGTGGGGAGTGGGTGCTACAGTGTGTTTGTTTAAAGTGAGTGTGTGCTATAAAGTGTGGGGAGTGGGTGCTACAGTGTGTTTGTTTAAAGTGAGTGTGTGCGTGTGGAGTGTGTGCTATGTGCGTTTGATGGTTGTTGTTGTGTAGTGTTCATTGTTCGTTGAGCAGCCTGATGGCCTGGGGATAGAAGCTTCTTCTGAGTCTTTCTGTGCTCGCCTTGAGACTCCGGTATCGCTTGCCTGACCGCAGCAGTTCAAAGAGGCAGTTGTTCGGGTGACTGGAGTCTTTAATGATTCTCTTAGCCTTGTCCCTGCACCGCTTGTTGTAAATGTTCTGGAGGGTGGGGAGCCCCCCTCAAATTGTGCGTTCGGCTGAACGTGTCACTCTTTGTAGTCTGCTTCGGTCTTGTGCAGTGCTATTCCCAAACCAGGAGGTGATGTTGCCAGTCAGGATGCTCTCTATTGTACATGAGTAGAAGTTTCTTAAGGATCTTCTGACTGACTTGGAACTTCCTTAGGCGCCTGAGGAAGTAGAGGCGTTGTCGTGCCTTCTTCACAACACTGTCAATGTGTGTGGTCCATGTCAAGTCCTCGGATATGTAGGCTCCGAGGTACTTAAAGCTGTTGACTCTCTCAACCGGTGCCCCGTCGATGCTGAGGGGGCTGTAGTCCTTGACCCCCGACCTCCTGAAGTCCACAATCATCTCCTTTGTTTTGCAGACGTTCAGGGAGAGGCTGTTTTCCTGGCACCATCCCGCCAGGACCTTGACCTATTGACCTTGACCTTGACCAGGACCTTGACCTATTATTATTATTATTATTATTATTATTATTATTATTATTATTATTATTATTATTATTATTATTATTATTATTATTATTATTATTATTATTATTTATTATTATTATTATTATTATTATTATTATTATTATTATTATTATTATTATTATTATTATTATTATTATATTATTATTATTATTATTATTATTATTATTATTATTATTATTATTATTATTATTATTATTATTATTATTATTATTATTATTATTATTATATTATTATTATTATTATTATTATTATTATTATTATTATTATTATTATTATTATTATTATTATTATTATTATTATTATTATTATTATTATTATTATTATTATATTATTATTATTATTATTATTATTATTATTATTATTATTATTATTATTATTATTATTATATTATTATTATTATTATATTATTATTATTATTATTATTATATTATTATTATTATTATTATTATTATTATTATTATTATTATTATTATTATTATTATTATTATTATTATTATTATTATTATTATTATTATTATTATTATTATTATTATTATTATTATTATTATTATTATTATTATATTATTATTATTATTATATTATTATTATTATTATTATTATTATTATTATTATTATTATTATTATTATTATTATTATTATTATTATTATTATTATTATTATTATTATTATTATTATTATTATTATTATTATTATTATTATATTATTATTATTATTATTATGTACACACAGACAGATGGAAAATATTCTCTTTTTAACTCTGGTACAACTGTTAAGGTCTCCTTCACTCAGAAATGGTGTGTTTTATGGTTAACTCCTCTTTGAGGCATGACTTTGATTATACAGGTTGTTATTTGTGCAGAACTTGTCACCAGAGCACCGTTTTCACTCAAATGGTGCATTTATAAAATAAATAAATAGTGCATTTCTATATCTCTTTTATCCAAAGCGCTTTACAATTTGTTCCTCACATTTTCCCCATTCACTCACACATTCACTGTACACCAAGGGCGGAGGCGACCATGCAAGGTGCCAACTACTCATTGGGAGCAATTAGGGCCTAAGTGTCTTGCTCAAGGACACTTCGACCCGCTACCCGGGAGGAGTGGGAATTGAACCGGTAACCTTCTGCTCTACCTCCAGAGCCACTGTCGCCCCACTTTCTTCCCCTGGAGAGGGAGAGCTTCTCTGTACTTCCCTGAAATCTGAGTTACATGTGTGGTGTCACTAATAGGTCGAACCTATCATGGTCCAAGTGGTAACTTGACACCTTTAGCTTCAGCATATATAGAAGAGAAGAGAATATAAACTAACAATTTGGAATTCCTTGTAAATATCAATCGGTGCTTGTTGCCAGATCTTTTAATTCCCAAATAGGGTAAAGGTGTAGAGATGTTGTGAGCCTGAGGTCTCTTGTTCGATCGGTGATGAGGAGGCTCTGTAGCCAGGAAAGAATGATACTGGTCTTCTAAGTTCCAAAAATAGGTTCAATTTACAAAAGTTAAGTCACGATTCGCTCCGGCCTCCTTCTCAGACACAAAATGTCAGATCATCACAGTATCTTAATGACAGAATGACATCAGAGTAGCAAGAGCAAAGAGAGACTGTTTCTCTCTCCAAAAAAAAAACTGTTTTATATACTAAAATCGAACCACTCCTATTCTCTACTGATTGGTCTAATTAATTATACTTCCCTATTCTTTGTCCACTCAGGGCTCACGCCCAACCTTATCTAATTTGCATCTAATTACATTTTAACCAACTATACTTTACTGATCTTACCTCTTGTCTCTAAACTTAGGTGTATGGCTCCATGCTACCTTAAAGCGCTCGGTGTGTACAAAAGCCACAGTCAGTCAGACACAGGCTTTTGTTAATGAACTTGGAAGATTACCAGATCTGATAACATCTCCTGACACTAAAATAACAAGATGGACCCTCAGCTGTTGTCTCCACATGGCCCCTCTCTCCTGCGTTATTTTTTTTCCGTAGCCGCATTTTGCGGAGACGCTCTCTGATTGGCCACTTCATGTGACATGTGCGCCCAATTGTGTGACGCCTGTTTCTACACCGGTTAAGCTTAGGCACTCTTTCGAAGTTGGTTAAGGTTAGAGTTTGTCTTAGAGCAGGGCGATAGAACACCAGCCCTGATTCCAAACTCTAACCTTAACCAACTTCGAAAGAGTCGCCTAAGCTTAACCAGTGATAAACTAGGCGTTAGGTAGTTTGCAGGCTGTTAGACCCGGAAATGGGCAAAGACACAGCTCGTCACACGATTGGGCAAACATGTCAGTGGCCAATCAGAGAGCGTCAGTCAGTGGCCAATCAGAGAGCGTCTCCACAAAATGCGGCTACCTAAAAGAATTCCGCCTCTCTCCCACTAACATACTGACACAGACACACACTCTCTCTATTTAAATGTAGTATTTAAGCATTACATCACACGCAGGAGTGGTTTGTGAACAATAAACCATGCCTAGGGGTGGTCGTTAGACCCCCCTAGGCATGGTTTATTGTTCACAAATCACGACTGCAAGTGGTGTAAAGCTTTTATACAACTGCCACATTCATCCAACCTTATTTCTATACAATAAACACACATTAATCGAAGATTTATTGAAAAAACCATCCGCCAGAAAAAGTAGTTCCCACAACTACAAAAAAGACAATTTGCCTCAATGTGGAAGCAGATCGGAAGTGCATCCAACCAACTAACACATCCAACTGTGTATTATTGGAATGCTTGAGAGAAGTTGCCTCATGTGGAAGTGTGACGGATCATATTGGTCTGCGTTGTGTTTGATGTTAAATGAGAATGTCCCAAGGGGGAGTCGAACAGGGGGCTCCCGCGTCCGCGGGCAACGACACAGACCGCTGCACTAAGAAGTGGATCCACTCCTAACTACCGTACCTATGCGTCTATTAACCCTGTTATGGGGAAGTGAGTTTAATTTACCAGCCCGCACTGCCACAGTCACCCATCAACACACCTGTTTCAGTGACTGTGGACCCCACGGACTTCCCCGTTACACTCACCTCCCTAAACTCACGCCTCTCAGGACATCCGGGTCACTGGGCACCACTGTGACGGATCATATTGGTCTGCGTTGTGTTTGATGTTAAATGAGAATGTCCCAAGGGGGAGTCGAACAGGGGGCTCCCGCGTCCGCGGGCAACGACACAGACCGCTGCACTAAGAAGTGGATCCACTCCTAACTACCGTACCTATGCGTCTATTAACCCTGTTATGGGGAAGTGAGTTTAATTTACCAGCCCGCACTGCCACAGTCACCCGTCAACACACCTGTTTCAGTGACTGTGGACCCCACGGACTTCCCCGTTACAGAAGCATCTTGAAGTGCATCCAACCAACTAACACATCCAACTGTGTATTATTGGAATGATTGATTGAACATTTTATTACCAGATGCAGAATGGGTACAATACAGTACGGCTCAATACACACAATTGTTAAGGGAATGCAGACCTACTTTTCCATAGAACTTCATTCTTAGATGCTTCTATAGAAAGTAGGTAAAACAAATTAAAAAGTTTTCTTTGCCCTATAGGAAAACAAACGTTTTCTTCGCCCTATTCTTTTATTTATTTTTTTAAACCTACTGTAGAGGGCCTAAACTTAACCAGTTGGAAACCAAGCGTACAGTAATAAAATTAGCAATCAATCAATCAATCAATCAATCAACTCAATAGGCCATGCTCACTTAGAACAGCGCAGCACCCAGCTCTCTCTCAGTCTGACTATCCCCCGCGTTGCAGGCAGAGTTTGTGTGTGTCTGTGTGTGTGCGTGTGTGTGTGTGTGTGTGTGTGTGTGTGTGTGTGTGTGCGTGTGTGTGTGTGTGTGTGGGGGGGGGGGGGGGGGGGGGGGGGGTGGCGGTGGGTGGAGACTAGTAGATGGGAGGCCGAGTCAGTCTAAAGTGAACTTGATTGATCCATGTTGGCAGACTACACAATTCTTTGTGTGTAATATCTAGTTATTATGTTGAGTCAAAATACGTTTGTTGGCCAGCCGTCTGTTGGTCATCGGTGTTCGTAATCTTACATTTAAATTAAATGTTTTCTCATGCATATCTTTGGACACCTCTAGCTGATAAACCAATCAGGATACAGAAACGGGATTTCGGGACCCCAAAATTGTCAACATGAACAACGGAGAATGCATCTGACTGGAACGCTAGCTGATTATACACAACATGACAGTAAATACTATTGTAATAAAACGTTCAAAACTATGTTCAATTTGTGTATTGTTTTGTTACTATATAAGATTGTATTTCGAACTGTATTAACCATAACGACGTCACAGATGAGCTTTAGATGGTTAACGTGATATTAACGCTATCTATCCGACGGTCCGACCTAAATACTATTGTAATAAATCGTTCAAAACTATGTTCAACTTGTGTTTTGTTTCTTACTATAAGATTGTATTTTGCAAGCCATACCGACGTCAGGTGAGCTTGCTATCCATTAGATGGATAACGTGATATTAACGTTAGATCTAACCGACCACAATTTGATTCGAAATGTATTACATACCTCACTTTGTTGGTCTCTCTCTGGTCTGCATCCCCTTAACAATTGTGTGTATTGAGCTGTACTGTATTGTACCCATTCTGCAATCTGTTAACCGTTTTCAATCAATGTCAGACGTCTATAAAAAAAACGATTGAATTGCTCAGAATTTAAAATTATGTCCCCAATAGGACATAATAATATTAATATTATTCCCCAGTATGACACAATAAACACAGAATGAATGCTACCAAAGAGAATGCTATATGCAATTTGTGTATAAAGTGTGTATTAATCCTGTAACATGAGTCAAGGTCAGATCTAGCCTGGCATAGAGAACAGAATGTTGATTTTTTGATGTTCAAGTTTCTTTATTAGTTGTCATACAGAAGTACAGAATACTTTTATATAAAATGCTTCTTTCTGTTTTGCTCCAGAGATTGTGCTAGATAAAAATAGAAGTCAAGTACGTAGACAAGTGTTCAATATATACATACAATGTACAATGCAGAGTAGAAAAGTAACTGAGTTACAATACAATATACTATACAGTACAATGCAGAAATGGGATGAGGTACAATTTACAGTAAGGTGTAATGAGGTATGGGTTGTAGTGCATATTCTTTGCCAATAAATATAAAGTGTGTTTAGGTGTTCTAAAGTGGGTGCTGCAGTGAGTTGTTTGTTTAAAGTGAGTGTGTGCGTGTGGATGTGTGTGCTGTGAGTGCATTTGATGGTTGTTACATAGTGTTATTGTCATTTGTATGTGTGTAATGTGTAACTAGTACAGTGAGAAGGCATTTGGCGATTTCTTTAAACAATGTCTCCTAACAGATGAGGTGGACTTCCATGCTCCTGTAAAAAAGATGAAACTCAAAACCTTCAAGGACACAACAACATCAAGTGTTACCAAGGTGAGAGGCAAGGAGATGGCCCTGAAAGCAGACCGAGACCTCTTCGCCAGGCTTATAGTGGTGGGAACAGTCAGGAAGATTGACATCGGGGAAATGTTAGTCTACAGTCTGGGACCCTTCCCTGCAGCCATAGCGAACATGGATGGCTCTATGGTGAAAACTGATAAAGCCAAGTTAATGCACTTTCTCGAGGGATCAGTAAATCCACCTGCCACAGTTGAAGTGCCTGATGGCACAGGGGTGAAGGTGTTACCACTACAAACACTGTTCTCAATACAGGAGGAAGCAGACACCCGACTATTGCTTCACTGTGCTCATGCCTCTCAATACAGTTCCCATGTGGTGATCAGCAGTCCAGAGATTTCTTCGAGATTGACTGGATGTCACTTGTCTTCCTCCAGCCCCAGTCGCAATCCTGGAACTTGTATACTGCTCCTGCAAAAAAAACACAATGCACGAAGGGGCGATGCACATGCAAATCAAACAACCTACCATGTACAGACATGTGTCTGTGTTTGGACTGTCAGAACACTATCTTCTTTTTTTCATATATTTTATTTCTTTTTTGGAAGGCACAGGTACAGGCATACAATGCACATTGTTGGTTCCAGCTATCTATTGTTTGATAGTTTGCACCATTTAATCTAGCTGTAGAAAGCTCCATTGTTACAACATCAGCTAATAACTGTTTCCAGTGATTAAAGGGCAGAGAATGTGGAGCTTGCCATCAAAGTGCCAATTTTTTTTCTCAGCAGTACTTCCTGCCAAGCTAAAGAATCATCATCATTAAGGAGCAGTAATTTGGGACAACAGGGAATATGTTTTTGTAATACATGTTACTGTTAAAATAAATAACATGTTATTTTCACACTTGTTATTGTGTTATAAATGTTGATTGATTGAAAACGTTATTAACAGATTGCAGAATGGGTACAGTACAGTACAGCTCAATACACACAATTGTTAAGGGGATGCAGACCAGAGAAAGCTGTTTGTCTTGTTTACATCAGGGCCCCCTCATTTGTAATTCATAGTGACAACAGCATCTAAAACAAAGACCGCTATTACCATAGTGTAACACACAGCAAGAATGTGAAACAAGTTACTATTATTAGTATTGGGTTAGAGTTGTTTGATTTACACTAACGCAATGTTAAAGTTAAAATGCTAACGTAGGTAACGTTAGTCTTTGTGAGCTGTGGCTACAACATTTTCCAATGTGTAATCGGACGTCAAAACGGACTACATATCAACTGCTGATGACTCATAACTTCCTATCACGTTTGAATAATGCTGTAAAGTTAAGTAAAAATGCATTTCAATAGTAATAGTAATGAATTGAGAGCTTACCGAATGCAGAGCTATCCAGTGTTGTGAACAGACGAGTAGCAATATTTACTTCCTGGTTCCAGGGCTTGAAGAATGTCATTGGGAGAAATCAAGTCACCTGACGTTGTAACGCGTTTTGATTGGTTCCGCAGCAACGCCCCTTTTCACAAACGTAGGTAGTTTTTATCTTATCAACACATTAATTTCATAAAGATATGACCCAACAACCGTTGCCAACAAACGGAAATGTGTTATTATAGTATATTATGTAGTTCATATTACAATAACATATAGTCTGTTTAACCAGATCAATCATTTCATTAACGGAAGCCTCTAGAGACCTTCGGCCTCCCATCTATAGAGCGAGCGCTGACAGTCGAAAGGAAAAATAAATTGAAAAGAAAATTGAAAATTAATCAATCAATCAATCCGCGATTTTTCTTTTGTTACAGAATGATTCAAGACCCATCAATGACATCATCCAACATTGTTTAAACGACTAAGACATTCGCTGTGACAGAATCGCTTGATATTTAGTCGTTTAGTCGCTATCAACATATCCATTTGTAAAGATTATTGTCCACCTTCTTGTGATCCGGCGGATTGATGTGATGTGATTCGGTTGTGGGCGGGTACTGGGCCAGCAAGCGTGGACTGATCGCAATACATACGTGTAAATGGACTGTTTCAGCCAATCAGAATCGAGAAATTTGCATGCCGTTGTATAATAACATTTAAAGTAACTCTGACTATATGACTCTGACTACCTCATACTATCACTGTATTAACTTATAATTCCTTATAAACAGATTAAAATATACCAGTTAATTGAACAATACAAATAGTTATTCAATATAGAAACTTTTTTAAAGGAACACTCCAACATTTTGGGAAATTAGCTTATTTGCCATCTACCCTGGAGTTAGACAAGAAGATACATACCTTTTTCTTCTCTGTGCATGCAGTAGGAGTAGGAAGACGCGCACCGTTAGCCTAGCTTAGCGTCAGTCACTGGAAGTAGGTTCCTCCATTAGCCTAGTTCCCAACGTCTTCCTACTCCTACTGCATGCACAGATAAGAAAAAGGTATGCAGCTTCTTGTCTAACTCCAGGGTTCCCAAAATGTTGGAGTGTTAAGATACATACCCTTTTCTTCTCTGTGCATGCAGTAGGAGTAGGAAGACGCGCACCGTTAGCCTAGCTTAGCGTCATCATTAGCCTAATTCCCAAAGTCTTCCTACTCCTACTGCATGCACAGAGAAGAAAAAGGTATGCATCTTCTTGTCTAACTCCAGGGTAGATGGCAAATAAGCTAATTTCCCAAAATGTTGGAGTGTCCCTTTAAGAGTTTATCTGGAGGGGGATCTTTAAAATACAGATCAAAATTACTAACAAACTACAAAATGTTAAACAAACCATTTATGAATCATTTCAATTCATATTTCGCTAGTTAGTCGTTGTGTCAAAAGCTCAGACAAAATCTATTTCAGTATCCAATCCAAAATAACAAGTTTTTGGGGGTGCGTGTATGAGTGCAATTCAACAAATAAATAAATTCACAACTTTGCCTCTTTGTTTGTGGATGTGTGAAAATAAAAATAAAATGACACCCATCAGCAGAAAATACCAGCTAAACAAAGCTTATTTATTCAAATGGCCTTTCCATAGGCATAGGCTACAGCACTATTATTATTATAATTATTTATTTTATAACCTTTATTTACCCAGGCTAGCAAGTAAGAACAAATGATTATATACAAAAGCAGCCTAACCAACAAGCAAAAGCCTTTTGAGGGAAGGGAGGGGGGGGGGGGGGGGGGGGGGCTGCAACAAAAACAAGGTTATGTACATGCATACAAGTAAATACAATACAAAAGTACAGTAGCAATACTATACAAGGTAAATGACAATAAATAAGGCAGAGAGAAGGAAAAAGAGAGCGAGCGAAACAGAGAAAGGGAGAGTGTGAACCAGAGGGAGAGAGAGAGAGAGAATAAAGTGGGAGAAGGAGGGAGGTAGGTCAGGGGGCCTAGGGCTATGCGGGCGATTGGGAGGCAGTCAGCGGGTGCAACCGTCGGTTATGATCTGTTGCAGATTTTGTTTAAGGGCAGTGAGCGCCGTGAGGGCAGTGAGTTTAAGGGTGTTTTGTAAGGTGTTAGATGTGTCAGACGCAGCAGCTAATCGGAAGGTGGGTCGAAATGTCCTTTCCATGGCGGCTAGGTGGTGCAGTGGGCAAGGCACTCACCACCAATGCTGGAGACGCTGGGTTCGAGCCCAGCGCTCCACATTGTTTTCAGTTTGGCTGGTCGTCCGCACTAATACACATTGGCAGTATTAGGGGGAGGGAAAACTGAGGGGTGGGGATCGGACGCTGTGGACAGCGACTCCTACGGGTCGGTTGGTGCGCCTGCGCAGTAGAATCAGGAAGCGACGGGGGCGGCGTCCCTCCAAAGCGCAGACCCCTGACGCTGAAAGATCGCGCCGCGCAGGTGGAAAGATGCGACGGCTGCCAACCTCGAGTATCGGAGGGGACTCGTGCTGTGTATGGCTTCGTCCACATTGCAGCCGGCTTGTGGGAGGCAAGAAACAACGTTCGTGACAGGGGAGGGTTGAATTGGATGATACGAAATTGGGATGGGAGAAAAATATAAAATGGGAGAAAAAAGTGGATAAAAAAAAAAAAAGTCCTTTCCATAGGCATACAGCACGCTGCACCACCAGGCCGAGGGCAGCATACAGCACTCTGCACCACCAGGCCGAGGGCAGCATACAGCACTCTGCACCACCAGGCCGAGGGCAGCATACAGCACTCTGCACCACCAGGCCGAGGGCAGCATACAGCACTCTGCACCACCAGGCCGAGGGCAGCATACAGCACTCTGCACCACCAGGCCGAGGGCAGAACGAAAAAGCTCTCGGGTTTCCACAGCCACCAAATGAGCCCTCCATCATGTCTCTATTATGTAAAAAGATAAATCTATTATGTTTACAAAAAAACACATAGGAACGTGATACGGCATTTACAGTACAGTCCATACACTTTTTTCCACGGATACAAATGTGTGCAAAACAACAGGACAAAACAGTGATACAACGAGACAATAAAGTGCAACGGCTATAAGGATATGTTGTCAAAATAGAGTAATAAAAAAAAAAGTGTATGCACTGTACTGTAAATGCCGCATCATGTTCCCATGTGTTTTTTTTTTGTAAACATGTAATATGGCTTATTGAAGTGATCTGAAATCTGAATCTGAATCTGAAAGCATACAGCACTCTGCACCCACCGGCAGGCAAGGGCAGAAGAACGGAAGGCTCTCTGGTTTTCCACAGCCACCAAATGAGCCCCTCCGCTCCGTAGCTCCACTCCTCTATAGACACCGTGCTACTATTTATTCAGGCCAGCTCTGGGCCGACCCGGGTACATTAGCAGGCCGCTGCTGGGAGCCCCGGCATGCTCTCCGTGGTATGATAGCTCCGCAGAGCGCTCGCCTCGGAGCCCCGGCAGGTCGTGGGCCTCTCACAGGGGGGGCAGGGGAGAGCCGGCTCGGGCCAAGGGGCTATTTGCTGACGAGGTCAGGGTTCGACCGTATGGTTTTGAATACTAAAAATAGAAGGAGCGAGTGAGTGAGCACAGTGGGGGGATGAGATGGATTCAGCTGGATTAGTCACTCTGTGGACTGGTGATGCAGTGCAGAGACCAGCGAATACATGGGTTTTAAATAATATACATTTACATTTGACATTTAATCGCTTTTATCCTAAGCAACTTACATGTTCTGTACGACAAGTCAGCAGGAAGGGTACAACTCTTACAGCTGAGTAACAATGTTCAACAAAGTGTTGAAACCTGGGCGCTGCAGTGCAGTAGTAGTAGAGACATATTAGTATAGTAGGTAGTAATATAGACAAGGAAGACTATTTAGTGGAAGAGTGCATGATAGTAGAAGACAGTAAGAAGGTTAGGTTATTTATTTATTATAATTTTCTTTTGATACAGTATCTATAGTAATATGAATGGTATCATATCAGGTTCACTTGGTTTTCGCTCTCTTTTCCCCCTCTATGACTTTTCTGTGACTTCTGTGACTATAGACGATTGACTAGTCTATAGGTGGGTGTGGTCTAAAGATTCAAAGTCGCATTAACTTTTTCTGTTCATTAGAGGTCACATTGCATTTTAAACTCCCTCAAATATCCTTGTGACAGACATCTTTGTCAATTTAATGCCACAATCCATCATTCCACACTTTTGTTATTTTGTCCGTAGAGAAATGGCTCCTTTGTTCCTTTCAGGCGATAACTTTGATAACTGGCAGCGAGTTCCAATAAAATTGAATGATGGCGCACAGGAGGAGCAGTAATGATTTAATTGATGGCTGTACACTTTTATCGAACACGTTTTAAGAAAAGGACACTGCAAAGTCTGCCAACAGTTCCATTTCTCCTTGATACTGCTGACCTATGATATCATCAGCCATTGTTCCTTCAATTAAAAGGGACATTTCGCCTAATCATGATGACCATGTCATGCAACGTGAAAGTCCTATGGATAATGTGAAATACAAGTGTGATGGATGAAATGGCTGAATCATGAAAAAGTTACAACTTGCCTCTCAAAAAGAGAATTGTTGTTGATACACAGCAGGTTGTAAATCAATTATTGATGTATGATAACTCACAATGCCATTATGCTGCCTTTATGCTGGACGCAGGCTGTGGGACAAGCTTGTACAGACATGGACACAGTGTTCCACTGTCCGATGCCTCTTTTCTGCGACCAGCCTCCACACACCACCACAAATAACCTAATAACCAGTGGTCAACAGTGCAGATCCAGAGGGCCGGCCTACAGTAGCGAGTGTCCCGAACTGACTGACTAGCCCATTGTTGAAACAATACATGAGTGGGGGCGGCTACGTGGTGCAGTGGGCAAGGCGCTCACCACGAATACTGGAGACGCTGGGTTCGCCTGTTCGAGCCCAGCGCTCCACATTGCTTTCAGTTTAGCTGGTCGTCCATACTAATACACATTGGCAGTATTAGGGGGTGGGAAACTGATGGGTGGGGATTGGGCGTTGTGGACAGCGACTCCTACAGGTCGGTTGGTGCGCCTGCGCAGTAGAATCAGGAAGCGATGGGGGCGGTGGATAAAAAAAATTAAATAAAACATGAGTGTCATTTAAATATTTTTTTATAAGATTGCTCCACATCTACAAGGTACATTTGCATGTTCTTTGTATCTACGGACATCAATGGACCTCATGGAATGTATTCCCAGTGTCAGACATATTGTGCTTGAGTAAATTGTAATGAACCAAATGAGAATATTAGTTATTATTATTATATTGTGTCCATATTTGAATAACACCATGCTAACTGTTATGTACCAGGAGCTGATCACTTCTGTGTCACTGTGCAGGCAGGCTTGAGTACTCCTGTGTCACGGGGCATGCAGGTGAGGGCTGCCAATTAGCCAATTAGTGCTGATTGGTTACCTGCTGGGAGCTTTAAAGGCAGACCTAGTAACACACATGCAGTGTCTGTGCTTAGAAGAAGAGCTGTCAGGTTCTTCCAGTCCTTGTCCGTTGGGTTTACTTTAGTACTTTAGTTTACATTTATATTAATAGTTCCTTGAGATAGTAGCACTTCGAGTTAGAGCACAGGGTTTTGGTGTTTGTTTGCACATAGGTTGCATGCCCATGAGCCAGGGTCGTAACAGTTGGGCGCTCGTCCGGGATATTTACCCCTAGAAATTGTTTGGTGTTTTTTTTTTGGTGTTACACGGGGTGTCATGGTATTATGGTTTGGGTGGTGTTCGTTACATATGGTGTAACGTGGGGGCTGAGCCATTTCATCAAACAGGTGAGTATGCCGTATTTGTTTGTAATTTGATGTGACTACTTATGCTGTTAAAATATATAGTTTAGTGGGCACCACATGTAGATAGGGACATTATTTTCTGGTTGTTGGTTAGCATCCTGTGCACCATGTACTCCTGGGGCAGTCAGGGAAGGGATTAGCACCATCTGCTTGTCTGGTACCGTATCATGTACTGGACGGGTGGATGGTCAAGTATGATCTTTGACTGGTAGCAGGTGTGGTTGAAGATGGTTAGGTCTACAGGGCATTAGTTTAAGGGTAGGTAGATTAGGGCGGCCAGAAAACACAGGTAGTGTGGTAGGGCTTGATTTAGTGTTTCTTAGGGTAGACATGTGGTGGGCCGGTTTTGACTGCAGTTTAGACGTAGAAGCATATGTAGTCACATCAGGTTAGAAGGTGCACCTGTTTGGGATTGTTTGTTGGATTTATTTTGTTTGTTTGAGTGTTTGGTGAGCATACCTGGTAGCACCTAACACCCTGCGTGTATGACACGTCTATTTAGGGTGGGTGTGTTTTTTTTTTTTTTTTTTTTTTTTTTTTTTGCAACCTAGAAAGGTGCGTTCCGTAGAGCTCACATTTCCACAGCGTTCCCTTCTGGTTGTTATTATTGGCATTTAGCATTCTTCAGTGGTTCTTCAGTGGTTCTTCATGGTTCTTCAGTGGTTCTTCGTGGTTCTTCAGTGGTTCGTTGGGGGGGTCTTTGTGGTTCGTTAGTGGTTCTTTGTGACTGTGAGGTAGGGTGTGTAGCTTGGGGTGGCTGGTTCAGTGACAATGGCTTCCATCAGGGACTTTGTTGATCGCCCGTCTCATGACTTGTTAGAGAAGTTTTCCAAAGAACAACTGTTAGAACTTGCTGTACACTACAGGGTGGAGCTTTCTGCAGGGGAGAAACGTTTGAAGCCGTCTGCCTTGAGTGCGTTAAGGGTGTTACTCGTTAGGGAGCAGGTGCTTGAGGAGAGGGTGGAGGAGCCTCCTTCATCTGGCGCGTCTCCGCTATTACCTGGTGTAGAGGGTGAGTGGAGGATAAGGGAGTTGGAGTTTAAGGAAAGGCAGCTAGAGCGAGAGCGTGAGGAGAGGAGAGAGGAGCGTGAGCTTAAAGAGAGGAAAGAGGAGCGTGAGTTTAAGGAGAAACAAATGTTGTTGGAGCACGAGCGTGCACAGAAGGAGCTTGAATATAAGCATGCTGCCTTGCAGGCGGGCGCTCTGCATCCAGAGTCACGTTCAGGTTTTGATGTAGGCAGGAATATTAGGATGGTACCTCCATTTTTTGAGAAAGACGTGGAAAGATATTTTCCCCTTTTTGAACGGGTGGCAACCACATTGAAGTGGCCTGATACCGCCTGGACACTGCTGCTGCAATGTGTTTTAGTTGGTAGGGCACAAGAAGCCTACACTGCTCTGTCCCTTGAACAAAGCGCTGATTATGAGCTGGTTAAAGCTTCCATTTTGAGGGCTTATGAGTTGGTCCCCGAGGCCTATCGTCAGCGTTTTAGAGGTTATCGCAGGTCGGAGGGGCAGTCTTATGTTGAATTTGGAAGGGAGAAGGAGAACCTGTTTGACAGGTGGTGCACTTCTCAGAAGGCAGAGTCAAGAGAGCAGCTTAGGCAGTTGATTCTCCTAGAGGAATTTAAAAGATGTGTTCCTGATACTGTTTCCACACATCTAAATGAGCGTAAGGTATCGAAGATAGGCAACGCCGCTGTCTTCGCTGATGAGTTTGTGTTGACACACAAGTCCGTGTTTTTTGAGGACTACCACGTTGAGTCCGGGAATAGGCGTCCTGTTCAGGGGGGCCGTTTCCCAAAACCTGTGTCTGCTGGTCAGTTAACTTCACCTCCTAGGCGGGGTGGTTCTGCTGGTGCATTCCCAGAAGGGATTATCTGTTTCTACTGTAAAGAACCTGGTCATATCGTTGCTGGGTGCCCGGTGCTTGAGCAGAAAAATGTCAGAACCGTGGCTCTGGTAGAAACCATATGCAGAACGCCTATGCCAACGTTAGATGGGGATGGGGGAAGTATCAAACGTGTGGACAAAGAGCTTGAGGGTTCCTCAAGGTTTATGATGAATGGATTTGTTTCCCTGACTAATGCACTAGAGTCCAAACAGGCTATAACAATTTGGAGAGATACCGGTGCTTTTCAGTCCCTCATTCTGGAGGGGGTTTTGCCGTTTTCAGAAAACTCTTCTTTGCATTCCAGTGTCGTTGTTCGGGGCTTTGGGGGTGGATTTGTGGAAGCACCTTTGCATGAGGTCACGCTCAATTCTCCCTTAGTATCAGGCAATGTTGTTGTGGGGGTATGTTCTCACATTCCCATAAAGGGGGTGTCCTTCATTCTAGGGAATGATTTGGCTGGTGACAAAGTGTTGGCTACTCCGGTTGTAACTCCCATTCCTGTGGTTTCTGAGGTCCCTAATGAGCTGGCACAGAAACATCCAGGAGTGTTTCCTGTGTGTGCTGTGGCTCGGGAAATGTCAAAGGACAAAAGTGATGTTGTTGACACTTCGACTTGGGACATTACACTTAGTGACACATTCTTTGTTGAATTAAAATGTGTACCTGTTGAGAATTTTGGAAAGCACACTGTGGATCTACCTCTGCATAATGATTCTCTTGATTGTGGCTTTGTGTTAGGCCCGGTGGTGAAACCAGAGTTGACATGCGTGCCGGAGAAGCATGTGGCAGGAGATGGTACGGCAGCGCAGTGTCTCAGGGTCTTCCCAGCCTGTATGGTGGCTGAGGCCACGAACGAATTGGAGGAGGAGTGTGGGAAGGATGCTATGAGAGGTGCTGTTGTTTCATGTGACACCGTTCTAGTTGGAGAGGCTACTAAGCCTGACTTAGGCTGCCAGCCTTCCCACAGTAGCTCTATTGTCCCTAATGTTTCACTTGTGGGCAGGGATGGTCTCAGTATGTCAGTTGATGATTCTGACATTGATCCACATGTCCACACTGATTCTCTGCCATGCACTAGGTGTGATGGTCAACCTAGTTACCTGTGTCCTGTGGGGCAGGAGCCGCCTTCGCAACCTGGTCTGTTGAGTGGCAGCCATTTTGATTTTGATCAGGACAATGTTATTTTGGGTGACGCCATTTTAGATGGTGTTCCAGACGTTTTTGTGACTGTCGTACTGCCATGTTCCAGGTACGGTGGGGCTGTACCTGAGGCGGTACATCCTACTCTGGATGTTCACGGCTTGCAGTATCCTGGACTGCCAGTGCCAGGTGGGATGGATATGGGCGCAGTGGTGGTATCAGTGATCTATGGTTTTTGTTTAGCTGTATTCTGTTCTGTTGAGCGCAGTTCTCAGGTTGATTTTGGTTTGCAGTCTATTTTTGACAGGTCGGTATCGGTGGAGGGGCCTGTTGAAAGGGAGCATACAAAACGGTTGGTGGTCGTGTTCGACAGGGGCCGACCCGCTATCGCTGTTGTGGTAGTGGCCCTGACAACTAATGGGTCACAGTGGTTTTTTTTGTTTTTGTTTATGGGTTGTTGTGTGGTGGTTGCCTCTGGGGCAACCAGTTTGGTGGGGGAGGTGTTATGTACCAGGAGCTGATCACTTCTGTGTCACTGTGCAGGCAGGCCTGAGTACTCCTGTGTCACGGGGCATGCAGGTGAGGGCTGCCAATTAGCCAATTAGTGCTGATTGGTTACCTGCTGGGAGCTTTAAAGGCAGACCTAGTAACACACATGCAGTGTCTGTGCTTAGAAGAAGAGCTGTCAGGTTCTTCCAGTCCTTGTCCGTTGGGTTTACCTTAGTACTTTAGTTTACATTTATATTAATAGTTCCTTGAGATAGTAGCACTTCGAGTTAGAGCACAGGGTTTTGGTGTTGGTTTGCACATAGGTTGCGTGCCCATGAGCCAGGGTCGTAACACTAACATTGACCAGACGTGAAGCACCTTATTGAGATCAAGCATACTAAAAATCTAAGCAAATGAATAAAGGGCAAATGATTTACAGGTTTTTTTGTAGATACAGTATAGAATTTGAAATATGAATATAGAATATCAGGCCTTTAAATTACCTTATTATGGACAAGTCATACATCTAAGGATCGGGCCAAATCTCCTATTTCCAATGGCAGAGTTAAATCTGGATTTAGTTCCACCAGGTGCCCATTACAGGGCAGCAAATACCATGAATTAAATATACTGTAAGTACAGTTACTTTTGTATAATGTCCATAGCTCTGCCATTTTTCACCAGATTGCGACGCGTTTTTTTCTAGACATTCACAGAAAGGTAAAGAAGTCATAACCATTGTATTTTATGGCAATAGCGTTCAGGTTTGGTAGACCTGTGAGATATAATCACGAAAATAACATTAATATTTTGTCAGCGGCTGGTGTGAGCTGGATAGTGTAGTTTTATGAAATGTCGATGTCCATCAAAAGCCATGGGTCTCCTCTTTCTTAGGACGACAACGATTTCATGACGGCGTCATTTCTCATCCGGTTTCCGATGCAATGTGCAGCAGATGTTTATATGGTCATATTTCGCTAATAACACTTAAAATCATTGGTAAACAAATGTAGTGCTGAAAAAATACACGTTGACTGCTGTTTTGATAGGGTTAGGGTCTTTACTCTTGGCTACATTTGAAAAAGAAATGCATCATTAATTAATACGGACTGTATTGATCTATTTATGATGTGAAATAAATCTCAACCCGGTACCGGTCCGATTGGGTTTAAGGCGTTAAAGGGGCACATCACTGGAAAACAACAGCGATTTATTTTGCACACAATCTCACACATCATCCCATGGCTCTAAACCCTTTTGCACACATTAATTTAGTTTGACAGTTATTGAGAGTCTCCTCCCGTGAATCCGTGATGTCATCAGAGGACACTGGATCCTTGCGTTGTGTTAATTACCGCTCAATTCATTGTGTTAATTACCGCTCAATTCAATGATGTAGATGAAAAGATAGCAATCCCTATTGCAATCATTATCTAAATGTTGTCATCTACATAATTTCATTGAGCTGTAATTAACACAACACAAGGATCCAGTGTCCTCTTATGACAGGAGGAGATATTCAAAGTCATTAACTCTCAATAACTGTCTCAAATATGTGTGTAAGACAGTTTAGAGCCTCGGGATATGTGTAAGATTATGTGCAAAATAAATCGCTGTTGTTTTTCTGTGAAGTGCCCTTTTAATGCCATCGAAAACAATCAACACAACAAATCGAGGTTCAACAGGATTCAGCAAACATACCAGACAGGCAGCTAGGACTTCATAGTCTGAATGTATACATATCTCAGAATGTATATCCCTGACTGTAGTTTATTCTTATTCATGATCTTTGACTACCTAAATGTTTACTGTGAGCTGTAATTTCCCTCGGGATAAATAAAGTAGATACTTCTATTCTTTTTTTTCTATCCACTTTTTCTCCTTATTTTCTATTTTTCCTCCCATCCCAATTTTGTGTTTCCAATTCTTCCCTCCCCTGTCTTGAACGTTGCTCGACTATGCCCCCCACTGGTCGGTCGTAGGGAGGATAGAAGCCGTGCATCACGTGTTCCCTCCGGCACACGAGGAGACAGCCTGTCACATCTTTTCGCATGCCAGCGCAGTAGCGAGGTGTAACGCATGGGAGGCTCACACTACCCCTGCTATTTCCTGTCTCTGCTGTGCAGTCGTCTCCCAACTGACCTGTAGGGGTCGCTGTCCACAACGTCCAATCCCCACCCATCGACTTCCACCTGCTGACTCTGCCAAATGAGCCAGTATGACGGCCGGCCCAAGCCGAAGGCAATGCTGAGACTGGGATAAAGTACTTCTATTCTATCTATTCATGCATACACAGGGGTGTAGCTCCCGATTCTGGGCCCCCTGAAAGAATGAATTTTTTTGTGCCAATTTTTTATTGATGAAAACGCATAATATGGTTTTTACCTATACATTCGGATCAGCAGTTCAGCACCTGCACTGTTGGTGGGTGAGCCTAGTAAAGGATGTCGCATTGCGTTCATCTTCAATGAATGGACCAATGCAATAGTCTACCAAAGCCCCCCCCTCTCTCTCTATATATCTCACACACACACACACACTTCAGAAACAAACATAGTATCAATGAGAGCATCAATAATACACCTGTGAGTGATGTCTAGTAAAAGAATAAATAAAAAAAAAAATTTTGGGGGCCCCCCCAGTGCTGGGCCCTTGGAATCATCCTAAGCTACCCCCCCCCAGCTACGCCCCTGTGCATACACATACACACACACACACTCACACCCACACCATGCGCACACTCACACCATGCATACACATACACATACACACACTCACACCCACACCATGCACACACTCACACCATGCATACACACACAGTACACACACACTCACACCCACACCATGCACACATTCACACCATGCATACACATACAGTACACACACACTCACACCCACACCATGCACACACTCACACCATGCATACACACACACTCACACCCACACCATGCACACACTCACACCATGCATACACATACACACACACACACACACACACACACACACACACACACACACACACGCACACACACACACACACACACACACACACACACACACACACACACACACACACACACACACACACGCACACACACACACACACACACACATGGCCGTAGCCAGCTATGAGGTCACCGAGGTCCGGACCTGGGTAACTATTTGTAACTATTAAAAAAAAAAAAAAAAAAAATTATATTATATAATTTTTTTTTATATAAATATTTTTTTTATTTTTTATTTTTTTTTGTCAACGACCGGCACACTACTAGGCTGAGACATCGGCCCATTGGTACTGACTGACACTGGGCTGGCCCAATCACATCTCTTACTAAGCACCCCCCCCCGCCAGTCGTGCAGGTATATGACTGAGAGGGGGGCTGGTACATGACTGAGATGGGGCTGGTACATGACTGAGAGGGGGCTGTGGTACATGACTGAGAGGGGGCTGGTACATGCCTGAGAGGGGCTGGTACATGACTGAGAGGGGGCTGTGGTACATGACTGAGAGGGGGCTGTGGTATATGACTGAGAGGGGGCTGTGGTACATGACTGAGAGGGGGCTGGCTGGTACATGACTGAGAGGGGGCTGGTACATGACTGAGAGAGGGCTGGTACATGACTGAGAGGGGGCTGGTATACATGACTGAGAGGGGGGCTGGTATACATGACTGAGAGGGGGCTGTGGTACATGACTGAGATGGGGCTATGGTACATGACTGAGATGGGGCTGTGGTACATGACTGAGAGGAGGCTGGTACATGACTGAGAGGGGGCTGGTACATGACTGAGAGGGGGCTGGTACATGACTGAGAGGGGGCTGGTACATGACTCAGATGGGGCTGTGGTACATGACTGAGAGGGGGCTGGTAGATGACAGAGGGGGCTGGTATACATGACTGAGAGAGGGCTGGTACATGACTGAGAGGGGCTGGCTGGTACATGACTGAGAGGGGCTGGTACATGACTGAGAGGGGCTGGTACCATGTAGTGTGCATCATTGTAGGTCAAACCATTAAAAAGTTAATTTCCACGGCAGCCATTTTGGATTTTGGTCTCTCACAAATTTCCCCCGCCTTTTTAAAAAATCCATTGAGAAACGAAGTGCCACAGATGACCCAACTACTAGGTCCATATCGTATCATCATAATATTATTTTTTAAATCATTAGGATAAGGGTTCCCTTGATAAAGATGCATGAAAAGGCTGCATAATATACAACACCAGTAGCTCAACTGCAAAAACAGCTTTTTTATTTGATTAGATTTATTTGGAAATTAAAAACACATCATAAAAAGAAATGATCTTGACCAATTTGTATTCCTGAGGATATCACCTAAAAGCATTCATTAACAAGCATTAACACTTATTTCCAAGGTGGTCCTCGATGGAAGACATAAAAACACAGCACATTATAGCCTACTCAACTGCACATTTTTCCTCAACTGCAAAAATGTATGCCTACTTATGTATTAGCCTACAGGGAAAAACACATTCACAACAGGCAGCAAAGTTTGTTTTCAGCCAAGTATGGTAATAAGCAACTATTAGGATATATATGGTATGGATTACTTACTCTTAATAACTTATTACTATCTGTGGTAGCTCTAGTCTCCACCTACACAAATTGTTTTTGTGCTGTCCATTGATCATGCACCTTCACGTGGTAGGCACATAGGTCAAACTCCCCAAACAAACACACCATTGATTTAATTGCCATCTAAGATGAATATAAAACAAGAAGGTGATATATTAACTGTGTAAACCTTATGCAATATTCATCATTGATATTTGAATACTTGAAATCTGTATGAACTGAGTAGTTAGTATCAAATGAAATAAGATGGAACTGCTCCATACATTCATTGAATAAACAACTATTTTCTCATTACCAGTATGGTATTGTTTAAATTGTACAGCTTTTTGCACATCTTTGTCAGGGGATTCCAACAATTCTGGACCTGAATGTACCAGTTAATTGTAATCATCTCTCTCCTTATGGCTAGTCAAGCCAGGTTGTGGAGGAGAGAGACAGGGATGAACAGGCTATAGACTACTTTGCCCATCCTGAGCCTGCTATGATGCAGGTGTTTTTACATCACCACCCAAAACAAGATTCAGCCAAGAGCGAGTGAGTACACTGGTCCACTTGTCCATGGCACTTACTACCCAGCTTTGTAATGGGTTGGGGGGGGGGAATAGTACAGTAGGTACGCATATTTAAGGGGACCGTAAGGATGGTGTACTGGTGGGTGGTGTCCGACCGATTATAGTGGGCCGGTGTTCTGCAAAATCCTACTCCCTGCAGAATTCTACTGCCGAGCGCTCCTGCGCTTGCGCACGCATGCGCATGACCCACAATCGTTCACTCTACAATATTCTGCCACCTTGCTGACGAACATCATGTTGAGTCTTGTTGATATATCTTAAACAATATCTTAAACATATGTTTTTCATTGCACCTTTTGAACTGTATAAGCATGTAAATATTTGCATGTAATTGGCTTTGCAGCTGAATGTATTTGTAGATGATAACATGTCGGTACACCTGTTGGAGTTCGGAGTGAACTATAGGGTGACGTCACCCAGCTGTCAAAAGATATAGGCGATTCGCGCTACGGCAGCAGTTTTCGAGGAGGGAGTAGAATTCGGCAGAACACCGGTCTGGGCCAAAAAAATAAATGGACCTCCCTAATTTCTAAACCCTGGCTACGGCCCTGCACACACACACACACACACACACACACACACACACACACACACACACACACACACACACACACACACACAGTCACACGCACACACACACACACACACACACAATGCACACGCTCACACCATCATACACATTACATAGGCCGCTGAATCTGTACATCAGGTGCTTCAAAGCAATTCTCAAACGTAATGCAATCGATCAGAAAGCACATATTACATACACCTAGCTACTAGATATAATAAATACAAGCTTACCTACCAGTGTAGATACGTCAGTTCTTTAGGAGTTCTTCTTGGAGGCTGCTGTTGAGTTAATCGGTTTTGCCATCCAGATTTGGATTCCCTGAGACCTTCTTGTGACAGCCTAATAGAGCAACACGGTTCAGTCTTCATTGCCTCACTTTGGAAAATAAGCCCGGAGACCCTGTCAGGACGAGTTTCACCGGCGTTGATAGTTCTGGTTCTCAAGGGTTTCCTGTTCCCCTTTCCGGAGTTCTACTCTGAGTGAAACACCCGTTTGTTTAGCACATATTATCACAATGTCAGTCTGCCTCTTTCAAAGTCATCCCTGTGGATGATGATGCTATCAAAGACACAGCCCCCCCCCCCCCCTTCCCTGTCATGAAGTCCTCAATATCATTTGTGTTTGAACATACCTGTAGAAAGGCTGCATTGGCAGTCAGATATGTTGTGGCATGCCATAAGGTTATCGTGATCACACGAGTTTAAAGTTAAATGATCTTGTGGAATTTAAAACAACACAATTAATGTATAAAGCAAAAGGTAATGTACTTCCAGGAAACATTTAAGAACTGTTCTTTGATAAAGAGGGGGATTATAATCTGAGGGGAGAACTCAATTTAAAAGTTCTTAGTGTACGCACTATCATGAGAAGACACTGCATTTCAATATGTGGAGTGAAACTGTGGAACAGTCTGAATGTGGTGCTAAAGCAATGTCCAAATATGAGACAATTCAAACTGAATTATAAGGAAATGATGTTCACGAGGTACAGGGATGAGGAAGGGATTTGACATTCACGGGTGTTTACATTTTTATTTAATTTCTTTCATGTTTTACATATAGTTTTTGTTTTTTGTTTTGTATATATTTGTTTTGTAAGGTTTTAAATTAGTACACTCATTTGAGTAGTGGAAAAGGGGTAGGATTAAATAAGTGTATACTTCTTCCTACTCCTTTTCGAACATCTAAATTGAGTTATGTTTTGCTTTTGTTTATATATTTTTTTTCCATAAAATTTCTTGAGATCAATGATTTGTTTTGATTTTATATTGTTTGTATTTATTTAATTACAGTACATGTTCGAAATAAAGATTTCAAATCAAATCCATTACCTCATAATACTGCAGTCTGTACAGCTGCTGGTGGCTGTCTGTCAGTCTGTGTCAGAGCTCCATCAGCTAGTCAGTATTTGGGATATTAGGGTTCTAGTCTTTGGGCTCTAATCGTTGGACTATAGTCTTTGGGCTCGAGTCTTTTGGCTCTTTGGGCTCTAGTCTTTGGGCTCTAGTCTTTTGGCTCTTTGGGCTCTAGACTTTGGGCTCTAGTCTTTTGGCTCTTTCGGCTCTAGTCTTTGGGCTCCAGTCTTTGGGCTCTAGTCTTTGGGCTCTAGTCTTTTGGCTCTTTGGGCTCTAGTCTTTGGGCTCTAGTCTTTGGGATCTAGTCTTTGGGCTCTAGTCTTTGGGCTCTGGTCTTTGGGCTCTAGTCTTTGGGCTCTAGTCTTTGGGCTCTAGTCTTTTGGCTCTTTGGGCTCTAGTCTTTGGGCTCTAGTCTTTGGGCTCTAGTCTTTGGGCTCTAGTCTTTTGGCTCTTTGGGCTCTAGTCTTTGGGCTCTAGTCTTTGGGCTCTAGTATTTTGGCTCTTTGGGCTCTAGTCTTTGGGCTCTAGTCTTTGGGCTCTAGTCTTTGGGCTTGAGTCTTTGGGCTCTAGCCTTTTGGCTCTTTGGGCTCGAGTCTTTGGGCTCTTTGGGCTCGAGTCTTTGGGCTCTAGTCTTTTGGCTCTTTGGGCTCTAGTCTTTTGGCTCTTTGGGCTCTAGTCTTTTGGCTCTTTGGGCTCTAGTCCTTTGGCTCTTTGGGCTCTAGTCTTTGGGCTCTAGTCTTTTGGCTTTTTGGGCTCTAGTCTTTTGGCTCTTTGGGCTCTAGTCTTTGGGATCTAGTCTTTTAGCTCTTTGGGCTCTAGTCTTTTAGCTCTTTGGGCTCTAGTCTTTGGGCTCTAGTCTTTTAGCTCTTTGGGCTCTAGTCTTTTGGCTCTTTGGGCTCGAGTCTTTGGGCTCTTTGGGCTCGAGTCTTTGGGCTCTAGTCTTTTGGCTCTTTGCGCTCTAGTCTTTTGGCTCTTTGGGCTCGAGTCTTTGGGCTCTAGTCTTTTGGCTCTTTGGGCTCTAGTCTTTTGGCTCTTTGGGCTCTAGTCTTTTGGCTCTTTGGGCTCTAGTCTTTTGGCTCTTTGGGCTCTAGTCTTTGGGCTCTAGTCTTTGGGCTCTAGTCTTTGGGCTCTAGTCTTTTGGCTCTTTGGGCTCTAGTCTTTTGGCTCTTTGGGCTCTAGTCTTTGGGCTCTAGTCTCTTAGCTCTTTGGGCTCTAGTCTTTTGGCTCTTTGGGCTCTAGTCTTTGGGCTCTAGTCTTTTAGCTCTTTGGGCTCTAGTCTTTTAGCTATTTGGGCTCTAGTCTTTGGGCTCTAGTCTTTTAGCTCTTTGGGCTCTAGTCTTTTAGCTCTTTGGGCTCTAGTCTTTGGGCTCTAGTCTTTTAGCTCTTTGGGCTCTAGTCTTTTAGCTCTTTGGGCTCTAGTCTTTTAGCTATTTGGGCTCTAGTCTTTTAGCTCTTTGGGCTCTAGTCTTTGGGCTCTAGTCTTTTAGCTCTTTGGGCTCTAGTCTTTTAGCTCTTTGGGCTCTAGTCTTTGGGCTCTAGTCTTTTAGCTCTTTGGGCTCTAGTCTTTTAGCTCTTTGGGCTCTAGTCTTTTAGCTCTTTGGGCTCTAGTCTTTTAGCTCTTTGGGCTCTAGTCTTTTAGCTCTTTGGGCCCTAGTCTTTGGGCTCTAGTCTTTTAGCTCTTTGGGCTCTAGTCTTTTAGCTCTTTGGGCTCTAGTCTTTGGGCTCTAGTCTTTTAGCTCTTTGGGCTCTAGTCTTTTGGCTCTTTGGGCTCTAGTCTCTTAGCTCTTTGGGCTCTAGTCTTTTAGCTCTTTGGGCTCTAGTCTTTTAGCTCTTTGGGCTCTAGTCTTTGGGCTATAGTCTTTTAGCTCTTTGGGCTCTAGTCTTTTAGCTCTTTGGGCTCTAGTCTTTTAGCTCTTTGGGCTCTAGTCTTTGGGCTCTAGTCTTTTAGCTCTTTGGGCTCTAGTCTTTGGGCTCTAGTCTTTTAGCTCTTTGGGCTCTAGTCTTTGGGTTCTAGTCTTTTAGCTCTTTGGGCTCTAGTCTTTTGGCTCTTTGGGCTCTAGTCTCTTAGCTCTTTGGGCTCTAGTCTCTTAGCTCTTTGGGCTCTAGTCTTTGGGATCCTTTGTTCAAGATCAAAACAGTCACACACTGTCACTGCTTGGCTTCTTCTCTCTCTCTCTCTCTCTCTCTCTCTCTCTCTCTCTCTCTCTCTCTCTCTCTCTCTCTCTCTCTCTCTCTCTCTCTCTCTCTCTCTCTCTCTCTCTCTCTCGTCACCAGGCATGAAGTTCAGGTGTGCTGGAGCCATAGGAGCAGCTGATTGACGTCTGTGTGCCGATTATGTCAACTATATAGCCTCAGATGTCATGATGCTGCCAGATCGTAACTTCATGTTTCCCAGTCACTCATAGTTTATTGTGCGCTGGTGAATGATCTATTCCGCTGTCCTTTAATCCGTGCCTAACCCTGTGTTGTCCTCCTCTCCGGCAGTCCGATACCTGGCTCTTCACCCTGATCTCGTGCTTGGATACCCTGCGCCTGCCTGACCATTCTCCTGGCCTTTTCCCGGAATGTATGAGGACCTGAACCCGTGTATGATCCTTCGCCCGTTGGACTACCTTGCCCCTGCCTATCCCCCTTATCACCTGAGTAGCCGTTACGTTATCGACCACTGCCCGTCTGACTACCCTGCCCCACACACTCACCCTGGACTGTACAAGATCCCCCTCCGTGTCTCTCGATTCCTGCCCGGATACCTGACGACCCCTTTTCTGAATAAATACACCGTGCTGGGTTTTAACGAGACCTGTCTACCTTTCGGGGTTCGCATATTGTGTTAAATATGCTCGGCCTTGACACATTTGTGCATTTGATCAAACCGACAGTATGCCTATGTGTTATAGCCGGCCTTGAATCTGAAAATAAACTATGGGTAGGCTGTAGGGATATGGTGTGGGAACTATAGCAATCAGAGTTAGTTAGTTTTTTTTCCTGTTTGAACCTAATCTTAAAAATATGCTCACGTCTCTCCTACAAATTCTAATTGGCCCATATTCAAGATTTCGTTTCTAAAGTCTATTATGTAATAAATTCCTCTCACATAAGAATGATAAATTGGCTATGAGCTATACAAATGGGCTATTACATTTTGACACAGAGACCGGTGTTCTATATGGTACCACACGGTTCTACACGATTGAGCAGTTCCCCCTTGTCTGGTAGTTAAACGGGCACGCCCATTGTACGCCCAACAGCGGCTAACCTTTATTCTGCATGTTTCTTTTTTTATTATAACATTACAGATGTCTAAATAACACACTTTAAGAAAAGTCAAGGAGATATACTGTATTTATTTTGTTTGCCAGTTACAATATAATATTCAATGTGCTGGGGAAACAAACAATATACTGCATTCACGTGCCCAGAATCTAAAAGGAAAATGCGGGTTTCAAGTGTGCTTTTTCTTTGTGTATGTGTTTGAATAAGATCACAAAGAAAAGCCTGTTGACTCACTAAGACCTACTTTAGGAGATGGAAACACTTTATTTCTCTCTCTCTCTCTCTCTCTCTCTCTCTCTCTCTCTCTCTCTCTCTCTCTCTCTCTCTCTCTCTCTCTCTCTCTCTCTCTCTCTCTCTCTCTCTCTCTCTCTCTCTCTTTCTCCCTGTCTCTCTCTCTCCCCCTCTCCCACCTCTCTCTCTCTGTCTTTCTCTCTCCACCTCTCCCACCTCTCTCTCTCTCTCTTTCTCTCTCTCTCTCCAACATCGCCCACCTCTCTCTCTCTGTCTCTCTCTCTCCACCTCTCCCACTTCTCTCTCCATCTCCCCCTCTCCCACCTCTCTCTCTGTCTCTCTCTCTCTCTCCACATCTCCCACCCCTCTCTCTCTCTTTTTCTCCCTCTCCCACCTCTCTCTCTCTCTCCATACACACAAGCTGGCGCTTACTTGTCTTGTACGACAAGACATTTGCATTTCACTATCCTGCAGTAGCCATCTCTCACCACTCAGACTACACAAGATGAGCCCAGTAGGGCTCAGGGACTGTGCCACTGGGATGCTAAGGATGCCACTTGAATATTTGTTGCCACATTAATTCCAGCAATGGCAGACCATCTGCTTGGCATTTGTAGACACACAGAGATGAATAATTAATCAGCAAATCCATTGTCTCTCGATTTCCGCTTTTACACAGCCAAGTGTATTGTTGTTGCTTCATAGATCAAAGTTTAATTTGAATTTGCATGCAACTCGTTAGATTAAATGAGAACCTAATGGTGTGTGGATAAATCATTATCTGTATCTGTATCTGTATGTGTTCAACCAATAAGAATATCTGTATTCGGATACAATACCAAAGTGGGCATGGTTTATTCAAGACATTTATTTTTATTTTCATTTTGCAACAATTATTGTACAATACAATATGGAACACATGTAATCAGATTCATATTAGATTAAATTAAGTCACTAGGGATGAGCCTGACTCTGAACGATCTTCAGAGATATATACACAAGGAATGACCATATACAGTAAAACCATTCCTGTGAGCTGTACATTCATTGAGGGTACCAATAGAGCAAAGCGGTGAAGAGTGCAAGGAGTTAGAAGAGATACATATGAAATGGTAATACAAATTGTATCTTTTATTTTATATACATATACAGTAGTTGGTGGTACATTTTGTACAGCCAGTCCAGATATACAATAGTGAGTGAAATGTATGGCACATTTATTGTAATTAGTTGACTACAATACGTATATATATACTTATATACCATCCACCAAGATTGATGCCACTGCCTTTCCCCTGTTCAGTGTCTCCCTGAAATACTTTATAATCCTTTAGATGGGCCCGGTACCGGGCTGACATTTATTTCACGTCACAAATAGATCAATACAGTTGACCTATTTGGAGAGCAATGATAGCTTCTCTACACCTGTCGGACCTCACTAAACCCACCAGCGAGTTGGGAGAGTAACGATAGCTTCTGCTCATCACACCTGTCTCAACAGTACACTGTGCCAGCGCAAATACAAGGATGACAGTAACCAGAGGGAATAACAGCTTGGTGGCTGGTGGCTGGCTTTAGAAGTAAAGCTAATGTTGAGCCTTGTTTATACTTAATAAACAAGGACATATGCTGTATGTGTTAGGATTAGGGGGACGAGGGAAGGAGAGGAGAACCCACTATGCGGACCTACCTGCTGAAAGGAAGGTGAGGAGGCGGAGACGGAAGTTTGCTCTTCTCAATCACTGTGTTCTATTTATTTCAGAACCACGAGAGCAAGGATACTGTACAAGCATAAAACAAAAGCGAAAGGCGCAGCCGAGCTGGCACTGAGAAAACGAACTGGTTACACGAAAAACAAAGTGCACAAAACGGAACACTAACAACACTTACTTTGACTCAAACCAACAAAAGGGAAAGGACGACGAAAGCAGAGACACGACAGGTACAGGGGTTATGGAGGACAGACCCACACTTAAATACAAGACTAAATATAATTAGCAACACCTGGCAAAGCCAGTCCAAAACACAGAATCAAATAAACACCAAACTACACACAAAAAGCAATATCACACACAACAACCAGACAGGAGGACGACATTTAAACAAGGGAAGGAAGACCCCAGGAGGGTCATACTAATCACCCCAAAATACCAGGAAATACCAGAAAATACCCCAAAATACCCCAAAATACCCCAAAGTATACCCCAAAGTACCAGAAAATACCATAAAATACCCCAAAATACCCCAAAATACCCTAAAATACCCCAAAGTATACCCCAAAGTACCAGAAAATACACCAAAAGACCCCCAAAATACCCTAAAATACCCCAAAGTATACCCCAAAGTACCAGAAAATATTACACTATTACACTATTACACACTATTACACAAGATTACACACTATTACACTATTACACTAGCACACTATTACACTATTACACACTATTACACTATTATATTATTACACACTATTACACTATTACACACTTATACACTATACACTATTACACACTATTACACCATTACACTATTACACACTATTACACTATTACACTAGCACACTATTACACTATTACACACTATTACACTATTACACTATTACACAATAGCACACTATTTACACTATTACACTATTACACTATTACACTATTACACTAGCACACTATTACACACTATTACACTATTACACACTATTACACTATTACACTATTACACACTATTACACTATTACACACTATTACACTATTACACACTATCACACTATTACACTATTACACACTATTACACTATTACCACACTATTACACACTATTACACAAAATTACACTATTACACACTATTACACTAGTACACACTATTACACTATTACACACTATTACACTATTACACTAGCACACTATTACACTATTACACACTATTACATTATTACACTATTACACACTAGCACACTATTACACTATTACACTAGCACACTATTACACTATTACACACTATTACACACTATTACACTATTACACACTATTACACTATTACACTATTACACACTATTACACTATTACACACTATTACAGTATTACACTATTACACTATTACACTATTACACACTATTACACTATTACACAAAATGTGCACATTTTTTGTTTTTCATTTTGGGATATGTTGGGGTACTTTGGGGTATTTTGGGGTAATGTGGGGTATTTTGGGGTATACTTTGGGGTACTTTGGGGTATTTTGGGGTATTTTCTGGTACTTTGGGGTATACTTTGGGGTATTTTAGGGTATTTTGGGGGTATTTTGGGGTATTTTCTGGTACTTTCTGGTACTCTGGGGTATACTTTGGGGTATTTTAGGGTATTTTGGGGTATTTTCTGGTATTTTGGGGTATATTTTGGGGTATACTTTGGGGTATTTTAGGGTATTTTGGGGTATTTTCTGGTATTTTCTGGTATTTTGGGGTATACTTTGGGGTATTTTAGGGTATTTTGGGGTATTTTCTGGTACTTTGGGGTATACTTTGGGGTATTTTAGGGTATTTTGGGGTATTTTCTGGTATTTTCTGGTATTTTCTGGTATTTTGGGGTATACTTTGGGGCATTTTATGGTATTTTGGGGTATTTTCTGGTATTTTCTGGTACTTTGGGGTGATTAGTAGGACCCGCCCAGGGTAACATAAACGAGGAAATCAAATCACTTACATTTAACCAACACAAAATAATGGCCTGCACCATCTGGCGGTGCCCGCTAGATGGCGGGAGGAGACTACTGTTCACATTGTCCTCACAGCCCCAGGCAGAGCTCAGCCTAGGACCGTGACAGTATCCCCCTCACCGAACGGGCGGCTGCCAGACGCCCGACAATATCGTCCAGGAACGGGCGAAGCAGGAGGCCGAGACCCCGGAATGAACCGAGGGCGAGGGCCCAGAGAACTGGGGCCAGGAGCCAGAGAAAAGAACCCAGGAGGGGCATAGCAGCCAGGAGACCGGGGAACTGGACCAATGGGTGGCCCGGAGACAGGTGAACGGGGCACAGGGCCAAGGGGCCCGAAAATGGGTGCAGAGGCCTGGAGAGGGGGGCTGGACACGGGAACAGAGGCCCGATGAGGGGGGGTGGGGACGGAGACAGAGGCCCGGTGAGGGGGGGTGGGGACAGGGACAGAGGCCCAGTGAGGGGGGGCGGCGAGGGACCTGGAGCAAAGGGGCGAGGGAAGAGATCCGGAGTCGGATCCCGGATGAGGGACCCTCCAGTCGGCGGAGGTGCGACGGCGATGACCCCCGGAGTAGGACCCATCCTAGACCATGGCGAAGACCACGGCGAGGACCAGGGCGCCGGTCACGGCGTAGGGCTGGACCAGACGGGGAGCCAGGACCAGTTGAGGAGCCAGGACCAGATGGGGAGCCAGGACCAGTCGAGGAGCCAGGATCAGTCGATGAGCCAGGACCAGTCGAGAAGCCAGGACCAGTTGAGGAGCCGGAACCCGGCGTTGCAGCCGGACCAGGCGTAGAGGCTGGGCTGGGGGCGTGGAGACCGGGCCGGTCTTGGTGACGAGGCGTGGCGTAGGGCCCGGAGGGGGAGCGGTGACAGCCGGGGCTACACTGGCAGGAACCAGGTTGGCAGTGAAGGCCAGGTTAGCTGTGGAGGCCTGGCTAGCTACAAGAGCCACGCTAGTCCTCAGAGCCTTGCTAGCTCTCGGAGGTCTGCGAGGTGCAATGGCTAGGCTAGCAAATGGGGTTGTACTAGCTGTAGAGGCCTGTTTGGCAGCAGGGACTAGGTTAGCTGTGGATACCTGGCTAGCTGCAGGGGCTGGGCTAGCAGACGGGGCTGCCCTAGCTGTGGAGGGTGGAAAACGATACCTCTCCATGAGGACTCCGACCTGGTCGGCCAACACCCTCATCTCTGGCTCCTGGTCCCGACTCTGATCCACGACGGACTGTATAATTTTTAGCAGGAAGACCCACTTAGCGGGGGCGTAGGTAGCCAGATCCCCATCCAATAAGCCAACTATGATGCTCATAGTCCCTTTCACTTTGTCCGCTGGGTTTTTGGATGGTGGCGTCATTCTGTTAGGATTAGGGGGACGAGGGAAGGAGAGGAGAACCCAATATGCGGACAGGAAAGGAAGGAGGAGGCAGAGACGGAAGTTTGCTCTTCTCAATCACTGTGTTCTATTTATTTCAGAACCACGAGAGCAAGGATACTGTACAAGCATAAAACAAAAGCGAAAGGCGCAGCCGAGCTGGCACTGAGAAAACGAACTGGTTACACGAAAAACAAAGTCCACAAAACGGAATACTAACAACACTTACTTTGACTCAAAACAACAAAAGGGCAAGGACGACGAAAGCAGAGACACGACAGGTACAGGGGTTACGGAGGTATGATGCCACAAGGAAGTGAGGACAGACCCACACTTAAATACAAGACTAATTGTAATTAGCAACACCTGGCAAAGCCAGTCCAAAACACAGAATCAAATAAACACCAAACTAGACACAAAAAGCAATATCACACACAACAACCAGACAGGAGGACGACATTTAAACAAAGGAAGGAAGAGCCCAGGACAACATAAACGAGGAAATCAAATCAATTACATTTAACCAACACAAAATAATGGCCTGCACCATCTGGCGGTGCCCGCTAGATGGCGGCAGGAGACTACTGTTCACATTGTCCTCACAGCCCCAGGCAGAGCTCAGCCTGGGACCGTGACAGTATGATCATTAAATCAATGACAACGTCCCTGTATGACAGGAGAAAAGCCTATATTACACTTCAAGTGCAATTATCTACCCACTACTGTCTGACACTGTGATTGTTGTATATTCTGTGTATAGTATTGTGACATTGTTTCTTTTTTATTACTTGTGTGATTTTATGCATATTTTCTATTACCAGCACCTTAAGTATAGGAGTCCCTAATCTCGTTGTACGCTAGTATAATGACAATAAAGTATATTCTATTCTATATTACAATATACGTATAATATTTAATGAAGTCAATTATTAATTTGACATGTGTGCACATCTAATGTATCTGGTCCTAGCAGCCCTTCATTTCTTGTTTAGGTAACACTTTATAATAACACTATATAATAAATTAGTTCTACATTATTTATAACTCATTATCAACATTGTTTGTACTTGATTTGTTCATCATTAGATAATGTTGTTTATTGTGTAACACATTCGTAGATGCTTTGAAAAATGGATATGAAAAAATGACTATACTGTACCTCCATTTATTTGTTCATGTTCAACAAATGATTTGTTAAGACATTCATAAAACATCTATAAATCATTTGCAGATGCTATTGTGTGCCCTAATCTGAAGTGAAGCCTATTTATCATTAACAAATGTATAATACAGTTAATTATTTGTTTAATTTTTCATCACCTGTTACAAATGTTGTAGACAGCTTTCAGATACATCCTTCTTTGTGACATCAAACAGTGAGATAATTAGGACTATAGATAAATGTAATTGTATTATTAAATTAAATACATGCATAACTGTTAGGATCGAGGGTGACAATAAGGTGAGGAGAGCACAATTGCAGAGAAGGATGAGGAAACCGAGACAGAGACGAAGGGTGATACTTAAATGAAGGGAGCTTTACTGAGACAAAACCAAAATACAAAACAAACAAAAGGCAAACGACAGGGATAGACAGGCAGGAACTCACTTGACATCAAAGGAACAAGGGAACGACACAGGGTGGACGCGGAGACAATGACACCACAAGAACTCTACCAACCAACAACCAATATATACTGAGACCAATTAACAATCACCACAGCTGGGGAGAGACAGGCACAGAACAAAACAACAATCAACCACTAGACAATAAGCAATACACCACACACCACTAACTAGGGAAACCATTTCACACCAGGGTGGGGAAGTTAAACAATAACACACACAGTGACATCCCATTAATTATCCCATTAATTAAAGTAAGCATGTGAGTTATCAAGGGTAGAATCAGTGTCTGAACCAACTGGTTCATCTGGCCACAAGAGGGAGGTAGAGGACCACTGTCAGGGGGTAGGGGACCAGTGTCAGGAGGTAGGGGACCAGGTAGTGTGAATACTTTCCCTAAGCCAGTTGTAATTTTGCACGATCTGATTGGCTACTGACGTTTCTGGTCATGTGACATGTGCGCCAATCGTGGGACGGCAAGTTCTGCGCCTATTTCCGGGTCTAACAGCCTGCAAACTACCTAACGCCTAGTTTATCACTGGTTAAGCTTAGGCGACTCTTTCGAAGTTGGTTAAGGTTAGAGTTTGGAATCAGGGCTGGTGTTCTATCGGCCTGCTCTAAGACAAACTCTAACCTTAACCAACTTCGAAAGAGTGCCTAAGCTTAACCGGTGGCAGAACTTGCCGTCCCACGATTGGTGCACATGTCACATGGCCAGAAACGTCAGTGGCCAATCAGATCACGCAAAAGTACAACTGGCTTAGGGAAAGTATTCACGCGACCAGGTAGGCGACCACTGTCAGGAGGGAGGAAATGTTCACTGTCATTCTCACCACCGGCACAGCAAGGGCCGGCCCTGGGGACGTTACACATAACATATAGTGTGAATGAATGAATGAATGAATGAAAACTTTATTTAACAGATTGCAGAATGGGTACAATACAGTACGGCTCAATACACACAATTGTTAAGGGGATGCAGACCTGAGAAAGACGTTTGTCTTGTTTCCATCAGGGTCCCCCATTTTTTTTGACATACACAACATACATGACATTTATGGCATAGGGACATATAGGTATTTAGTAATGATACATTTGTGACATAAACGGTATTCAAATATACAGTACTGTTACCCCTAGATCCTGACAGAGTATATACATATGATGGGGAGGGGACTGTACTTTAGGAGGGGGTGGATGGGTGGGTGGGTGGGAGAGAAATATACATACGGCGGGGAGGGAATATATACATGGGGTGGGGAGGAGACTGTCTATTAGGAGGTGGTGGGGGTTTTGGGCATTTACGGTGGCCAGTTTCGAATTGCAGCCTCCCGTAGGTGCTCTTTAAGAGCGGTTTTGAATGTGTGTAGGGATTCACATTCCTTTACAGCTTTGGGTAGGGCGTTCCACATTGATGTGGCATAATTGCGAAACGTGTTTAGTCCCTTGTTTGAGCCGAATCTGGGTTTAACATGATTTGTTGAGCTTCCTCTGGTGTAGTGGTTGTGGTATTCACTGACCTTTGGGAAGTATTTTGACATGTACATGGGTACCTTAGTCGTATAGTGTATCTTGTAGATCTTGTGTAACATGTGTGCTCAGTATATTGCGGTATGTGATGATGACACAAGGGTAATAATTATTTGTATTTTCAGGCTGTATAGGCGCCGATACAGCCTGAATACAAATAATTATTACCCTTGTGTCATCATCACAATGTATACTGAGCACATATTAGGAACAAACACATAATTCAAATGTAACGCTAGCTCCCACCACATCAAGTACGTCTACACAACATAAGAGTTGTAGGTCGGAAATGATGGAATAGATTTACCAACAAAAAAAGTGTTTAGCCTGCTCATACCTTAAAAGCGTGGGGCAGCACAAATAACTTGGCTCTGCTAATTAATCGTGCTTCAATTCAACAGACGGCAACACACGCACAGTCAAGTCTCACTTGCGTGATACTTCCTCTACATACTCTTCAATACCTGGCCAGGGTACTCCTGGTTCCTAGTGCCCCACTTTACACTATATGTTATGCATGTATTTTATATGTTAATAAAATTGCATTTATCTATAGTCCTAATTCTGTCATTGTAAGGGCCAAAATGGATGTAATTATGTGCAATGGATTTATGTGACCATGGGGTGGCGCTTCTGTTATCCATTTGGGCCTTTACAGTCACTGTTTGATGTCACAAAGAAGGGTGTATCCGAAAGCTGTCTACAACATTTGTAACAGGTTATGAAAAAGTAAACAAATAATTTACTGTATTAGACATTTGTTAATGATGAATAGGCTTCACTTTAGATTAGGGCACACTATAGCATCTGCAAATGATTTATGAATAGGCTTCACTTTAGATTAGGGCACACAATAGCATCTGCAAATGATTTATTGATGTTTTATGAATGTCTTAACAAATCATTTGTTGAACATGAACAAATAAATGGAGGTACAGTATAGTCATTTCATATCCATTTTTCAAAGCATCTACAAATGTGTTATTACACATTAAACAACATTATTTAATGATGAACAAATCAAGTACAAACAATGTTGATAATGAGTTATAAATAATGTAGAACTAATTTGTAAATGTTATAGAAATATAGTTATAAATGATTTAATAATAATTTACGAATGTATATAAATGATTTGTTCATGATTAGTCCCTCAGGCCATCAGAATGCTAAATGACAATAACACTATGTAACAACCATCAAATGCACTCACAGCACACATCCACACGCACACACTCACTTTAAACAAACAACTCACTGCAGCACCCACTTTACACACTTTAGAACACCTAAACACACTTTATATTTATTGGTAAAGAATTTGCACTACAACCCATACGTACCTCATTACACCTTACTGTAAATTGTACCTAAATTGTACCTCATCCCATTTCTGCTTTGTACTGTATAGTATATTGTATTGTAACTCAGTTACTTCTACTCTGCATTGTACATTGTATATATGTATATACTGAACACTTTTGTCTACATACTTGACTTCTATTTATACTTACTATACTTATTTTATACTTATCTATTTTATCTAGCACAATATTACCATAGTTCGAGTCCATGTCATCAGGGTTGAGCCCCTTAATTGGCTGATATCAATCCCTGTCTCCTGAGCCGTTCAGCCATTGTGTAGTGTGATGGTGAAGGAGGCAATTTCCACCCTACATTGTGTGGGGAGCGCTTTGAGTGTCTAGAAAAGTGCTATATAAATCATCATCATCATCATCATCATCATCATCATCATCATCACCATCATCATCATCATCATCATCATCATCATCATCATCATCGTCACCACTCCACTCTGGCAGTCAAAGAGCTGACATACAAATAAAAAAGGACTGCATTAAACATAAATGACACAGAGGTCGCCATTTCAAAGGGAGTTTATTTACTTTGTGACAAAATAGCCAAACAAATGGACTAGCCATCAATATCTTATGCCAAATGATTAGGGCCTATACATTTATATTTGTTATAAATAACTATGTATCAATTAACAAGTCCGAGTCTTCGTCTGCACCTTCCGAGTCCAAGTCCAAGTCCGAGTCATCAGTGCTCAAGTCCAAGTCGAGTCACAAGTTCTGAAAATCAGTCCTGGATTCGAGTACTACAACAATGGCGGACGACAACAAGAAAAACAACAACAATGGCAGCAGAAGCTCCTCCGCTTTCGAGACGGAGATGCAGCGCCACAGAGGGATCTACCTGCCCAGGGATCTGCCTGCTGAGGGATCTGCCTGCCGAGGGATCTACCTGCCGAGGGATCTGCCTGCTGAGGGATCTGCCTGCTGAGGGATCTGCCTGCTGAGGGACCTACGTGCTGAGATTAGGAGACCAAACGTGGGACAAGACCTGGTTGTGAAGGAGAGAGGTAGGGGAATTTGATGTACTGCGTCTACATCTTTTCCATACGGGTAGCGGCGTCAAATGATTTATGATTTCACAAGCATCTACTCCTGGAAGTAAACAGCCAGGGCCCTGTTTCTTGTACGTGGTTCAACTAAGTCGATCAAGATGTCATTATCCAGCTTCAGTTAACCCGATGTTTGAAGCCGGGATTTTCCTGTTCCAAGAAGGTGGATTCAGTCTCGTTAACTCAAGCCAGACTTGCGACTCAGGCTAAATGCGCGGCCGTTTTAGGTGAAAAGCCAGCACGTATCGATGGCAGAGATCCTGATTCTCAACGGCATTGATTGATTAATTGATTTAAGACTTTATTGACAGATTGCAATACGGCTCAATCGCCTCGCCGACAAGTTAAATGCGTTATCTATAGGCTAATTCTAAGTCCCTCATTACCTCAATCAATCAGATTATATTTCTTTAAACTTGCCTGCTGGATTGAATAATCAAATGAGATCTTGCTAGCGAAAATAATTAGTTAACTGTTATACAGAATTACGATACGGCTCTCTTACCCATTGATTGATGTATAGTCAATCTTTAACTTATCTCCAATGTGGTCTAACGGGTTGTTCTTTTGACTTTCACACGGACGACCGGGGTTTGAGACCCTAGTCGTCTCCTTCTTTTTGCAATATAGGAATAATTCAATTTGGTGCACGTTGAGAGCTATATAAAGAATGACATCCTCAATGCATGTAGATTTATAATATTTTAACTTAAAACCAGGCTACTTTGGCGTATAATCATTAATATTATATTCAAAAAAATCATATTGGAAACACCGGGATTTGAACCCCGGTCGCTGGGTTGGCAGGCTTGAGCACTACCGCTGGGCCACTGGGCCAGATTGGATAAATTGATTGTTTATACATTAATGAACGAGAGACCCGTGTTTAGAATATCCTTTGTTTTGAATGAAGTTTATCTCTTTATCCTCATTCATTAATGTGACGTCAACGGCTCATTCAATTTCTCAAATCCGTCAAACAGCGCATCTCATCAGACATCTTAATCCCAGTTACAATTAAAATAACCACATAATGTGTACATCGCACGAGCGAGCGCCACCGTCGCCACGGTATATATAACGTGCATTATTTAGGACAAAGTGAATGTAGTATCAGCATTTTGGGTCTATTTTACATTTCAAAAGCCCCCTCTGGAAGAATGGAGCACAAAAACGTAATTCAGAATGGTATAATGCAGATCGTAGACTGTGGGAATAGTTTCAGGAAACAAGCTGTCACTTTCTTTGCGGGGGCGTGGCTCTGCGTGATCCGGCTAACTTGAACTTGAACTCTGCTTTCGAGCAGGCTCAAACTTTTGGATCTGTTGTCATGGTGATTTGGAAAATCCACGTACATGAAACCGGAAAGTCCGGCTAACTCAGTTATCCAGCTAAAGTTATCCGGCTAACTCAGTTATCCAGGTACAAGAAACAGGGCCGGACTTAGCTGCATGTGAATGATCTGAAATATGATGTAACTGTGCAGGTCTTTCTGACCATTCACCTGTTGTGTTTACCTTAATAGCCCAGTGCCCACGTAAAAATTACCATGCCCCTGCGAGCCACTCGTGCACAATAAACCCTTTGACTGCTGTACTTTTTTCTGATGCTTTTAATGGTTCCCCACTTCACGCTTTGGACACAAACTGTGTTTTTAATATAGATGATTTCATTTCAATGTTTGACTCCACTTGTACAAACATTTTAGACTCTGTTGCACCTCTCAGGCCCAAACACAGCAAAACACTCCAAACACCATGGCTAAATGACTCCACGCGCGCTCTCAGACGCGCATGTAGGCATGCAGAGAGAAAGTGGAATAAGGATAAGCTCCACGTCTCCCTCTAAATCCTACGTGACTGCCTATCTGCATATCAAAATGCTGTCAAAACAGCTAAATGCGAATACATCTCTAATTTGGTCTCTACTAATTGCCACAAGCCCCAGATTCTTTTCAAAATTCTTAACTCCCCCATTAACCCTCGTGATGTCTCCCCAGTTGTGCCATCATCTGCTCTCTCTGAACGTTTTCTAAACTTTTTTATTGATAAAATCTCCACTCTCAGACCAGTTCTCACCATAGCCTTCCAAAATCTCCACTCTCAGACCAGTTCTCACCATAGCCTTCCCAGCCCCCCCCCCCCCCCCCCCCCCCACCCCCCCCCCCGCCTCCTCCCCTACACTCCCTGCCTGCTGTTTTGGAGCAGTTCGAGCCCGTCTCTCCCTCCTCTCTCTCTGACATAACACTTACGGCCGACAAACTGCCCCTCAGATAGCCTTCCCTCTCGCCTTCTAAAAGAAGTGCTCGATTCGGTCTTGCCCACTATTTTATTGCTGGTAAATTCCTCTCTCAGCTCTGGCTGTGTCCCAACCGCTTTTAAACATGCTGTGGTTCAACCCCTGATGAAAAAGAAAAACCTTGATCCCTCTATTCTATCAAACTACCCTTCCTGTCAAAACTCCTGGAGCGAGCAGTTTACCTCCAGTTACAACTGTTTTTAGATGTATATAAAATCCACGAAAAGTTTCAGTCTGGCTTTAAACCGCGCCATAGCACCGAAACAGCCCTCCTGAGAGTTCAAAATGATCTCATTTTAGCTGCCGATTCTGGAAATCCTGCCATTTTCGTGCTTTTAGACCTCACAGCCGCCTTCGACACCATAGACCACACTGTCCTACTGCCGCGGCTGGAAAAATATGTTGGCATCACAGGCGTCGCCCTAAGTTGGTTTAAGTCCTTCCTGACTGGCCGGAGCTTCTCAGTCCAGCTTGGAGAATTCTTCTCTTCAGCGGCCCCTCTTACTTGTGGGCATGGGCGGAGTTTATGGGGGTTCAGGGGGTGCATTGCACCCCCTGGTGGCCGGGGGTGAAATTGCCTTTTTTTTTTTTTTTTCTTTTTTTTAAATCAAGATTATTTTTATTTTAATAAAATTATAATAATTGTGAGAAACAAATCTGAATTCTATTATGTTTTGTTTTACAATACATTCATTTTATAGTAGTAATCATGTCACATTATAAGGCGAACCTTCTGTAGTGTGGCAGTGAAAGGGTTAACGGCAACGCGCGGCCAGCAGCAGCAGCAGCAGCGCGATACAAAGCCACTTATTCTGAGATGATAATTAATGTATCTGGATAACCAATGCACGAATTTTGTCGAGGCAGGTAGCGTTATTTCGGGAAAATTGATATCTATAGCCTGGTATATTTTTCGTCCACGAAAAATGGAGGCTGTAATAATTATTATTGCTCGAGAGTCTCTATGAATAATAATAATTAGAGCCTAAGTCAGTTAAAAATGATCCCCCGTAGTGCTGTGTGTGTGAGTGTGTGTGTGTGCTGCTGTACTACCTAAATAAAATAAAAAATTAGGGGTTAGGGCATTGTAAAAAAAAACGCGCGGGTATAGTTCGCCAAGCAGTCACACCCCCTGGCGTCAAGTTCAAACTCCGCCTATGCTTGTGGGGTGCCCCAGGGGTCGATACTGGTCCTCATCCTCTTTTTTTTTTTTTTTTTATCAACTTTTTCTCCCATTTTCTATATTTTCTCCCATCCCAATTTCGTATCATCCAATTCAACCCTCCCCTGTCACGAACGCTGTTTCTTGCCTCCCACAAGCCGGCTGCAATGTGGACTAAGTCATACATAGCACAAGTCCCCTCCGGTACTTGAGGTAACAGCAGTCGCATCTTTTCACCTGCGCAGCTCGATCTCTCAGTGGCGAGGAGTAACGCGTGGGAGGCTCATGCTGCCCCAGACACTTCCTGATTCTACTGCGCAGGCGCACCAACCGACCTGTAGGAGTCGCTGTCCACAACGCCCGATCCCCACCCATCAGTTTCCCACCCCCTAATACGGCCAATGTGTATTAGTATGAACGACCAGCTAAACTGAAAGCAAGCCCAGCGTCTCTGCATTCGTGGTGAGCGCCTTGCCCACTATGCCACGTAGCCGCCCCCCATCCTCTTTTTATTATATATGTTGCCCATTGGCTCAATCATTGCAAAGCACAACATGTCCTTCCATTGCTTTGCCGACGATGTGCAGATCTATCTACCCCTACAAGCAAAAGGCAAGGTTACATTACAGCCACTGTTAGATTGCCTGGCTGACATTAAACTATGGATGAGTGCAAACTTTCTCAACTTAAATGAGCGCAAAACAGAGATAATTTTATTTGGTAATGATTCGCCTGACCCTAGTGCCAATGCCCTAGGCCCTCTGGGCTCAAACATCCGCTCCACTGTCAGAAACCTTGGAGTAATCTTTGACAGAAATAAAAAAAATTATAAGCAGGTTAGTTCGGTGGTCAAAACTAGCTTTTTCCACCTCAGACTCCTGGCCAAGACCAAACCATACCTCTCCCAGAAGGATCTGGAGAGGGTGATCCATGCCTTTTTCTCGACCCGGCTGGATTACTGCAATGCGTTGTATGTCGGCATTGACCAGTTGCTGCTCCGTCGCCTGCAACTGGTACAAAATGCGGCTGCCAGTCTGCTTTCCGGTACCAGGAAACGTGACCACATCACACCAGTTCTGGCTTCTCTCCACTGGCTCCCCGTCCGTTTCCGTATTGATTTTAAACTTTTACTGACTGTTTTTAAAGCACTACATGGGCAGGCTCCACTGTACCTAGCTGAGCTCCTACATCACCCCACCCCATCCAGAGCCCTAAGGTCTGCTGACCAGCTGCTGCTGGAGGTGTCCAGGACCAGGCTTAAAACCAGGGGAGATAGAGCCTTTGCTGCTGCTGCCCCCCGGCTCTGGAACTTTTTTATCCAATTTTCCTGTCTCTTTTTATTGCACTTTGCCCTTGCTTTCTTATATGTACTGTACTCTACTTTTTTTTTGTTTGTGTATTTATTGCATTGTATGTGTTTTTTATCATGTTGTAAAGCACTTTGGTTTGGCTGTTAGTCATTTGTAAATGTGCTATATAAATAAAACTGACTTGACTTGACTTGACTTGAAATGATATGTTTCCCCCCCCCCTCCCATTTTGTTATCCCCCCACACACCTACTACACTACCACCTGGCTACATGAGTAGAGCTCCGGACCCATGATCGGAAGTTCACCGGTTCAAGCCCCGGTCAAGGCTGCTGTCGGAAAGTGGTGTTGTTGTCCAGCAGGGGGCACTCTGGACTTGTCAGTAACCATTCCCCTGTTACAGTGATACGGACACCGTAAAGCTGCGAGTGATGTCCTTCGGATGAGACGCTAATCCGAGGTCCTGACTGAATTTGGTTGTTAAAGAAACCAGGACACCTATCGTAAAGGGTAGGGGGTTCCCGGACAAATTCCTCTCTGACATCAAGGCCACCTAATCATCCCTTCCCCTTAATTGACTGATATCAATCCCTGTCTCCTGAGCCGTTCAGCCATTGTGTGATGTGTGCCGGGTACCAGTGTATGGTAGCCATTGAGGCTGCGTAGCCCAAGGTTGGGTGCTACCAGTGGTGGTGAAGGAGGCAATTTCCACCCTACATTGTAATGTGCTTTGATTGTTTAGAAAAGTGCTATATAAATGCAATTAATTATTATTACTATAGGCAGCCTATTGTTCTCCAATACTCAAGTTCTGTCTACCTTTCTCCTTTGATCAACCTTGTGTCCCCTGATCTAATCAGTCTTCCTGTCTCCCATGATCAATCAGTCACCAATCTCTTGTCTATACACTGAGCCCCGCCCCTTTCTGTGACGTGTATAAAGTCATCCCGCGTGGTCTATCGAGAGATTCTAGCAGGGTCACAAGGCCAGGGACCCGTGGAGCTTGGAGAGAGTCTAGCAGGGTCACAAGGCCATGGACCCTTGGAGCTTGCCTAACTCTGAATTCGATACACTTTTGCGTTAATACATTTGTAACAACCACGTTTATTTGAGCAAGTGTATCCTTGCCTCCGGTTTATTTCCACCACATAACCACGGGGTCAAACCATACCGTTTACATCTGCTCTATTATGCAGGTCTGTGGCCTGACAGCTCAAGACGAGTTATTATTTCCAAACGGGAAACGTGAGGAGTTGATAAAGAGGCCGCGCCGCCATGTCACGTAAAAAGGCCATCAAGAGAGCGAAAATGAGTGTGTCCACTTGTGGTCTTATGAAGGAAACTGAGTGAGTGACTTCCATTGTCCTTTTTTTAATCAGCTTATTCTCCAGGTGAAATGGGGGGAGCGGGGGTTTGTTTTCACATTATCATCATAATGGTTTCTTTTCATCATTTAATTTCATTCAGCTGAGCTTGACGGGGGCAGAAGTCACAAGAGAGATCCTAGGTCTCACTCTCTCCAATTCTCTCCTCTACTATAGTACACTATAGAATCCCGGTCCGAGTCACATCTAACGACTGCAATCTTCTCTGATGGAGGTCCCTGAAACACACTCTTGTCAAATTGGGGCTGTCAAAAAAAGATTTGTATATATCTTTTCCATGTGGGTAGCGTCGTCTGATGACTGAAAAACCAACGAGAGGGTCAAACCATACCTTTTAAAAGAACATGCCAACATTTTGGGAAATTTGCTTACCGTCTTCTCCAGAGAGAGACACGAATATAGATACCAGTTTTCTCTCTGTGCGTTCAGTAGAAAGCTATCTGGCTGCATGTTAGCCTAGCCAGTGATGGGCAAGCTACTTGGAAAATGTAGTAAGCTACACTACATGTTACTCTCGATTAAATATAGCTCAACTACAATGGAAGCTATCCCCAGAGAAATGTAGCAAGCTACACTACAAGAACATGGCAAAAATAGCTAGCTACATCGGCACTATTTTTTTTTTCTTCTTTTTTTTTTTACTTCATTATCAAGTTTCCACCAAACAAATAGGCAGGCAAAAAAATGCTCAGTTTGATTGTTTATTATAAAACTGAAACAAGCCCTCGGTCTGGCTTTTTGTGTCATCCTTTTAACATGAACTTGTATTATGTACAAAATCCAGGAAGGCAAGTTTAGCTGGGTGCAGCCTCTACAAAAGAAAAGAAAGAGATAATTTGGTTAATGTTTGATCAGTTTTTATAGTATAGTTTGTTGATTACTTTTGAGGCAGTAATGGTCTTTTTCTTTTCTATTCTATCTTTATGTATTATTTATCCCTAAACTCTGCATCTTCTGGCTGCCTGATACCCTCTCCTAGCTGAAACCTGCCCACTTTATCAACCAAAAACACACTTCTTCAATATCTGAATTTTAACTAATAATAACTGTCTTACTGCATTTTACTATTATGCTACCATGTCTATACTACCACCAACTATTCCAATATGTCTAATAGGTCCTGACCCACAGGTTGAGAACCACTGCACTAGGTGATCTTTTCCCTCTTAGTGTATGTACTGTATTTATGGTAGTTTGTTTTTTCTTTTCTCCACCCCCATAATATTGTTCATTTTCTGCCTACAGTGAAACATGATAGCAGCTATCTGTTAGTTAAATCTGTTGACAAAAAGTGCACTGACTTGTGTGCTGTTTGGGAACAGTTGACAATGTTTATGTAAAGCTTTTCATCAGCTTACCTGAATATATGTGTTCTCAAGTTAGTGCTGGACGTGTGGGAAGTTGAGAGAAGCTTCGTTTTTGGCTGACACAATAAACACATATGTTTTAGGCGTTTTTTCAGTCAAACTCATACATTTTTCCAGATAGGGCCATGGAGAGGCATTGTTGTTATTGACATCATCTTCATCAATGTCATCAGCCCTGGAAACATCGAATCCTTCTGCCATTTCGCACGGACTGGTTAATTCATTCATTCATGGTCTGTGTTTAGATTTTCTTTACTTCATGGTTTGCCGAGCTGGAGTGGCATGTCCCGCCCTATCCTGCCTCTGATTGGCCTACCCGTAATGTTTTGGCCTAATCGTGAGTCGTCATACTCATATCTAAACCAACCAACAATCATAGTGGGTTTTCTCCAATAGTATCCAGCTGCAGGACCGGAGAACACGACACTCTCAGGACCGAAGTAGCGTGTAGCGTTTTGCTGACGCTACGTCACTACTTGATTCTAAAAATAGCTGCGCTACAGAGAACGCTACTTGGTTCAAAAGTAGCGACGCTACCATCATGCTACTGAGAAATGTAGTTAAGCTATGTAGCGTCGCTACTTGTAGCTAGCTACTGCCCATCACTGAGCCTAGCTTAGCACAATTAATGGAAGCGGACATGGCCGGTTAGCCTTCGGGATAGGTGTTAGTTGGACAACGCCTATACTACTAGGCTAACCGGCCCTGTCCGCTTCCATTCATCGTCTACTCTCCTCTCATTTCTGTGCATCTCCTCTCCGACACCAGAGACAGGCAGTACTTAGCCAGTAGCCCCTCCCCTACGACACAACTGTAGTTCTTTAAACAGCGAGGGGAATTATACAGCCGGACAAGTTAACAATAATTAACACATTTACAAGTCGTATTAAGTTTTGCAAATAAGGAAACAGATAGAGAACATTTCAAAGCACTAAAAATGGCAAATACATAATTTTTTTACCTATTTCTGAATCGCGCAACGTTTTCGGCATTTCTGAAGAACCTTTTCTGGCGGCACAATCCGACCTAGACCATGCCGCGTCACATATGTTCTTAAACATTCAAACTGTAATACTATGAAGAAAAAAACGACACAATTTTTTTTTGGTGTGATAATGGTCACAAGCACTGGTCCCGGTCACACCGTTTAAATCCCTCTAATGTGCGAGTGTCCGGTCTGACAGCTAAATACAGGTTGTTGAAGACGGAACACGAGGGGTACATGAGCGTGTCCACTTATGGTCTTATGGAGAAAACCGAGTGAGTTGGTCTAATTGTGCCCATGATTGCAATGAACTTGCCCCTTAGAACTTCCGTTCTCCTTTTTTAATCATCTAATTCTTCAGATGAAAAGGGGGAAGCGGAGGGGGGTTAAGGAGAAGCGGAGCCTTTCATATTCTTCTCCAAAAGGAAACTAAATTAAGATCTCCCAATAGGACCCGTTAATTGCTTAGAAAGTAAGCAAGGGATGAAAGAGACAGAGGATATAAATATTCCAGGTAATTTTGTTACCTATTCATCACTCCTGCCTCATCCAGCCCAGCGATATCTCATTATCTCACAACACCATTGTTTCTTTTGTTCATCCCTCTCTCCCTCTTCACTGTTCCAGGACTATAGTATATGTTCATGAAGCTGTTCTGCTAATGTTCTCTGTACTTCATAGTACTGATTTATTTAAAGCATTATTGTGTTTAGTCCGGGCAAAATAAGCATGTTTAATTGTGTCCAATAGTCTTATCTGGATAATGTTTGGTTTATTTATTCATATTATAATTTGTGTATCCCATTTTCCCTCTTATACCCTTCGAGGGGCCCTTTGTCCTCTTGTCAGGCAGTCATTGTGCATGATATTGTGTTCTTAATTGACCTGCCTGGTAAAATAAAGGTTAAATAATTTTATTTTAGTTGTATAGCCAAAATATTTTCAGTAACCGGTCAAGTTATTCCAATTAAATCTTATCCTAATAGGTGACCAGATCTTAAGTCATCAGATGACACAAACCAAACCTGTACAGCAACATTTAAAACATTTATAAATGTATTTGTAAGAGACAAGTACAGAGAACATTGGCAGTTGCAGAAGCAGTATCCAATGTACATTTACATTTACATTTACATTTAGTCATTTAGCTGACGCTTTTATCCAAAGCGACTTACAAGTTCTGTACGACAAGACAGCAAGAAGGGTACAACTCTATCAGCTGAGTAACAATGTTCATCAAAGTGTTGCGTGTTACAGTGTAGGTTATAGTTTATTACGTCTGTATATAGCAGATGTACTGTACGTGTGTATATAACAGATGTACTGTTCGTGTGTATATAGCAGATGTACTGTACGTGTGTATATAGCTGATGTACTGTACGTGTGTCTATAGCTGATGTACTGTACATGTATATAGCAGATGTACTGTACGTGTGTATATAGCAGAAGTACTGTACGTGTGTATATAGCTGATGTACTGTATGTGTGTATATAACAGATGTACTGTACATGTGTATATAACAGATGTACTGTTCGTGTGTATATAGCAGATGTACTGTACGTGTGTATATAGCTGATGTACTGTACGTGTGTCTATAGCTGATGTACTGTACATGTATATAGCAGATGTACTGTGCGTGTGTATATAGCAGAAGTACTGTACGTGTGTATATAGCTGATGTACTGTACGTGTGTATATAACAGATGTACTGTACATGTGTATATAACAGATGTACTGTTCGTGTGTATATAGCAGATGTACTGTACGTGTGTATATAGCTGATGTACTGTACGTGTGTCTATAGCTGATGTACTGTATATGTATATAGCAGATGCACTGTGCGTGTGTATATAGCTGAAGTACTGTACGTGTGTATATAGCTGATGTACAGTGCGTGTGCTGCTATTTAGCTGAAACAAATTTCCAACACCAGTCCATTGATAGGCATTGATGGTTCAAGCAATCATTACAATTACATTTTACAGTTACAGTTTAAAATCAGTGCATATCATAATAAAGACATCAACCATCCATGACAACATACATACATACATGCATACATACATACATACATACATACATACATACATACATACATACATACATACATACATACATACATACATACATACATACATACATACATACATACATACATACATACATACATACATACATACATACATACATACATACATACATACATGCATACATACATACATAAATACATAAATACATACATACATACATACATACATACATACATACATACATACATACATACATACATACATACATACATACATACATACATACATACATACATACATACATACATACATACATACATACATACATACATACATACATACATACATACATACATACATACATACATACATACATACATACATACACACACACACACACATACATACATACATACATACATACATACATACATACATACATACATACATACATACATACATACATACATACATACATACATACATACATACATACATACATACATACATACATACATACATACATACATACATACATACATACATACATACAGACAAATAAAACACACAACACTTATAGCATGAACTCAAGTACACACATAATGACTAGTTGGTGTCATGACTAGTTGTTCAGTTGCTATCGCATGCACTTATCTGTGTCTCACCACCCATATGAGTACATGCTTACCAACTGTTCGCCTGTTTAACTGCAACACTAATATCACCGACATCTAAGAAGGGAGATCCCCCCTTGAACGGCCCTTCTAACGTTTCTCTCCTCCACATTGCCTGTGGTTCATTTTTTTCTACGGCTAGGTTTTAGTGAGTTTTTGCTTACCTTCACGTCTGGGAGTGTTGCATTTATTTTGCATACATTTTTTGAACTTTATGGAGCTTTTGTTTTGTTCTTGACTTATTGTGATGTTTCTGCTTGATTTGTTTAAAGAAGACATGTCCGGCCCAAGGGGACATTAACGTGTGTTGTCCTGGCCTTACAAATAAATTAGATTTGATTTGAATTTGATTATGATTACAGTTCTGGACAAGTCTCAACCAGGACTTGGCTGTTTTAAAATCCAGAATCTTTTAAGTAATTTTGGTGACAACTTTAACAAACACCAACATTACCCTGAGTCTGCTGGTTCGATAGCCAGCACCGAGCGTGTATCCCAGTTGTGAGCTAGCAACTGGTGGTCCGGAATTATAAAAGTATCTACAGTATGGTGACCAGTAACCGCCACCTCTGTCAAATCCCCCAAACTGTTCCTGGGACACTGCACTGCGGGGTGACCCTGTGCTCTGACCTCTCTGATGAAATGCTATATTTATAATCTACTTTGTATGTGTATCTAATGGGGAAAAGCCTCACCCAAAAAACATGTCCATGGCCTTGTGCGAACTGACAATAAATGAATCTTCTTTTGAAAGTAAATCATTTATTATGTAGCATTAATGGGACAGTGTCACAAGAGACCAGAATGTCATGCCAATTAGCAGGGGGAGAATCACTAAAGAGGGCCTGTTCTGCTTTGGGGCCTTTTTTGATTACCGTTGACACAGCAGAAGGTATGCTTAATCATTGTTCACAGGCGCAGGCCACTTGTGAAGGGCAGCCAAGATGATGGAGGATGGTTCACCACCTGACACTCATCCATCCTGGGGCTATCAGAGGGAGGGGAAGGAGGAAACACGGGTTGGGGGGTAAGTTAGTGAGAGAAAATATAGAGAGAAAGGAAACCAGACCAGCGTTGCCAGATGTACGATAATTATCATGTTGTAGAATCATTTTGCCCTCTGTACGATTTCACCGTCTGTACGGATAATTTTAAGCCCCTGGGTGATAATTCAACATTTCCCACCGGGCAACACTGAACCAGAGCAACATTAGCATCGGAATGTTGGAGAGACAGTTGAAATGAGCTCTGCTCCCTGTTTCATGTCTTTGCTGAGAAAGAAGTTCCGGTTGAATTCCCAAAATGAATGACACACACAGAAGAGGGTCAAAGAGGCACTCCAGGTCCAGGCCTGTTTAACAGAACTTGGCAAAGGGAGGACAGGTACTGTATCCTGCAGTGAAGGGGGGGGGGGGGGGGGGGAATTAAAAGGAAAAATGTACCAAATGCAATTTTTTTTGGTACTTTACAGGTTTAGAGTCCCAAAAAACTTAGAAGGCACAAAGGAAAATGAAAACAATACAAGTAATAAAGGTGCATCCTTCCGAGTGCATTGTTTGAAGCAACCAGTCAAACAAAGCTACGGAATGTGGAATGTGTTAGTAAGGAAGATGGACCTACAGAATAGCCAGTATCGTGGTAATTTCAGTGCACCTAGACTTACAATATAAGAGGATGATGTGTCAGTGTTATCATAGATAGTTATCCTATGTGACTGATGGATTGATTGAAAATTGTATTAACAGATTGCAGAATGGGTACAATACAGTACAGCTCAATACACACAATTGTAAAGGGGATGCAGACCAGAGAAAGACTTCCGTCTTGTTTACATCAGGGTCCCCCATTTTCAATTCATCATAAAATGACTTCCCCTATACGACGCTGTGAGCCTGTGACCCATCCTCTTATAATTTTAGCAGTACACCAGGGATGGCTTTTTAATAATGCTGTAATGGAAATGAGCCATGAATGGAAGACACAAGAGACGAGTTGGGCTATGCAACACACAACTGCCACTGTAGACTGATGTTTCAGACTGTGTACACGAGCTAGTTCTCCCCTGCGTCTCAGAGTGGAACACTGAGATGTGAACAATAGCCTCCCGGCGAAAAGGGTTGTGTACAAAGTCATATTCATACTGTGGTGGTGTGTCGGGGTCTCGTCTCTCATACTGCAATGAATTACTGCTGATGTAATCTCATTAGAGCATAGGGGGGATGAAAATATGTCTTTGTACTGGCCAAGTCCTTCCCCCGTGACTTCCTTGCACGGCAGGCAGCTGTTTATTGGACAAATGATTGTGAAATTACTTTTTATATAACGTCCTGGAAAGGTTTCATATGAAGAGCCACAATATAGGCTCTTAGTTTACCTTGCAATGTAATACAACTATCCACTTTAGAGTTGTTAAATGACTAGCTACTTTAGCAAGCAAACTAATGGGGCTAGGAGTTTACCATTCATAAGGATTATTGAAGGCGACATTTGGATATTGACGACTTTACTACTACCTACTATGTACTATGCCTATACTATACTACTATACTACCTACTGTGCTACTATGTCTATACTACTACAGTATGTACTCAAAGTGAAGCACTCAAGTTCGACATTGCTAGACAAACAATATCGCTTACCCTTAGCTGCCAGAGGTGAATCCCTCCTGCTGACTTGTTGTACACAATCTTTAAGTTGCTTTGGATAGCATCAGCTGAATGACTGAACGTAAATACTAGGTAAACCTGGCTTAACAGCAGCATTCCAAACAATGCAATTGAGCTACCAGGGCGCCAGGCATTCATGTTAACAAGAATTGGTGTACGGACGGACAGTGCCATCATCATCGAGAGTCATTGCTTTGCTAGCCTAGAATATCCAGTGGTTAATATGTGTAGATCTTTCTATCTACTCAGCGAATTTACATCTACTTTTGTGACACCATCAAGTGCTTCGAGAGGCTGGACCTGGCTCATCTCAACTCCGACCTATCATCCTCGCCGGACGAATACCAATTCGCCTGCCGTGAGAATAGGAGCACAGAGGACGCCATCTCCTCAGCACTCCACTCCACTCCACCCTCTCCCAGCTGGACGACAGTAACACTGTGAGAATGCTGTTCATCGACTTTAGTTCAGCATTCAACACCATCATGCCCTCCAAACTGATCACAAAACTCGGTGACCTCATGAAAACTGTATAGCCGATGCATACAAAACCTACAAACATTTGACCGGCTCGCTTTGGTCCTGCTCCCCTAGTGCAGTCCACTCATCACACGTGTGAAACCCTCAATTACAGGAGGACAGTTGAAGTATGGCTTGAAGGGGCAGTTTCAAGACACGGACTGGTATAAGTTTGCAACCCAATCCACCCTGGTTTCCCACAGACATTGATTCCTATACCTCCTCCGTTTTTGGACTACATCAATACTAACATTGACAGTGTCACCACCCTCAAATGGATTACGACATTTGCCAATCAGAAGCCATGGATGAACTGAGAGACGTCCATCTACTTCTGAAGGCACCGCTTTTAGATCTGGTGATGTGCAAGGCCTACAGTTCAGCCAGGGCTGACCTGAACAGGGGCATCAAGTGGGTCAAGTACAGCCTCCTAAGGTTTGACGAGAATTTCAACAACTCTGACCCCTGACCACAACTCTGATGCAGCAGGGCATCCAGGCCATGAGCTCAATGACTTCTATGCCCGCTTTGACAGGGACAACCAGGATTTGATTTGATTTGATTTGATTTTATTACGGATCCCCATTAGCTGGTGCCATGGCAACCAGCTAGTCTTCCTGGGGTCCACACAAAAAAACATACAAAAACAATTATTGCAAAAACAGAATTATTAAAAGCCAGTACTCAACATACAATACACAATGAAACTAACAATTAAGATGGCTAAAATGACATGCAAGCAAAGAAACAAAACAAAACAAAATACAAAATACAGTGTTAAATACAATTTAAGATTGTTTTTAAAATTGAATATTTTTAAGAATTGCTTTTAGAATGATCATCAATGTTACTAAAACATCAATTTCACCATACCTTTAAAAATAAAAGAAAAAACACACAAAGTAATCAGAAGAAGTTTTGGATAACATGGCTGCAGCTACACTCATGCATGACATATATTAATTTCCTTCCGGATTATGGCTCCTTTGAGTTTATTTTTGAAACTGTCCTTGTTTTCCGTCCATATAATATGTAATGGGATCCTATTCCAGTATGTTATGGAAGCCGTCGAGGCTGTCCTCCCTACTGACCACCAGCCCCTTATTCTACAGTAAGGCTGCTGGCCCTGATGGCATCCCCAGTCGTGTGTTCTGTGCTGAGCAGCTGACTGTGGTACTGACTGACATCTTAAACCTGTCACTGGCTCAATCAACTGTCCACGTCGGCTTGAAGACCAGCTCTGTCGTGCCGGTGCTGAAACACCCCTCTGCAGCGAGCCTTAATGACTCCCGCCCTGTTGCTCAACTCACCCCCATTATCATGAAGTGCTTCGAGAGGCCGGTCCTGGCTCATCTCAACTCCGACCTATCATCCTCACCGGGTGAATACCAATTTGCCTGCCGTGAGAAGAACAGGAGCACACTGGATGCCATCTCCTCAACGCCACACTCTCTCACTTGGACAACCGCAACACTTATAATGAGAATGCTGTTCATCTACTTTAATTCAGCATGCAACACCATCATGCCCTCCAAACGGATCACCAAACTCAGTGACCTCATGAAAACCAAGGACCTCGACATCAGACCTATAAACGTTATACATAACATATGTACATTACAATGCTCCTTTGCACTCTGGTTAGATACTAAATGTGTTGTACCCTGTAGTCAGCTTGTTTGTAGAGCTATAACTATATTCTATATTATAGCTATGGATACAATACTATGGCCCATTTGACATCAAATATCTATCGTTCAATATGTGAAAAATAATAATTTTTTTCATCCGTGTTATACCGTGGTGAATAAAGTATGGTTTTAGAGTGGTCTGGGGCAATTCCCGAAAGGCTGAGTTATAGCCTGTAACGTGAATCCTACTATAAGCGTTGCCGTTTCTTGCCTGGACACGCTACTATTCTCAAATCAATTCTATATAATAGGTATTATGTTTCATCATGAATGCATGAAAGGGGGGGGGGGGGGGGGGGGGGGGCGTTGTTTCTGATTATTTGATTATTTGATTTCTGATTATTTGATTGCCGGTAACGGCATTCGTATTGAACTCTAAAAACTTTGATCAGCTCGATTGGTATAAAAGCATTGCACGTTCAAGCCAGAATTGACGACAGATAGTCCTTACCTGTGATCGGGAGTATTTCAAAAATAATATTCCAATTGTTTGATCGCCATCTGGTCCATCCGATGTCCATTTGGTCCACGACATAACCCACCACAACATATGGATCGGGAGAATTTGACCGGGAGAACAGCTCGACTGGCTCGACCCAGAAAACTGCGCCCGGAGACATTTGACCATTGCACAGGCCAAGATATAAGGTTTCAAAGGATGCTCGATACTGCCGTCTAGCTGGATGCGGCCGGTATTGCACTTTGGGGATCTCAGACTCATTCCCTATGGTAACACCAAGGTCCCTGGATGAATAATGAATAAAGATATCAAATAAAGGAATAAACTACCAAAACCCAAGATATCTCGGGTCTGGCAGCCAACGCATGGCGAGTTAACCCGACTTATCTCGGGTTTGGCAATTAAAGAGTTAAGTGCTTAAAATCCTTGGTAAACAAACATAGTGCTGAAAATATACACTTTGACTGGTGTTTTGATAGGGTTAGGGTCTTTACTCTTGGCCTCATTTGAAAAATAAACGCAACATTAATTAATACGGACTGTATTGATCTATTAAATTGGTACCGGATGTATCCTACTTTTGCATTGAAATGCATGCATGAGCTAAACCAGACATTGTTGTTTGCTAGCTTTCTGCCATGTTGTCATAATGAAATAATTTGATCAGCTATATACATTTTTCTGCATTAATCGTGCTTTTTAATGGTTTACGACGTGATGGTGGAGGTGTCGTCCGACCGGACCAGCGCGTGTTTCCCTATTAGGTACTGCAGGAAGTCCACTGTGCCCGAACTGTCCTGTCCTGCCTCATCCTGAGGGGCAAGGGTACGTAGTATTTCCTGTGACCATTTAATCTGATGTATGTTAGACAAGGCGTCCTTAACCAAGGAGATGTTTACAGTGTTTACATTCTGGAAAAGGTCAGATGCTCCAATTTCGCTGAGAGTGTCTGCTGTCTCACTTGCCCATCGTGCACCTTTTACAGTCACATCCCAGTTGAATATTTTCCTAGCAACTCGACTCTGGCATTTTTTGCATCAGTGGGCCGAAGTCCTATTTTCAGTGCTTCCTCATGTAGGCTCCATCCTTTTTCCTCTTTGCAGTATTTAGTGGCCGCGCTTGCACCGTTAAAGTCCTCCAAATCGGTTGGGCGACAACAACTGCCGTACAGGAACACCAGCTGGCTTAGACTAACTGCTGTGATTTAATATCAGGCGCTACATTTCTCAGCTGCCGCCTGACAAATCTTTATTCATGTCTCTGCATGCCATGTGACCGGTGAACTGTATTTACACGTTAATAAAATCACAATGTCTTTATAAAAATTGGGCGCGTGAGATAGAAAGTAATCTACAAAGGCTGTGGTGTGTAAAATTGGATTTTCCATAGGAGGCACAGAGAGGAACAGCTGTCGATAGAGGTGGACACACACTGCGGCTTGCTTATAGCATTTCCCCTTTTTCGGAAAGCAGAGAACAAGTTCATGAGGAATAATAGTGTCATATATTTTTTCCGTCTGCATCCATTGTTTGGTGGACAACACTGTTATGGTGTGACATACAAAAACACATTTTTCAATTTCAAAATATTGCCGCAATGCAAATAAGGAAGGTGCATGGTGTACATCGATGGTGACGTCACACTGTGGCTGAATACAGCATTCCTCCTGAAGGTGCTCTCACACTCACACCTCCACCAGCCTCCATCTGGCACAGTTTAACCCAGGACAGGGGGAGACATTATTATTCATAGATACAGTACTATCATCTTCATAGATACTACTTCATAGATGACTTCATAGATACGATCATCTTCATAGATACTACTTCATAGATTACTTCATAGATACTATCAACTTCATAGATACGATCAACTTCATAGATATTACTTCATAGATACTATCATCTTCATAGATATTACTTCATAGATACTATCAACTTCATAGATATTACTAGTAGGGCTGTCCCCGACTAAGGATTTGGATAGTCGACTTTGATTGGCCGAAATTAGCCGATAGTGGACTATTAGTCGACTATGGAAAAAATAAAACGTATAAAAAAAAATAAGTATATATTTTTTTTTTTTATCATTCCATTTGGGCTGTGGGGGTTGCTTAATGTCTGAAGGAGTCGACTGAAGGCTTCTTGTCCTCTGCAAAAGCATGCAATTGGTCCACTGATGGATACATCTTGATATTTGTCTAGTCTAGTGTGTTTATTAGATGGGTGAAATCCTCTTTCAGTGCCTCTGTGCCTGTTTTCTTAGGCAGTTAGCCTCTGGTATGTGTGCCATTAGCGTTAGCCACGCTTCTAGGCCTCTTTTCTTTTGGAAAGAATGATACAAAATTTTTTTTTTTTTTTGCATTCGACTAAGAGGTTGGCAGTCGACTACGGCTCCTTTCGATCGACTAATAGGGGTCAGCCCTACTTCATAGATACGATCATCTTCATAGATATTACTTCATAGTTACGATCAACTTCATAGATACTATCAACTTCATAGATTCTATCATCTTCATAGATACTATCAAATTCATATATATTATAAACTTCATAGATATTACTTCATAGATACTATCAACTTCATAGTTACTATCATCTTCATAGCACCTGCTTAACAAAGGTCTGAACAGGAGCATCTTGTCCCAGGGACCAACATACTGTGCTTGTCTGGAAAATAACACGTATTAGACTACTTTATCACTACACTATTCTACACAGTCAATCTCCAGGGAAGGAGACCTTTTAAGAGACTTGCTTTGAAGGTGAAATACAAATACCTGTGCTGAGTTAAGAGGCCAATCACAGCTGTAGAAGTATAATTGGATGTTGTGCCTTATCAGGTGTGCCGTTTTGGTTCATAAACGGAGATAAGTTTAAGGACATGCAGGCAGAGGAACCGAGGTCAATCCTAGTGAGGTGTCTTGCTTCATTCACGGCAGGAATGAAATATAGCATAATAACACAAATAGTAGGTGTACATAGAAGATGGGTACTTTGCCCGCTCGTGTGGGTGTACGCATGTCTCTGAATGCCTTTCTAGTTAGTATGTATGAAAGCATAGAGGATACTGTAGCATTAAAGGAAGATATATATACAACAACAATTATAATATTATGTTACGAGGATATTCCCTTTGCCGTGAGAAGGATGTTGGATTATTATCCAACTCACTTCATTTTAAGTGATAGCCAGTGTTGTAGTGCTATTTTCCTTTAAATGGGTGAGCACGTCTACTGTCTGACTATGATTATATTGTGTAGAGTAGACAATGTCTACATTTAGTTTATCATTTGAAAATACTTACAAATTAGGGAATGCCACTCTACCTGGGCCGCATTTCCCGTACCTGGTTCAACTAAGTCGATCAAAAGTCCCATTAGCCAGCTTAAATTAACCCGATGATGATTGAAGTCAGGCTATCTCAGTTTCTCGAAGGCTGATTCGATCTCGTTAGTTCAAACCAGACTTCAGTAATCAGGATAATTGCGCGTGGCCGTTTTACCTGAAAAGGGGGAGGTGTCGATCCCCGAAAATCATGATTTTCTAACGGGAAGATATCGCCTGCAAGTTAACTGCATATCTATAGTCAAATTTTAAGTCCCTCATTACCCCAATCAATCAGATTATATTTATTTAACACTAGCACATCCGACAAGGGGTCACATGACCCCTAGGCATTTTCAATAAATGTATCCTCGTCACTCGGTCGAGCTCCAGCTCTGTCACTCAATGACTTTTCCTAAAAGTACCTGTTTAATCGGCACGGTTTCTGACATTTCTAAATGACTTCAGGAAAATGTAATTAGAACGTTATTCCACATATGGGCTGTTGGAACAGACGAAAGTCACAGCACTTTGCGAGCGTCTAGCGTTGGGGTGGCCAACCCGTGGCTTGCGAGCCGCATGTGGCTCTTTGCCTGTCAATGTGTGGCTCTTCCATCCAACATTTTTTATTATTATAATATATATAAAAAAAATATATATATATTTTTTTTATGTCACTCAAACCTACATTTCATTGTGGTAAACCTCATTTTTATATTCAGAGGTAATTATATAGTTTACACTGTTTATTTTTCTCATATTACTCGTATAAGCTGTCGGGTCGTCTGACCCGTTCCTGGCGGGAATTAGTGGCATTTTCTCCATGGCTGTGCTAGTGTTAAATGTGCCTGCTGGCAGTAGGCTTAATGGAATGAATAATCAAATGAGATCTTTCTACCGAATATGAAACGGATCAGAGCTAAATGCCTGGTAGGCCTTCCACAATAACCTCGGATCCTAGTTTAATTCATTAAAAATATCCCTGCAGGATTCACATTTGCAATGCTATAACCACAGTGTGTGTCGCGCGCGCCGTAGCTATGACGTGTATTATTTAGGACAAAGTAAATCCATAGGCTGAATATGATTTATTATCAGCATTTTAGGTCTATTATTTTACATTTCAAAAGCATTTCTTTTACCAGTTTAATTGTTTTTAATTATAGGCCTATTTCACACATTCTATGTGGCTGCTCGCGACCCCTCTAGAAAAACTAAGCACAAAAACATTATTCAGAATGGTCTGTCGATCTGTTGCCATAGTGATTTAGACTAACCTGCTTCGTGGAACCGAAAAGCCTGACTTATGTCAAGTTATCCTGAAGATTATCCGGCTAACTCAGTTAGCCACGTACTGGGGAACGGGGCCCTGCTCTACATATCTGTATGTAGCGCCTTGAAACCTATAGTCTCATGATGCCAGACCCGCTTATTTCAGGTCTGGAGACTTCCGACTCCTGTGATTTGTTATTGCTTGGTGCAGATGGAACCTTTTTTCCCCGATTGATGACTAGCCAGGCATGGCTCTACCTCATTCTGTGATCAGCCAACCGCAAGCAATATTTATCAGTCAATAATGTATTGTACCTTCCAGGCAACTAAGTATGAATAGATAGCTTTCAGACAAGCTAAACACGCTGGGTAATGCTTCCTCCAAGTCAGCAAAATGACACCACGGGCCTCCTAGGCAACCAAATAATACAGAGAGCGTCAAGGCAGCCTACACAATTACAGTTAATGTCTGATGCCTACAATAATAATAATAATAATAATAATAATAATAATAATAATAATAATAATAATAATAATAATAATAATAATAATAATAATAATAATAATAATAATAATAATAATAATAATAATAATAATAATAATAATAATAATAATAATAATAATAATAATAATAATAATAATAATAATAATAATAATAATAATAATAATAATAATAATAATAATAATAATAATAATAATAATAATAATAATAATAATAATAATAATAATAATAATAATAATAATAATAATAATAACAATAATAATAACAATAATAATAACAATAATAATAATATGTTAAAAATAAATTGACATTTTGTAATTTAGATGATGCTTTCATCCAAAGTGACTTACAAGTTCTGTACAACAAGTCAGCAGGAAGGGTACAACTCTTTCAGCCGAGTAACAATGTTCAAACAGTGTTAAAACGTGGGTGCTGCAGTGATGAGTGCATAGTAGTAGAGACATATTAGTATAGTAGGAAGAGTGCATGTGATAGTCAGTAAGACAGTAAGAGGGTTAGTGTTTTTGTTTGTTTTTTCATTTCAGATATTGATTGAAGAAGTCTGTTTTTAGTCGACGGCGAAACATTGGTCGGGTTCCGGCTGTCCTAACTGTGGTGGGAAGTTCGTTCCACCATTGTGGAGCAAGGACCGATAATACACTTTATTTGTATAGCACCTTTCATACAAGAATTGCACCTCAAAGTGTAACACTTCCCCCGGTCATGTGGGACCAGCCGGCAACCCTCCGCCCGGTTCGGTTGGTCCAGGACCCAGACATTTACAACCCCCCATCAATAACCCTCATAACATAACATTGCCAACCGGTGGGCTGATGCAGATCTGGCATCAGCTCACACACCAGCTTATTATTATTTACTGCCAGTTATGTTTATTATGTTTATTGTCTGTGTTGTCGTTGTTGTCTCCACTTTGTTAGACTTGTGTTCGCCTGTCTGTGTTTTGTAAATATGTTTTAGTCTGGTTATTTAATTGTTATTGTTTTCCCAGTGTGCTCTGTGTTCTGTTGTTTCTGTCTGCCACACCTGTGTCCTGTTTGTAATTACCCTCTGTGTCTATCAGTGTCTGTATATTAGGTGTTGTGGCCCTGCAGTCCCTTGCGGGTTCATTGTTAAATGTTACCTATGTTTGTCAGTCGTGTATTGTTCCTGTCTTGTAAAGTAAACTGTTATCGTCACCACGTCGACTCCTATCTCATCTATATTCACTCTGCCACCTGGGTTCACCACAAACCAAAAGTCCTTCACAGCAGTAAAGAAAACGCATAAAATGAGCACACAATTGGCAGATCAAGAGCAATGCATGAAGTGCAGACATAAGATTAAGCATAACATATGCATAAAATGAGCATAACATAGATGCTTCAGCATGCTAAAATAGATGCTTCAGCACAGCAGTATTTTAGATGTTTAGAGCAGTCAGAGCATAGGTATTTCTCATATACTCCACCTTTGCCCCCCGTTCTAAGGTACTTTACAGAACAGTTCTGAATTACTTTACAGAACAACAGCAATACGTATGTTTACTTTAAGTTGTATTTGTTTTTAGACACAATAAATAATAAGAAAGCCCAGAGCAGTACTTCGCTCTTAATAATTTGAGATTCATTACAAAGTTCACAAGGCAGAAATGCAATAAAGGGGCAGCCTAAATAATGCTGGGTGTTACCTTCCAGGTATAGCAAATCAATTCAAGGCTAGGCAGCTAAATAACACCTCAAGCCTCCTATAGGCATTCAAACATATTTAGATACATTCAAGCCTAAACAATGATAAACAATGCAACATGCCTGCTAGGCAGAAATGCAATACAAGGGAAGTCTACTACGCAGCCAAAGGGCACATTGTGCCTTTCAGGCAGCCAGACCTAAGTATTATTATCTCACCGCAGCCTAAGACAGATCATGGCTGATGTTTGCCAGGCAGAAACACAATAAAGGGTATTGAGGGGGTAGATCGAGGATGCCAAAACTGAACTACAGTTAAGCTGTCTGGAAACTATCGACCCGACATCATTTCACAACCTAACAGACTGCCCCCCCTCACTTCTGCACCGGAATGGCAGGCACCAGAGAGAGGTGTCATTGTTTAGGCTGCCTTGAATTGGTCTACTAACTTGTGCCTTAATAAAGGCTGACTGTGTCATTTGACTCCCTAGCAGACTGCCCTTGTGTTGCCTTTCTGGTGGCAGACATTATCTATTATTTTACTGCCTAGCCCCAGCCGTGTACTTACTGATTTGCTGATTTGCTCCCATTATCCAGAATGATTTAGACTTCCTGATGCTCATCTACTAATGCTTGCCTGCCTGGAAGCCTCAACATAATTTTGCTACCTAGTAGACTATTGCTTTTCTGCCTGGTTGGCACCATACATGATATAACATTTATACCTGGTAGGCATTTGATATTAACTAATTAACCTCAGTCCTGCACATTTAGCATAAGACGCCTGTCGATTGCATTCTGAAAGTAAATTGGTCACTATTCTGGAACTATTCTGAAAGGTACATTCTGAATTGTCTTCCACAACATGAAGAATCTGCTACTGTGATAGAGGTTACAGAGGTTTGAACACACTGAAATAAAAGTCCAATTTACGTCTGAATTATTTTGCAAACAGATGCCTGCAAAAGTGTTCCAGCTGAGAGGTATGGAATAGCCTGAAGTCTTATCTAGTACAGGTCCAAAGTTAATAAAAATACCACATAAAACGAGTGTGCATACTCGAGTCTTCTCGAGTATTCTTCTTTCGCCAGAGAAAAGGACATATATCGGAAAATATCCCTCACGTTATTTCCTGAATTTCATTGGCTACAAAAACGGTCGATAATTTTCACCGTCAGAGGTGACTGGTCACCGGGAGGCGAAACTGGAGGTGGTAACTTTTTTTAAACTGACGCTTGTTGGCTGTTTGGTCTTATAATCCGAAATTGGACGCACATAATAGGCCAGGTATGGTGTCAATCTAACGGTGGCCATTTTAGCTTTCAACCAATGTGTTTGTTGATGGACAATAACACAGCGTGACGGCGACAGACGAGGGGGGTTATCTAACTTAATTTCTATTGCTTGTGCTAGAAACCCTTATAGAGGTTGCTTGAACCTAATTATGTGATATCCCTATGCAGCCGTCTCTTCTGTGTGTAGGAAATGCTAACCTAATCTCATCCTAGATATGTCCTCTGCTCCTTCCTTGCAGCAAAGGCACTCGAAAAGTGCCAAGAAGTTGTACAATCCCAACCTAAAAAGGCAAAGGTTTTATTCTACATTTCTATCTCCTTTGTGATCCGTTAGCAGTAACATCACTCACCTTCCTGCCAGTTCGCCTCTTCACAACGTCTCCTACACACACACATCTGAAAAGGGTAATTTTATACTGTATTTCAGCAGCGGCTTGTGTTTTCACCACACCGGCCTTTATCGAGACACTTTGAACTTGCTGTTGATCCCTTCAGAAATACAATGCAAACTTGCAATAATTAGCCGAGCTATAGTGACTTCTCCACAGATCTAGATCTCTGGACAAACCAGAGAGACTCCCTGGGCAATCTGCTCATGCAGAGTTTGCAGAGTAGGTGTGGAAAATTGGTCTCTCCAATTGGCATCGGTCTCTCCGTGTTCAGGAGACTCAGGCGTATATATAAAAGTCTATTGGATCATGTCTCCAGCACCCGCACAACCGTAGCTACAACCACTTGCGTCAAGGCTCTCATCAACATTCATTAATTTTCTCCCCCGCGCTCTCTCCCATGAGCTCCATGTAACGTGGAAGTGCAGTGGTCTATAGAGCTAGTTACACCCATTTGCCACACTATTTCTGTTCCCTCTAAGCTGTCACTGAAAGATACAGCCCCTCAGATCGAACACATTACTGCACCAATTAGAACTCTTTGGCTGGCTGCACCAGACTGCTCACAGTGTGTTTTATGTGTTTCCTTTTTGTACTTTAGCCATGGAAACTCTACAAGAAAAAATTGACTCTAGGCAGGACGTTTCACTGGCTCTCCCTGTATCCTCACTCTCCTGTTCTGGTTCAGGATCTGTATGCTGTCTTTCTGTTTCATCTGCGTATACTGGATGACACGGCTGTTGCCGTGTGCAGGGGGGTAGAGACATATATTTATTTCAATGAAATGACTCAGAGTGCATCTAATGAGCACAGGACGAGAGAGAGGGGGAGAGAGAGTTGTGTGATGCTCAAAACAAACACACACAGTTCAGCTAGAGACGTCCATAGTGGGACAATGCACATTTGTAGCAATCACCAATTCTTGAATTTTTTTTACTGGTTTGAAACTCGCACAGGTGTTGTACTGTCTCGAGTCGCAACAAGGGGGTGATCCGGAGGTGCAGTGGCCATGCTCTCCCTTCCTCTCTCTTTCACGTGAACAGGACAACTCATATGCACCTCTATCCTATGGAGAGCGACCAAGAGAAGATCCAGTGACTTTGGAGGAGAAGAAGTGAAGATGGATAGACATCCACCACCTCACCTCGACTGTCCGTTTCAGGGCTACATCCCTGCCAGCGTTCCCACTTCAGATGCTGTGGAGAGACCCAGTGGAGTCAGCCAGCGGTCGTGTCTTCTCATCCTGAGAAGCACCTTGGGGGTTGCTGCTACGTCATGGGGGGGGACAGCAAGCTCCCTCTGGGAGGATCCTGGGACCCATTTGAGGTTGGTCACAAGTCTCAGGTTCCTCCCAAGACCACGTCTATGAGCCCCAAGCATTTCTCTTTATCTTTCCTTCCACAAGGAAGGAGGATTCCGCTATAGACTCCCAGCTTAGTGTGTCAGGGCTAGCCAACCTGACCACTCGGGATGTTGCCATAGAGGAGGAGAATCATCAGGTTACGCACCTGCCTTTCTTCCCTAGCGGCTGTGGCCTGTGAAGATGTGCTCTCAGCTTCCCCACCAAAACCAATGGTGGAAGAACATGTCAGGGAGCCTGGGCTCCAGGATCAGGACAGCTTGTCCCCACGACCTGCAGCACATTACCCTCCTATCTCTACGGGACAGGGTATTTGGCTCAGGTCCACCTGCCTAATACGCAGGTTGAAGGCCGGGACCAGGGGCTCCGGATTGGAGTGCCACGCTTAGACAAGCAGCTGCCTCTGTCCTCTGTCCCAAAATGTTGGGCCGCCCTGACCAAGACAGGTATAGTGGATAGTTCCCTCTCGTCCCGCTACTCATCCTAGAAAGGTAGTGGATAGTTCTCTCTCATCCCACAATTCATCATAGAGAGGTAGTGGATAGTTCCCTCTCGTCCCGCAACTCATCCTAGTCGTTTTGGATGACTTTACTTCAGCTTCTCCAGGCTTCCAGAGCAGCAACACTCCTTGGTAAACACCACGGGACACCTGACCAGCAGTTCTAAGTTCACTAAATAAATAAAATGGTAAATGGTGCATTTATATAACAGCTTTTATCCAAAGCGCTTTGCAATTTGTTCCTCACATTTTACCCATTCACTCACACATTCACACACCGATGGCAGAGGCAACCATGCAAGGTGCCAACCTGCTCATCGGGAGCAGTTAGGGGTTAAGTGTCTTGCTCAAGGACACTTCGATACGTTGCCCGGGAGGAGCGGGAATCAAACCGGGAACCTTCTGATTACCAGACAACCACTCTACCTCCTGAGCTACTGTCGCCAAGGTTCTATACCGGTCACTAGAGGAAGTTATAACAGGCTATTTTTTTGTCCATAAAGTTCGGCCGAATTCCTAAAAGCTTTTCTGCCTGAAAAACCCGACATAACCTACATGCTTGTGTAAACTTGATGTGCGGGCACCTTTCTTTTGGGGTAAGTAAGTATGCCTCCAACAGTTTTATTGCTGTGTTTCCTCATCTTTCATTGTTCCCTGCTTTTGGGGCTTTGATTTTCCCTTGCAACTGTCTGGCCGCTCTGTTTCTAGCTAGCTAGCAGTTTTCCCCTCCCGCTGGCCTCAACAAGGTCCTCAAGGTAAAATATGTTGTTATCCTTCCCGCTTTAGGTTGAGGCATGGTGGCTCTCATATTGACTCATCCAATCAGGACGCACCCACAATGTTAAATATGTGTCTGTTATCATGAAAACCGATATGGTTACGTGAGGTTATTCCTTCTCTTTCTGTGCATAACGTAAGACGCGTTTGCGCTGGATCGTTCTCAGGCACGCCATTCGGTCTTCCCAGCCTACTCCTGGCCACTCTAGGTATTACAGCTGCACTCCGCTGGCCCAGACCGCAGGTCCTAACAGTGGTTACAGAGTGCCTGCGATGCAGATGGTGTTCATAACATCACAGGGCTACAGTCTCAAAGTTATTCTAGTAATGACTACACTGTGTCGGGCCGCACAGCTGGTGATCCCCAGTTTCCATTAGTGAACCTAGCTCATCTAGGGACTGTCGTTATCTCCTGATGTAACAGCACTCACCCCCCCCCCCCCCATCTCCTTTTTTCTGTCGGGATCCCCTCCTTTGGGTGCAGCGGTCTCCACAGCGCATGGCAGCTGTGACAGGGTTCTTTTTCCTAGAGATCACAGCAGGTCAGCTTCAATAGGATGCCTTGCTATTTTTACCACATCTAGCTACTAAATGCAATATAAGGACATGTCCTGTAGTTTTTCTTGACAGAGAGAACCTCTCTCAGGCACACAGGGATAGATCCACAAAGAATGGATTGCACGGAGCAAGTTGCACCCTTACTTACAATTCATTATGAATTGAAAATGGGGGACCCTGATGTAAACAAGACGAAAGTCTTTCTCTGGTCTGCATCCCCTTAACACTTTGGCGACCAAAGTCCTGCTGCGATTTATAGTCCAGAGGACAGAGCGTTGTCAACAAACCGATGTACTTTCTAACAGCTATATATATACTTTATAGTATTGCTATCTGTCCATTCTCATTGTCACTTGAGTGCATAAACCGTGCCATCATAATGGCTTAAAGAAAATAAAAATCCATCGGTTGGTTGTCATTTTATAGCGCCGTGAATATAAGGTTTATCGCAGTTTTCGCCTCGTCTTTTTTCTGGGGAGCTAGATAATAGGCTAAAGGCTAGTCACAATATATCAAACGCCATTTCTGCTGTATATATACACGAATGAAATAAAACAAAATGCGTAGCATCCGGACTATTACAGAGCATCTATGGATGAAATGGGGGCGGCAGGGGACACCGATTACTATTATTGATTAGCAATACAGTGTGCGTTCAAGTAGCCATTTTCACTGATCGATCACGTTGCGTTTTAAAACAATGTCCAATCCAGCTGTAATTTGGGGGAATAGTATCCTACCGTCAGCCCATGTGATCGCCGGCAGCATTTCGTCATTAGTCATCGGAATCTGGTAGATCGATATGTCCATTGGCTGATCATAAATCCCATTATTCCAGGCTGAAATCTGCGTTCGGTAACGTGATCAAAGATGGAGTATGTTCGGCTGGGATCGAGGCTCATATGAAACGCCCACAGACAGTAAAACATTATTTTTTTCAATCGCCCTCAATGATACTGCAGTGGAGTGATGGCGCCCCTAAGCGGATCTGGCCGGTATTGCATGTTTCGAAAATCAAATATGCGGGTAGGTCCTTTCAAGTCGATCGGGGACGTTAATAACGTTATTAATATGGAATAAAACAATAACAACTCGCCACGAGTTAACTCGTGGCTCTGGTCCACAACGCATGGCACCGTAACACGTATAAACTCGTGGCTGGTCCTTAAAGTGTTAACAATTGTGTGTATTGAGCCGTACTGTATTGTACCCATTCTGCAATCTGTTAATAAAATTTTCATTCAATCAAGCCATCTGCACGGTGATTGATTGAATGAAAATTGTATTAACAGATTGCAGAATGGGTGCAATACAGTACGGCTCAATACACACAATTGTTAAGGGGATGCAGACCAGAGAAAGACTTTCGTCTTGTTTACATCAGGGTCCCCCATTTTCAATTCATAATGAATTGTAAGTAAGGGTGCAACTTGCTCCGTGCAATCCATTCTTTGTGGATCTAGCCCACAGTGTTTCATCCATGGTCTCTGAGAGCCTCTCTCAGGCACACAGTGTTTCATCCATACTCTCTGAGAGCCTCTCTCTCAGGCACACAGTGCTTCATCCATACTCTCTGAGAGCCTCTCTCTCAGGCACACAGTGTTTCATCCATGGGCTTCCCGAAGAAGATTAAAAGAAAGCTGCAAATTCTCAGTGGCCAACTGAACAGCGATACAGTACACTATAGTATCATCTGCATATAAATGGGCATGATAGTCATTCAAATAAGAAACAACATCATAAATATAAATAGTAAAAAGGACAGGACCCAGCACTGAACCTTGCGTAACACCTTTAGTTATGGACAAGAATTCAGATTGAGCACGATACGATTTCAACACACTGATGTCTAAAATAGATAATCTTGAAACCAATCGCATGCACCACTATAAATGGTAAATGGCTGCATTTATATAGCGCTTTTATCCGAAGCGCTTTACAATTTGTTCCTCACATTTTACCCATTCACACACTGACGGCGGAGGCAACCATGCAAGGTGCCAACCTGCTCATCAGGAGCAATTAGGGGTTAAGTGTCTTGATCAAGGACACTTCGACACACAGCCCGAGAGGAGCGGGAATCGAGCCAGGAACCTCCAGATTACCAGACGACTGCTCTACCCCCCCCGAGCCAATGTCGCCCCCTCCATGCCAATACTAACCTATTTAAAAGTCAACTGTATCAACGGCTTTTGACAGATCTATAAAGAGAGCAGCACAGTGTTTAGCGCAGCGCGTCTGAATGAATGGAAGCGGACAGCCATTTTGGATAATCACACTGAATCATAATCATAATCACAGTTGCGGTACACACATTACAAAAACCTTTGTAAAACATTACCGTGGTGTTAATTATGCTGCAGTCATAGGAGAACATGAGATCCAGGGAGCTTCCTGCTTTGTGAGTGGGAGGCATGGCAGTGGGAGTCACGTCGAAGGGTTGTAGGAGAGAGACCACTGGGACCAACTGGGAAGAGTCAAGCAGGTTGAAGTCACCCATTAGCAGAATAGAGAGCTTAGAAGCATGTCCAGCTCGTCTGCAAAGTGTTTGAGGGGACCTGGAGGGCGACAGAAAACAACAACGGTGAGATTGAATGGACTAGAGAACGATACTACATGATATTCGAGAGAGGGGAGGGTAAGATCAGGTAGTGATATTAAAGGGGAACTCCAACATTTTGGGAAATTAGCTTATTTAACATCTTCCCTGGAGTTAGACAAGAAGATACATACCTTTTTTGTCTCTGTGCGTGCATTTTAGCTTTGGGAATTGACGCTCCGTTAGCATAGCTTAGCTTCATCACTGGAAGTGAGGCAGGACAGTAGCCTTACAGTGCCTTACAGTGTATTGCAAGGTCTGACATTGACCAAACATGATATGCATGACCTTGGTGGGCTCTAGGTCAACTCCTGAAAAGGGGGTCAATGTCAGACTTTGCAATCAAAAGTTAGGGGGCTAATAACCCTTGCCATAATTTCAGTGCGCCCCCTAACTTTTGATTGCAAGGTCTGACATTGACCCCCTTTTCAGGAGTTGACCTAGAGCCCACCAAGGTCATGCATATCAAATTTGGTCAATGTCAGACCTTGCAATACACTGTAAGGCACTGTAAGGCTACTGTCCTGCCTCACTTCCAGTGATGAAGCTAAGCTATGCTAACGGAGCGTCTATTCCCAAAGCTAAAATGCACGCACAGAGACAAAAAAGGTATGTATCTTCTTGTCTAACTCCAGGGAAGATGTTAAATAAGCTAATTTCCCAAAATGTTGGAGTTCCCCTTTAAGCTTGTAGTCCACGAGGGAGGGGTCGGAGGTCAGAAGGCCGGTGCCTCGTGGTGTGTGTGTGAGTGAAGGTGTCTGCTGTAGATAAAGCTGCAGGCGTCATTGATTTATCTGCCGTTATCCAAGCTGGAGGTTTATAATACTATGGTCGTAGTTATGAAGTCTGCTTTCCTGACAGCTGATTGGCAGATAAGACTCCACATATTTGTGGCCGTAGGCGGGTAGCGGAGGTCGGCAGGGTCGCAAAAGCTGCTGGCGGCAACTTCCCTGGGCTGCCCACCCCCCCCACCGCTTTTATGTACAGTACGTACATACAAGTACATACAAAGGCTTTGAATATGCTCCTGGCTACATTGTTTTGTTTAACATTTATTTACTCAGGGTAGGTTCGCTGAGCTGATGCTCTTTTTCATGAACGCCCTGCTTCACATTCACACAGTTCCATTCACACCTGGGAGCTGCCCAGTACAACCACAGTCTCTCACCGTTGGCCACTGAGCAACTCCACTGGAGCAGTTGGGGGTTAAGTGCCTTGCTCAAGGGCACTTCAGCGGTTGGTGTTAGGGGGCCAGCAGCCTCGGAAGGCAACGCGTTATTCATGCCTATGCAGACTTTCCCCACATAATATAGAGCCAAGCCTCAAATAAAACAATACACCCTTGAACAACCAAGCTTTGAAAATGGAGACAAACCGAAGAGATGGAATCATTTTAGGATATTTTCTTTTCAATATTACTATTATCAACAATGATAAAGTGATACAATACAATACAATTACTTAAACATTTTATTTAAAACCCCAAAACAAGAACAAACAAATATAAAAACAACAACAACAGTAATAGTAATAACAGCAATCATAATCAGGTAGGTTTACAAGGCAACACATTACAGTAAGGGCACATCAATCAAGATTAATCAGTACACTGAGGAGCATCAATCAACATTAATCAGTACACTGATAAGCAATGTATCAACCAATGTATCTATTAATCGTTTGCTAATGGTGTACATGACAACCACCAGTCCATAAAGTCAATGGGTCTCATTCACCAACGGACTTTGGACAAAAGATTTGAACAATTTTGGTCTTAGCACCACTTAAGACATTTTCTGGTCGATTTTGGGATTCACCAACGGTCCCTTCTACTGGATTCGGTCCTAACTAAGAGCAGGATTTAGGAGCGCTGAAAAGCTGTCGTAAGTTGACAGACTGGTGTGCGCCGTGTTCCTAACCTGTCACAATGATGTGCTGATATTTACAGTGTCTGAAGTCTGCGACTTTTCAAAAACATGATTGTCGCAATATGATTATGATTGATGATGTGATTTGGACGCAGTGAATCCTGAAATTCAGAGGTCAGAAATATTGGCACAGTGTTGCTACTTCCACCCACTAATACGTATATGTTATTTTGTGGTGTTACAACAGGCTCTGATCAATGCACCCATTTTGATCTGCCGGGTGAGTTAACAGTATGAGTGAATTACCTGCTGAAAGGGAAGGTCTTGCTAGGCACAAAACTGTGACCTAGTGGTATAGGAAAATTGAGAATTTATTAAATGTACTAATTGCTTTAGAGAAGATGAATAGAATAATGAAAACCACTTCATAAGCTGGAGTCAGAATGGGGGTGTTGACTGACAGAAAGGTGTTGACAGAACGACGCTTTTCATTATCGCCGTGTCTTGTTCTGTCAACTCTAGCGGTAATTGCCCTGTAATCTGTCCTACTCTGTGCCAGGGAAAATAATCGAATGCACCCTTTTAATGTAGTCCTCCGTGACCCAGTGACCACGGACCCATTTTAAGTCCATGACCCTAATGTTCCTCTAGCATGTGGTGTAATTATGCTTCGTCGGAGTCATTCCAAAGGTGACGGCTGTGCGTCATATAAGATCATCTGCTGTGCTGTAATTGTTACAAGATCTCTTTTGCATTATCCTTCTAAAGGCATCTTGGATCAGAATGTTTCAATAACATGCTGCCTTGTATTGGGGAAGATCACCAGAGTCACCACCTCAGCTGGTGTTTATGCGTGGGGTTTTCTGGAGACTCTTGAACACATAATAATATTATGAAAGCCCGGCCTTGAAGGTTTTACTTTGCAGGTTGACCGAAGACGCGTATCAGTGTCTCAGTCATCTATTTGCTTCTGAGCTGTTGCAGGGGTCAAGGTTCAGAACGATGACTCCAAGATTATCTAATAACTATCCATGAGGTCTTGAGTGCAGTGGTGGAATGTAACTAAGCATTTTTACTGTACTTGAGAAAATGACTCCGATTTTCTGTTAGGATCTCTGGGTTAACAGTACTGTATATTTGCATATCATATATGTCACAAATGTAACAGTACTATATACCTGTATGCCATGTATGTCCCTATGTCATAAATGTAATGATGTCATGTATGTTGTGTATGTCATAAATGTCACTATGAATTGAAAATGGGGGACCCTGATGTAAACAAGACAAACGTCTTTCTCTGGTCTGCATCCCCTTAACAATTGTGTGTATTGAGCCGTACTGTATTGTACCCATTCTGCAATCTGTACAAAAAAAAATTATTATCTTTTTCCCCCTCCTTTTTCCCGATTTTTCTCCCATCCCACTGTTAGTCGTTATGCCAATTCCCAACCCCCTTCCTGGTTGTTGCGCACCCCCCCCCCCCCCCCCCCCTACTGTTGGTCCGGGAGGCCGGAGACTGTCACATGCTTTCCTCCGACACATGTGCGCAGCCAGCCTGGCAGCGCAGATTCTCACCGGGAGAGTGTAACGTGTGGAAGGTCACACTACCTTTCTCCAGATCCTACCCTCGCTGTGCAGGCGCCCCGACCGAACTGTAGGGGTCGCTGTCCACAACGCCCAGGACCCACCCACGGCTTCCCTCCCCCTAACTCAGCCAAACGAGTTAGTATAGCGATCAGCCCAAGCCAAGGCAATGCTGACTCTCCGGGAGTCGAGACCGCAGACTCTTGCATTGGTGATGAGTAAATAAAGTTTTCATTCATTCACCCTGTGAAGCCCAAAATACAATTGACATTAGCAACTTCAGAGGCCAGAATGTGGGACCTATAAATTATCATCATTCTTCATCATTTACATCATGGACTTGAACTTTGTGTTGCACTGTATCCATGTCCCCAACCACCGCACTTTCACAGTCTTATTGTTGTCTCACTGTTCTGTCCTGTCTTGCACTTTACTTAAAAATATTTATTTACTGTTGTATTGTTCTTAATTGTGAAAAAAGTATGCACTGTAATGCCAAAACTCGTTCCATTTTGTACCTGTATGAAATGGCGAATAAAGTAATCTGAATCTGAATCTGAATCTGAATCTGAATCTGACATACGTACATGGAATTGTTACAGACAGTCCAACAGTGTCTTCAATACATTATAGTTCACATAATATGATCCACTAAATTCCATGGCCGAAAGGAACAGGAAGAAAATAACTCTTATTGAACCTGCCCCTACACACATATACAGTACACTGATAGACTGTTCATAACGCAACCAATCCAAATGTACATACTTATTTTTGCAGAAATTAAAACATCAACACAATTAAATTAACATGAATAAATACATTTTGTATATTATCTATTGATTGATTGATTGATTGATTGATTGATATTTTGAATTTTTGTGTCTTACATACCCGTATGCCCAGCCCATATAGGCTTACAAGACACATAAACAATAAGTGATCATATAGACCGAGATTGCCAAAAAAAATTTAACTAAATAAAACATAATAACAAGCTGTAAACAATGTACTTCAAAGAAACAAGAGGAATTCATATAATATTATATCGGATATAATGTGTTTTGTCTCAAGTGCCATGCTTTCTCCAAAAATCCTGCAAAACTGAAAATCTCCTCCACAAAAACTTCAACATATAACTCTCAGACTGCGGATTTACAAATTGAACTTTCTCAAATAAAACCCTCCTCAAGTCAGTGTACAAGGGGCAGTGAAAAACAAAATGATATTAATCTTCCACCACTCCCAGATCACAGAGAACACACAACCGCTCCTCCTCAGGTGTACCTTGGAATCTACCCACGTCCACATCCAATGGCAGAGTGCCAGACCTTAACTGCTCTGGTCTATCAGTAAATTGCATATTTACTGAGGTTCATTCATTTATACCCACCCACACCCACATGTATCTATATATTTATAGTACACTGTTCTATTATATCAGGTATTATTTTATTTTATATTATGAATACCGTTAGATGTAGGCCCGCGCTCTATATCTATCCACTTGTTTATAGTTAACGGGTACGTTAAATTAGACTAATATGTAATTGGTTTGCATTGCCAAGCTGGTTGATATCCTACTCCATTCAAAATTCCATAGCAATGAGACATCTTTGAGGGCGGCTACGTGGCGTAGTGGGCAAGGTGCTCGCCACAAATGCGGAGACGCTCCACATTGCTTTCAGTTTAGCTGGTCGTTCATACTAATACACATTGGCCGTATTAGGGGGTGGGAAACTGATGGGTGGTGATCGGGCATTGTGGACAGCGACTCCTACAGGTCGGTTGGTGCGCCTGCGCAGTAGAATCAGGAAGTGTCGGGGGCAGCGTGAGCCTCCCACGCTAGGGCGGGCCATACTTTTTTTTTTTTGGAAAATCAATCGAGTGGGGTGTCTAAAATATGTGTTTTTCTGTGGGGAATTCAAATATGGGATTCTTTTTCTAATCGGATAACTCCTACCTACATTGTTTTGGATTTCAAAATGGCCGATTTGACAATTTTTCACCCCTTGGCCATACATGGATGCCAACATGAATCTGAAGGAAATCCTAACATGCAAGGTGTCTAAATGATGTGTTTCTTAATGGGGAATTCAAATATGAGTTCATTTTTGGGATAGGATAACTCTAACCTACATCATTTTGGATTTCAAAATGGCCGATTTTACCATTTTTCACCCCTTGGCCATACATGGATGCCAACATGAATCTGAAGGAAATCCTAACATGCAAGGTGTCTAAATGATGAGTCTCTTAATGGGGAATTCAAATATGAGGTCATTCTTGGGATAAGATAAATATAACCTGCATAATTTTGGATTTCAAAATGGCTGATTTTACCATTTGAATCCATTGGTATTGTATTACAAAATTGCAAAGATAAAAAATATATGGGAAATCATTTATAATGACAAAGCCATCAAATTTATTAACAAGTGAACTGTATATAACTGGATACAACTCCAAAGATCAATAATAATAATAATACTAACAATAATAAATTGTCTTTGTAATGCACACAAACACCTAAGTGCTAAATCTCGATCTCCTGACTTCTTGAACTTTGCCAGGTTCCAATATCTTGATTGGACTCATTCTTGGATGGCAAGATCTCCTACTGTACTGCTTTAGCCACCAACCTACAAACACAAACTTAAAGTCAACGTCAGCCATAAATAGGTGAGCTCTTTCCAGAACTACTCAGCAGAAAGTTTGAAACCTCTGTAACCATTTTAACAAACGTCTCAATGTATTGAGAAAATCCATGGGGCTCCATCAATCCTCTATCTTCTTAAATTTGATCAGGTTGCACAAGTCCTGCTTGGATTCATTCTTGGACATCAGCCTCCTGCTGGTCTCCTGAGCCCTGATCCCTCCATCCCTTTTTTCTTGTGAAAAGTACTTAGCAGAGGCCTCAGTCACCATTTTAACAACCCTCTCGATGCTTTGTGTGTGGCAAGGCCAGTCGAGAACCTCCATGGGGGTGTTGATTAAGTTCTTCACCTCGGAGGTGCTTAGGGAGCAGGTGAGAGGTGGCTCTGACAAATCTTCTGACCAGCTGATTAAGCCACCAATGCTGGAAGCGTCACTATTGATGTGAGGTGTTCTTCTGATCCTGACACAGGAGTCTCCCAGCTGAGTGTCTGGATCCCCCTCTCCCCTGATGGCCAGGATTCTCTCCACCCCCTCAATTCTCTCTTTTTGATCCTCAGAGCACAGCAGTGTTTGGAGGATGGCTTCACTGTGGGCATACCAAGCAGATCTTCTCACAACATCCAGCACCTCCTTCCTCTGAGACTTGAGGCAGTCCAGCTGAAACAGGATGTTCCTAGGCCCTTCGATCCAGGAGTGCTTGACCTTCATGTTGAACCAACATGGATAATACACTCCAATGATGAATTCCACAATGCATTGTAGATTATTCAGGTTCTTTCTTTTAAGTTGATGCTTTGACACCCAGAGCCTGAGGAGTCTGTTTGCTGTGGTGAGCCAGCGGCTGTGGTTTACCGGTCCAATCTCCAGCAGAGCCAACCTTGCAGAAAGCACTCCATCCCTGATTGCACAGACTCCTAGCTTATAGCCATAGTGTTGATCAGTTTAGAGATCTTGAATGATCTTCTCAGGCAGCTTGATCAGCGGAGGGCCAAGAAAGATCCTGGTGAAGTTAGGATTGATCTCCAAGTCTGTAACAGAATCAAGGAGCTGTCCTATTGGTCAAGTCTCCTCCAATGGCCCACAAGGTCTTATCAGAACCTCTCTCTTTCAGCCAGGCAAACAGGACCTTAGCTATCTTCTCTGCATGGGACTCCTCTTTAGTTTCTTTCTCTGGTGTAAAGTGGAACAGATAGTTGCTGCCAGGCTCACTAGCAACACTATAGTGTTCTTCCTTGATCTTTGCAGGAAAAGATTGGTCACTGCCCTCAGCTTCCATCATCACATTGGTCATGTCAATCCGCCCATCAAAGAGGATACAGGAAATCCCCCCCTCCTCCCTGCACTTCTCCTCAAACTCTTCCCGCAGCTCTTGCATCAACTATTCTTGTGCTCTCTTAACCTTGTTCTTATCAATCACTTTACTTGTGTCATCTTCTAAGATGAGTCCTGCATCAATCAGAGCTGCAGTTGCTATAGCTGCAGTTGGCCTTAGACCTATGCCATACCTTACACTAGCAAGGGCGATGTTTGGAATCTCATCATAATTTTTCCGTAGCTTTGCTGAAGCTGCAGGGTCAGTTTCAGGAATGAGCTCAACTTCAGGGACTGTAAGGAAGCTCTGAACATCCTTCCTGGCAACCTTGTCTGCTGCTGCAAAGCTTTCTTCTTTGCCCCTTCTCCTTTTCTCTGCCTTCTTTTCCATCCCCTGCCTTTCCAATGTTTTAAGAAGATAGAGGATTGATGGAGCCCCATGGATTTTCTCAATACATTGAGACGTTTGTTAAAATGGTTTCTGCTGAGTAGTTCTGGAAAGAGCTCACTTATTTATGGCTGACATTGACTTTAAGTTTGTGTTTGTAGGTTGGTGGCTAAAGCAGTACAGTAGGAGATCTTGCCATCCAAGAATGAGTCCAATCAAGATATTGGAACCTGGCAAAGTTCAAGAAGTCAGGAGATCGAGATTTAGCACTTAGGTGTTTGTGTGCATTACAAATACAATTTATTATTGTTAGTATTATTATTATTGATCTTTGGAGTTGTATCCAGTTATATACAGTTCACTTGTTAATAAATTTGATGGCTTTGTCATTATAAATGATTTCCCATATCTTTTTTATCTTTGCAATTTTGTAATACAATACCAATGGGTTCAAATGGTAAAATCAGCCATTTTGAAACCCAAAATTATGCAGGTTATATTTATCCTATCCCAAAAATTACCTCATATTTGAATTCCCCATTAAGAAACACATCATTTAGACACCTTGCATGTTAGGATTTCCTTCAGATACATGTTGGCATCCATGTATGGCCAAGGGGTGAAAAATGGTAAAATCTGCCATTTTGAAATCCAAAACAATGTAGGTAGGAGTTATCCTATTAGAAAAATAATCCCATATTTGAATTCCCCACAAAAAAACACATATTTTAGACACCCCACTCGATTGATTTTCCAAAAAAAAAAAGTATGGCCCGCCCTACTCCCACGCGTTACTCCTCGCCACTGAGAGATCGAGCTGCGCAGGTAAAAGATGCGACTGCTGTTACCTCAAGTACCGGAGGGGACTTGTGCTATGTATGACTTAGTCCACATTGCAGCCGGCTTGTGGGAGGCAAGAAACAGCGTTTGTGACAGGGGAGGGTTGAATTGGATGATACGAAATTGGGATGGGAGAAAATATAGGAAAATGGGAGAAAAAGTGGATAAAAAAAAAAGGCAATGAGACATCTTTAGGAAAAAAAATTCGACGCCAGGTTCACTGAAATCGATATAAAAGACCCCAGAATTGTCTGTATTCATCCTATATTTTACCCGACGTTGCAACTTGCTGTATAAAATCAATAATACACGAGAACCCGTGGTATGTCATGAATATTGCCACTCTGTGCTGCCTACGCCACTAGAGCTTCGCTCTCGGGTCTGCGGGCGCATCACAGTCATGGCAATATTCATGACATACCACGGGTTCTCGTGTATTATTGCTTAATTGATGACACTCAGCTCTACATCAGCACCTCACCCTCCACTCATCTCCCCCCACAGCACCTCATCAACTGCCTCCTTGACATCAAGGCCTGGATGTCATCCAATTTCCTGAAGCTAAATAGCAAGAAGACTGAGCTCATGGTTGGGCTCAAGCAGTCACTGCTCCGGAAGGTTGGAGATCTCCTCCTTGAAGTGGATGGCTGCCTAATCCACCCTTCCCCAGAAGTTCGCAACCTGGGTGTCATACTGGACTCCACCCTCTCCTTTCATTCCCACTAAAAACAATAACTAAATTAGCTTTTTTCCATCTCAGGAACATTTCCAGACTCTGGCCATCTCTCCCCGACTCTGTAGCACTCTCATTCACGCTTTCATCACCTCCCTTCTTGACTACGCAAACTCTGTCCTCATAGGGCTACCCAGCAATGCCCTGAACAGGTTACAATACATGCAAAATTCTGCTGCCAGGGTTCTCACCCGCACCAAGTCCTGGCACCACATCACCCACCCTCATCCACCTCCACTGGCTTACAGTGAAGTCCCGCATCAATTTCAAGATCTTCCTCATCACCTACAAAGCCCTTCACTCCCTTGCCCCCCAGTACCTAGCTGACCTCCTCCATCCCTCCATCCCGCCCCGGAGGCTGCGGTCCTCTGACTCCGGTCTCCTCTCCATTCCCACCACCAACATGCGGACTGTTGTGTGAGGGCTGGGTAAGGACTGCATGCTGCCCAACGAGGGGGCGTGCCGAACATTCTACCTCACGCACCTGAGAGTGGTTGGCAATCAGCTCGTCGGGAGACTACTAGTACTGCTGGTTGCCTTCCACTCATTGCCAGGTCGTTCTATATGCTACCATCAACCGCCGCGCTCCTGGTGAGACATCATCTTCGCTCTCTATGTTCTCACTGGGAGATGTCGTGCCATCGGTTGCTACCATCTACCGCCACGTCTCTGGGGTGAGACGTCGTGCCAGCTACTGCCCTACACCCTCCTCATGGACCTGGGGTGAGGCCTCGTCATCGCTCTCTATAGTTCCACAGGAGGATGCCAGTGTTCTCACTCCGTTCCCCTTGGACCCCCTGTTTGCTACGTTGCCCGTCGGCAGCGTTCTGGTGAGTCTGTACGAGACCAGACTCCAAACTTTCGTTTTCATTCATGGACTCAAGAAGATATTCCTGTGTACTTTTTGTTCGCCCTTTAAAGGGACAGTGTTGCATTTTTTCGTTGTTCATGGACTCTAGTGTATTTCACCCTTAAAGGGTCAGTGCTGCCTTTTTTCCCTGTGCAATATATAATGCTCTGTTTTGGCTAACTCTCATACCTGTCTTGTGTTGTGCTATTGGGGTCGCTTTACAAAACCGTAACATGTTGGTCCCAGAGCCTTCTCTGTGGCCGCACCCACCCTCTGGAACTCACTCCCTCCAAACATCCGTAGTGCTACATCCCTGCACTCCTTCAAATCCCAACTCAAAACCCACCTCTTCACCAAATTTGTAAATGACTCTGCCTGATGTCCCTTTTTTTATTTTCTTTTTAACCTTTTTTTTTGTTTTCCTTCTTTCTTTCCTTTTGATTATTATTTTGTTGTTACATTGTTCCCTGTTCCCCTCCCTTAGCTGCCTCCTCCTGTTAAGTGCCTTGGGTCTCCTGAAAGGTGCTACAGTATATGAATTTAAGATATTATTATTATTATTATTATTATTATTATTATTATTATTATTATTATTATTATTATTATTATTATTATTATTATTATTATTATTATTATTATTATTATTATTATTATTATTATTATTATTATTATTATTATTATTATTATTATTATTATTATTATTATTATTATTATTATTATTATTATTATTATTATTATTATTATTATTATTATTAATTATACTTATATATACTATACCTATATAATTGTATTATTTTAATTGTAATGTTATTATATTATTACTATATCATACTATAGTATACTATACTATATACTACACTGTATTTTGTTGGTATACAGACAGTATTCTACAATATTATTTTATATATGTACTGTTATTGTAATATATTATTATTCTGCTGCTATATACTATATTACTATACTCCTACTAGCCTATACTGTAATGCTATGCTATATTATCCTGTTATGTTATATAAACACATTACTATCCAATAGCATTGTGAGGTTGAACAACAGGCTGACTATGTAAATGTACTTACAAGATAAAAAAAATAAACATTTAAAGACTTGAACCTGTTAAGTGGTAGGCCTATTTTCAGAAATGTCGCCTAAAGGTACATGCCTAAGAAAAAAGAAGATTGCTCCACTTCTGCAAGGTCAATTTGCATGTTATTGGTATCTAGGAACATCTAGGGACCTGGGGGTATGTATTTCCAGTGTCTGAAATATTGTGTCTGTTACTAGGCTTGAGTAAATTGTAATGAAGAAAAGGAGAATATAAATTATGATTTATTTTTGCATCTTTGACGGTGAATAATACCATTTTAAATCTGCGGTGTAAGAGATTTCGCTCACTGAGCTCATTCGCCACCTTATTGAGATCAAGTGTAAAAATCTAAGCAAATGAATAAAGGGAAGATGATTAAACAGAAGGATTTGTAGATAGAGTAATAAATGATAATGGATTTTAATTATGAATTCATATTTGACCTTGAACTTGACCTTGAGCTTATTATGGCCAAATCATACATCTATGGATAGGGAAAAGGCTCCTCTTTCCAATGGCAGGGTTGAATCTGGATTTAGTCATTTCCTTGCGGTTTTACAATAAAAGAGATATAATTATAATTTTTTCGATAAATTCTTATTTTCGGTAAATCGTATAAAACATCGGTAAAAAGGAAAATATACACTTTGACCATTGTTTTGATAGGGTTATGGTCTTTAAAAAAACGTGTGGGCCCTCATGAGGACGATTCGCGATGCCACTTTGCCGACCTCTAGTGGCTCGGGTGTGCATTTATAGATAGAATTATAGCCCTATTTGTTGCCTGTCGATTGCCCTTACAGGTGACAGAAGCCGTTCAGCGCTTCTCGAGTTACATGCCGATATGTGAGGCATGCCCCAAAGTATGCAAAAGTACACATTACCACCCCAGACTCCCGGGGCTCTAGCTCCGTCAATCATTTGGCGATCTCGAAAATCTTTGCACAGGGTTGTAGCCAATGAGTGTGGCCTTCCAATGATACCCCCTGATATGATAATTGGGGATCTAATAGGGGGTCCTTAAGGCTTGACAGGTTAAGAAAAAAAGCTAAAAGTGATGTTGTAATTTTGTAACCGAGGGCCTCACAGGGCACAATTTCGAGCTACTTGTACTTTATGTGAGTATTTTCATTTTAGGGAACACTTTACTTTACTTTACTTTGAAGAAAAGGATTTTGCATATAAAACATAATATATACAAAATAAAAAATGTCAACTTCAAGAGGACGTAATTAGAGCAGCATAACTGGACCACATACCACTTTAACACAACCTTCAATAAGAGCAGCATAACTGGACCACATACCACTTTAATATAACCTATAGAGGTCAATGGATACACAAACATCATGTAGAATGTGTACTTTTTACTTTAGATACTTGAGTACATTCAATAGCAAATACTTCTCTGCTTTTACTTAAGTCGAATTTGAATGGAGGACTTTTACTTTCACTAGAGTACTCATTTATCAGAGTATTTCTACTTTTACTTAAGTAAAGGAACTGTATACTTCGTCCACCACTGCTTGAGTGTATACCTTATCTGTCTGGAATGCCTGAGATATATGTGATGTACAGAGGAGTATAAGCTGTATATGGGCAGTAATAAAATGTTCACTTCTTCACCATTTCCCCAGACGCCAAAATTGGAAGCTAAATGCAATAAAAAAATATTGTGTGGCGGTGGTTGTCACGTTGTTTAACCTGGCATGAATTCAGCTAACCGTGCAAGAGGGTTATTTGTCCTGGCTAGCCCCCAGGCTGGAAACAGCAAAGCACTTAGTAAACAAGTGACATCTTTTTCCAAATGATTCAACAGTCCTCTAAAATGGAGCTGACCACTGCCCCCTGGCTATTGTCATTGTCTACTGTGACTTATAGCATTATGTCACTGCATCCTCAAAGGGGCAAATAGTGGCTTAGCATAAATTAAGGCCTCCAAAAATAACCATGGAGAACTTCTTGAAAAAAAAAAGCAGGCCAAGCAAAGCCAGCTCTTCTCTCAACAAATCATGCCCGTGAAGTCTATTTCCATGTTCTTCGCTGGTAACGGAGGGTATAGGCCCAAACAAAATGGCCGCGCTGTGTGGTACAATGCGGTATCAAATGAGAAATATTGACAAGTAACACATTTCTTCTCTCATGGTTCCCTTCATAATCAGCTACAGTAATTCCAAATATATTTTATTATAAAAGCTGAGGCATAATGTAGCCTGCATTTCATAAATTACTATTATTTTGTATCTATTAACTCACATTAACCATTACATTTTGTGGAAATAAAGTGTATATTTGTACATGCTTGCATGCTTACAGTGCTTGTGTGTGTGTGTGTGTGTGTGTGTGTGTGCATGCGTGTGTGTGTGTGTGTGTGTGTGTGTGTGTGTGTGTGTGTGTGTGTGTGTGTGTGACTAACTGTGTCAGTCTTTATTAATCGGCTTCCTCTTTCTGTGCATTTTAATACTATGTAATATTGCTGTACAGTATGGTGACAAATTAAACAGTGTCTTCGTGGGCCAGTTGGTCTGATGCCTGCTGCCACAATCTGCCACGGGGAAGTGGAGCTGCCCGTGACCCAGTTAACGTTTCAGAACCACGGTGCAGTTCCACAGACTAAAGGCGGCAGATTACTGAACATGCAGGAGAACTTGGCCAAAAAAAGAACCACAAGTGAACACATTGCCGCTTGCATACTTGATGTGACCGTGCAACAATCGTAGATGATCACGCGTTGCAAGCTGGAATCACAATGTGTGGCGGCTGATGCCAACGTGGCACTTTGTTCTCGTGAAACTGCCAAGAGTGTATTTCCGTGGCTAGTACTCTCTCCCTGAACGGATAACCACATTGCAGTTCCACAGACTATAAAAAAAATTTCCCCGAACAGGAAGGGATAAACTGTGATCTTTGTGATTAAATCACACTAAACAGAAGGTGGTGGCGGGCTACGATTGGCACGGTCGTGTTCCACAATGTCCCTCGTGACTCCTATGTGATCGTGCAGGAGATGGCGTCGTTCCACATTAACAGAGTCGTCGAGCTGAAGTAAGACCTGAGAGTTAAAGCAAAGCAACGCTTCCACAGGAGTGCGTCTAAACAACGCTTCCACAGGAGTGCATCTACACAACGCTTCCACAGGAGTGCATCTACACAACGCTTCCACAGGAGTGCATCTAAATTCTAAAACAACGCTTCCACAGGAGTGCCGAAACTGGCCCGCCAGCAATAATATCTGGCCGCTCAGATTATAAAAAATATATATATAATAATAATAATAATATATATATATTTTTTAAATCAGGCCAACTAGGCTAGGCTATATGTTAGCTATAATGTCCAAATAGAGAAACTACCACCACCTAAAGAATGCTTATTATACTTTGTTTTATCCATGTTGGGAGTGAATAACAGGTAGGCAGCGAGGTGCAATGTAGCGCTTGCTCAACATGAAAAAAGTCGGTGGAAAAATATGGTGCTGAAATATCAAACAAGCAGTGTGGTATGAAATTAAAACACAAGTTCAGTAAGTCATTCAAACTTTATCTTTACTTATATATGACTGTGACGGCACCACACATGTGAACAGTAACAATGCAATTAAACTGAAGTAAAATCAGAGCAAAAAAAGCTGAATCCGCTTCAAGAAGAAGACATTAGGTATATAAGGAATTACAACGAGACATTTATTAACTAAATAAAAAATACAATTAGGCTTTTAACCCTCTAAAGCCGGGCGCAACACTAGACATGTTTTGTAAAACCTTAAATATCTTTGGATTTATTTGTGATAAAGACTTGCTTTATTGTATTGGAATCGATTGTCATCTCAAAATGTATTGCATCTCTCCGAGAATGGGTGGATGTAAAGCATAGAATCTTGAAATATCTAGATTGGTTGTTTTCTCTGGACTGCATCTAATCCGCTGTATCTATCCGTTTATCATATACTGTATCTATGTCTGTCACTATAGCCAATGGAAATGCTAGAAATGGTCACGTGGACTGGGAGAACCAATGGAAAATTCCTATTGTTTCTCAATAGTCCAGTGCACTCCACAGAAAGGGCCATCAGATAGACTCATTGGTTGCGCGTAATGTAAGATAGACCGATAAGAGAGAGGCGATTGTCTCTGGTTTTATAATAAAATGGCAAAAAGACAAAGGTATAATGTTCAGTGCAAATGTGTATGTCGTTTACAGTTTATTATGCCACCTATGCAGCTCGTTTATTTTGTCCATTCTCTGCCTCTGCCTGTTATGTCGTAGTAAGAAGAAGTAATGGACACTTTAGTACCAGCATCTGTATTTATTCACGTTCATGCCTAGAGCTAACTTGCTCAGTCCTTCACTCCACCTGGTGTGTCACGCTGGGGCACATCACCCCGGTGTAACCCATGCTCTAGGTTAGAGCTCCGCCTACAGGCCTAATGGAGACACCACATATCCTTCTCAATAAGACAATACTTACATGGCTGGTTATAACCGTAACTTAGAATCCATTAAGGCTAAACAGTAAAGAACCTTTACTCTACTGTTCTTATTCCTGCCTATGAAAAACAGAATAAACATTTGTATACATATTTCAATTCTATGCATTACTAGCATTCAAGTCTGCCACAATTATAATTAACCAGAACTGTTAACTCTTTCACCTTTCAGCATTACTAATATCAATATTACATAACACTTTTCTCAGTGGCTCATCACAAAGTCCTGAGTCCACACAGGTGCTCGTCTCGACCTGGCCTGTCTTACAGGTTCTGTGTGTGTGTCAGAAGGTGGCACTGTTGTAATGTCACCGTCCAAAGGCGACCCCTCGCCGTCCCCCTCTCCTCTCCAAAGAGAGACCGGTGCCAGATGGGACGCATTCCAACAGCGTCCATCAGCCAGCATGTAGGTGTGCGGCCCTTTCTGTCCCACCACCTTGAGTGGCTTGGAGAACTTGCACTGAGTCTTAGGAAGAATGCCAGGTTTCTTAACCCGAACGTATGAGCCACAGGAGAATGACACACTCTTCGCACCTCGCCTTTGATCCGTGTACGCCTTGCTTCTGTCCTGTTGCACTGCCACTCTGGCGGCTATGTCCTCCGACGAGTGTGGTGTGGCTTGTGGAATCTGAAATCCAGCCACATGGAGTTTGGTGCGCATAGGCTTACCATGCAACAGTTCTGCTGGTGAGTGCTGTGTCGCAGAGTGAGGAGTAGACCGGTAGGCCTGTAAGAAGTCTGTTGTAAACTCCTTCCATTGCTTGCCTTCCAGCGAGGCCGTCTGCAAACTGTCTTTCAAACTGCGGTTAAAGCGTTCTATTTCCCCATTTGCCCGAGGATAATACACAGATGACTTCCTGTGCACTATGCCCCTGTCTTGGAGAAATGCCTCAAACTCCCGAGACACAAACTGAGAGCCGTTGTCAGAGACGAGCTTTTCGGATTGCCCTCTCTGCTGAAAACTGTAGATAGGAATATTGTCACAGTCCGTGATGTAACCTGTGGCACAAAAGCTATCTCAGGCCACTTACTGTAGTAGTCTATCAGTGTGATTGCAAAGCGACAGTCCAGGGGCGCTCTATCAAAGGGCCCCACCACGTCAATTGCCAGTTTCTCCCAAGCCCCAGTAGGATAGGGCACAGGCTGCAGTGGAGAGGTGCGTGTGACTGCCGACTTGTCATGTGACTGGCATGTGTTGCATGCTTTGATAGCCGACTCAACCTGGGCATCCATGCCAGGCCACCAGTATACTTCTCTGAGTCTCTGTTTTGTCCTCACGATTCCCTGGTGAGTGTCGTGAGCCAGGGAGATCAGTTTGGGCTGTAGACTCTCTGGGACGAGCAGTCTATATGGGCCTCGCACGACACAGTCCTCGTGTAGAGAGAGTTCGTTCTGTAGTTTGAAGAACCTCCGTAGGTCCGGGTCTAGATCCTTTTCGGATTTAGGCCATCTGGAGGTGAGTATCTCACGTAGTTTCAGTTGCACCGGGCAGGCAGTGCATGCAGCTTTGAACTCCGCCGCCGTGATAGCTGAGAAATCAGAGACCAAGGCTACCACTTCCGCGTCCTCCTCCTGGCTAGGTTCTGAGCCGGGCAGTGGGAGACGGGACAGGCAGTCCGCAGTAACGTTTTCTCTGCCGGGCTTGTACTGAATGTCATAGCAGAATGACATTAGCCTAGCGGACCACCTGGCCACGCGCATGCCCGCTCTACCTTGACCTTTTGAAGAGAGCAGTGTGGTCAGGGGACTGTGGTCTGTCCGTAGTGTGAAGTGTCTTCCCCACAGGTATGTCCTCCACCTTTCCGTTGCCCACACACAGCCCAGCGCCTCTTTTTCCACAGTAGAATATTTCCTCTCTGCCTGGGACAGCGTGCGGGAGGCGAACGCCACAGTCCTTTCCGAGGCGTCCGGATGCATCTGGGTGAGGACGGCGCCCAGACCGTAGTCCGATGCGTCTGTAGTGACGACCGTGGGCAGCTCAGGGTCAAAGAGTGAGAGTGCAGGGCTATCAACTATGAGTCCTTTAACTGCCTCAAAACTCTGCTGAGCCTCAGGAGTCCAGTCGAATGTTGCTGACCCTCAAAGCAGCGCTCGCAGCGGCTCCACGACAACGGCGTAGTCTGGGATGAATTTTGCATACCACCCTGTGAGCCCCAGGAATGACCTCAGCCTGATGAGATCTGTAGGTGGGGGCAGCTCAGACACAGCAGCAGCGTGAGATGCGTCAGGTTGTAGTCCTTTTGCTGACACTGTGTGCCCCAGGAAAGTCAGCTCCGTTTTCCTGACGTGACACTTGGAGTAGTTGAGCTTGAGCCCCGCGTCGTCTATGCGTCGCAGCACCGCCGTCAGGTTCCTGTCGTGCTCCTCCACTGATGTACCAGTGACAATGATGTCATCGAGATAGCACTGGACCCCCGACAGCCCTTTGAGGATTATTGACATCATCCGTTGGAAACAGCTGGGTGCCGATGCCAGTCCGTACGGCACTCTCTTAAAGCGAAACAGTCCATCATGAGTAATGAATGTCGTCAAGCTACGGCTGTCCTCGTGTAGTGTAACCTGGTGGTAAGCACTCTGGAGGTCTAATGTCGAAAACAGTGTCGCGCCCCTCAATTCTGTAAACAGTTCCTCCATGTGGGGTAGTGGAAACCCATCTATGACTACTGCCTTATTTGGCTCCCTCAGGTCCACACAGAGGCGTAATTCTGCGTTTTTCTTTGTAGTAACGACTATGGGTGAGATCCATTCAGATGCCTCTACAGGCTCGATTATGTCCTGCTCTACCAGTCTCTTTATCTCCTGGGATACAGCTGCTCTAACTGAGAATGGCAATCTACGTAGTCGTTGTTGTACCGGTCTGACTTCTGGACGTATTTTCACCTTATGTGTGAATGCCTTTGCACACCCAAGTGTATTTTTCTCAACAATGGTCGCAACTGAATTTGTCTGGTTGTACTGAGCTGACGTGACCTTGCCGTCTAGTATCTGCATCTGTAACGCAGTAAACAGGTCCCTCCCTAACACTGGAGACCCATTTTGCACAATGTAAATTTCTGCGTCAGTGCAGCGGTCACCAAAAGCTACACTAGCCTTCAAGCATCCATGAACGGGGATTGCATTACCTCCGTAGCTGACTAGACTTAGCTTTGGTGTTGTAAGAGATGCATTAGGGAATAATTGCATGTAACTCGCTCTGGGCAAAATAGACACAGCTGAACCTGTATCTAGCATGAGCTCAATGTCCTGACCGTCTCGTTCATCTGTGCTAACCTGCACTGTACACACTATCTTTTCAACCGAACGTGCACCATCTACCATGCACAATACAGTCACTTCAGGTACAATCTCAGACTCGGTTACCTCACCCACTCTGTTAGAGCCCCGACACACTTTTGAAAAATGTCCCTTCTTTTTACACGTGTTGCACAGTGCATCCCTAGCAGGGCATCCATCAAAGCTGGCGATGTGTTGAGGAGAGCCACATCTGTAACATGTCTTACCCTGCATAGATTGTGTAGGCAAGGGTTGCGGTGACGCATTGAAATTACCCCGCTGTGACTTGTACTGTCGCGAGCGTGAAAACTGGACCGCCTCCACCGTGCTCTCCGGCTGTCCCTGAAGCATGGCTTTTGCCTCCGACAACGCGGTTTCAATCTGAGCAGCGATCATTACAGCCTTGGTCAGTGTCAGTGGAACTTCCAGTAGTAATCGCTCCCTGATGCGTGCTGAGTTGGTCTTTTCGACCAGCTGGTCCCGGATCATTTCCTCTTCCATCCCCCCGAACTCACAAGTTGTAGCTAGCTCCTTCAGGGAGGCAACGTACTGGTCCGTGCTCTCGCCATTGCGTTGGCTACGTTGACGAAAACGGTAGCGCTCCGCCACTACATTAACTTTCCGTGTAAAGAACTTTCTAATAACTGATAAAGCTGTGGCGTACTTATCATCTGCCACCGTCATTGTATAGAAAAGTCTTTGTCCTTCCACTCCCAAACAATGGACGAGCAGGGCACGCTTGCGCGCGTCAGGTAGCTCCTTCTCGGACATGGCTAGTAGGTAATTTTCGAACGAGCGGATCCATGCCGTGAATGGAATGGCTGGCTCTCCGCCGTTTTGAAGAAAAGGTGCCGGTTGGCTTAGGTTCAACATCGACATCCTCGTCGCCAATATGTTATGTCGTAGTAAGAAGAAGTAATGGACACTTTAGTACCAGCATCTGTATTTATTCACGTTCATGCCTAGAGCTAACTTGCTCAGTCCTTCACTCCACCTGGTGTGTCACGCTGGGGCACATCACCCCGGTGTAACCCATGCTCTAGGTTAGAGCTCCGCCTACAGGCCTAATGGAGACACCACACTGCCACAAACATATGTCTTAGTTATAAGGTGGTCTGTCACAGAGTTAAAATGTTTTCACTATCAATATATTAAATTAGCCATTGTTTTTGTTACCGGCCCCCCATACAATGGCTTGGAAACAATTTGGCCCTCGGCCAAACTTAATTGCCTACCCCTAAACCGTCTTAACGTGTCAGAGAAGTCTGAGACAGGCTGCTTTTGTATATAACAATTTGTTCTTAATTGGTTGCCTGGGTAAATAAAGGTTGAATAAAATAAATAAATAAATAAATAAGTCACTTGCCTAAACAGATACGATATGATAAGATATGAGAATAAAAGCTAGCATATAAAGGTAGTGGTAGGAACAAGTTATAATGGATGGATTATCCATTGGGGGGTCCGGGAGCTAGAGCTAGAGCATACCCAGATAGCAAAAGGTGTTAATTCAATGTTGATTTATGGTCAAAATGCTTGATTTTTGGTTAAGGTCAACGATTGATGGTGAATCACCCATTAACCGCTAAAGCAATTGACTAATGTTGAAAACATATCATTGAATCAATATTGTTTTGTGGTTGCATTTTAATGATTGAAATGCCAATATCTAATAAATGTTGAATCAACGGATGCTGCTCAACGTATGCTGTCGTCATTGTCTCATCACCCAGACTGCACTGCACTTGTGCTGCCCCGCCTCCCAGAATGCACCTGTGCGGCAGCTTCCTGGCTGCTACCTCATGTCTCTCTGCATCGTTAAGACTGGTGAGTACTGCATGGCAATAATGTCGATTATGTTGTATGTTGTATGTTGTATGTATGCTTTCGATTGCAAACGCCAGCGGAGTAGTGCCGTGTTCGTTTTTACATGGTAGAGAATATTATATTAACCGTTATTCATGCCTGCTAGCTGAAGCTAATTTAGCTAGTAGCGTTAGCAGTTAGCTATGATGAATGTTTCTTGATTTTGGTGTTTAGTGATATCCACCTGTTGTATATACTGTTATACATTTTATGTAGGCTAACGCTCTTAAGCGCGGTGAAAATGAGTGCGGCGAAACTATTGAAAGAAGTAATGTAACAAGCGGTAGATACAATGTGCGAGCACTGGAGTCATATTGGGAGTTGGGGCTAACTAGCTTAGCTCTGTGGAAGAGCCGCGGTAAATCAAGGGACGTTAAGGCGGCGAGGTGAGAGATTTGACGAAACACTGTGGAAGATATTGTTGTTAAGAAGCGAGTCGAGTGGTTCGGTGGTGTGATTGTGGCCGTATTAATGGTTATATTTAATGCGTTAATAAGTGTAAGATGATGTTGTTATGGAGAAGCAGTCGCGGGTTGATGACGTCATATTGTGGGACGTAGGAAGGGGAGCATGAGGCTGGCTAGGCTGTTAGCTTGCGTGTGACTGTTTTGTGAGTTTGCGGGCGACATGTGTTATGATTAGAGTTTTGAAAATGATGGTTAGGAAGTATTAGAGGACGCGGTGGATGTCGTGGCATTGTATTAGGATGAAACTGAGTGTTTTGTGATAATAGTTGTACGTTGTCGCGGTGTACATCGGTTGCTGTGCGTTTGCGCTTCTGCGCATGCGCGTTACAACGCGGATTGCTGTTTTTTCTTTTCATTCGCTCTGGGGATGGATAACGGGTGAGGAAATATTTGGCATTGTGTTCAAATGTTTGTATTTGTATATTGATATTGTATGTTTGTGTAACAAGGGGAAGAGATGTGAAATGTATGATGATTAGATTATGGGAGTATGTTGTATGTTGTATGGTGTATGTATGCTTTCGATTGCAAACGCCAGCGGAGTAGTGCCGTGTTCGTTTTTACATGGTAGAGAATATTATATTAACCGTTATTCATGCCTGCTAGCTGAAGCTAATTTAGCTAGTAGCGTTAGCAGTTAGCTATGATGAATGTTTCTTGATTTTGGTGTTTAGTGATATCCACCTGTTGTATATACTGTTATACATTTTATGTAGGCTAACGTCAGTAACGTTTCAAAATGTGGCTTATGATGTATTCTTTAACAGGATACACTGGCACAATCAGTTAGCTTAGCATTGCTGCTACCTTGCTTGCTAAAAAGTCATGGTAAACCGGGCCTGTCTCTCTCCCTCCCTCCCTAATGTGTTTGTGCTTAAAACAGTGAATGATGACCGCATGTTCTCAGAGCATTTTCAGAGCACTGTTAAACTGTTAAATGGTCATTTTAAAACTAATATAAGAAATTAATGTATATATTGGTATATTTATGAGGGGAAAAAAATATTTGCAACAACTTTTAACATTTATACAGGTAGGTTATTGATAACTAATTCTGCTATGAGTGTCATATTACAGTGACATTCATACAGTATCCTTTGATTTCACATAATTTAATTATTATTTCACAATAAAATACTGTAATCAAAATCCTCTGTAATATCACATCAGATTTTGTAATCTCACAATAACATAGCAATATTTCACATTTAATTATTATTTCACAATAATAGTAATCAAAATCGAAAGGTCCATTTGCATATTATTGGTATCTAGGGACATCTATGGACCTCAGGGAATGTATTCACATTGTCAGAAATATTGTGTCTATTACTAGGCTTGCTTAAATTGTGATGAAACAAATGAGAATATGAATTATGATGTTTCTTTGCATCTTTGACAGTGAATAACACCATGCTAATAATGACCAAACATTAAAAACTGCCACTGATCTCGTTCAGTCCCCTCTTGAGGTCATGTGTAAAAAAAATCGAAGGAAATTAATAAAGGGAAGATGATTAAACCGAAGGTTCTGTAGATGCAGTACTGAATTCTCCCATCCGGACCAATGCAATTTGAAATATTATTATAGAATATGATGCTTATAAATGACCTTATTATAGCCAATTCGCACATTTATATATATATTATCTTTCAAATGCCTGAGTTCAATTTGGATTTAGTATCACCAGGCATGCATAAGAACAGATAATAATCTACTGTAATCTACTGTACTTTTAAATTTTCCCCACAGTGCAACCGTTTTGAAACTAATTTCAGATCTAATTGTTTCTCCCACTTTGGCCTCCTGACAGACACCGATGCCCTTCAAAAGATCCAAGATGCCCTGGGTCAGAGAGGACGGACCATCCTGCAGTTCTGCCAGAAACTGGACAACCCGGAGATCAGGGAAGTTCTGGCCAGATATGATCCAGAGGCTTCGAAGAACACTCCTTATGGTGTACTTCAAGGAGCCTACGGAGAAACTGCTGCTCGGAGTTGATGTAAGTTTTATTTATTTAAATATTAAAATATTTGAAATGCTAAACGAGTGATTACAAACCCTACAAACACTGTGATAGACCCTCTAAACACTGTGATAGACCCGACAAACACTGTAAACACTGTGATAGATCTATCACAGTGTTTAGAGGGTCTATCACAGTGTTTAGAGGGTCTATCAGTGTTTAGAGGGTCTATCACAGTGTTTGTAGGGTCTATCACAGTGTTTGTAGGGTCTATTACAGTGTTTAGAGGGTCTATCACACCCTCTAAACACTGATAGACCCTCTAAACACTGGGACAGACCCTCTAAACACTGGGACAGACCCTCTAAACACTGTGACAGACCCTCTAAACACTGATATACCCTCTAAACACTATGATAGACCCTCTAAACACTGTGATAGACCCTCTAAACACTGTGATAGACCCTCTAAACACTGTGACAGACCCTCTAAACACTGACAGACCCTCTAAACACTGTGATAGACCCGACAAACACTGTGATAGACCCGACAAACACTGTGATAGACCCTCTAAACACTGTGATAGATCTATCACAGTGTTTGTCGGGTCTATCACAGTGTTTTGAGGGTCTATCACAGTGTTTAGAGGGTCTATCACAGTGTTTAGAGGGTCTATCACAGTGTTTGTCGGGTCTATCACAGTCTTTAGAGGGTCTATCAGTGTTTAGAGGGTCTGTCACAGTGTTTAGAGGGTCTATCACAGTGTTTAGAGGGTCTATCACACCCTCTAAACACTGATAGACCCTCTAAACACTGTATCAGACCCTCTAAACACTGTATTAGACCCTCTAAACACTGTGACAGACCCTCTAAACACTGTGATAGACCCTCTAAACACTGATAGACCCTCTAAACACTGTGACAGACTCTCTAAACACTGTGATAGACCCGACAAACACTATGATAGACCCGACAAACACTGTGATAGACCCGACAAACACTGTGATAGATCTATCACAGTGTTTGTCGGGTCTATCACAGTGTTTTGAGGGTCTATCAGTGTTTAGAGGGTCTATCACAGTGTTTAGAGGGTCTATCACAGTGTTTGTCGGGTCTATCACAGTCTTTAGAGGGTCTATCAGTGTTTAGAGGGTCTGTCACAGTGTTTAGAGGGTCTATCACAGTGTTTAGAGGGTCTATCACAGTGTTTAGAGGGTCTATCACACCCTCTAAACACTGATAGACCCTCTAAACACTGTATCAGACCCTCTAAACACTGTGACAGACCCTCTAAACACTGATAGACCCTCTAAACACTATGATAGACCCTCTAAACACTGTGATAGACCCTCTAAACACTGTGACAGACCCTCTAAACACTGACAGACCCTCTAAACACTGTGATAGACCCGACAAACACTGTGATAGACCCGACAAACACTGTGATAGACCCTCTAAACACTGTGATAGATCTATCACAGTGTTTGTCGGGTCTATCACAGTGTTTTGAGGGTCTATCACAGTGTTTAGAGGGTCTATCACAGTGTTTAGAGGGTCTATCACAGTGTTTGTCGGGTCTATCACAGTCTTTAGAGGGTCTATCAGTGTTTAGAGGGTCTGTCACAGTGTTTAGAGGGTCTAGCAGTGTTTAGAGGGTCTATCACAGTGTTTAGAGGGTCTACCACACCCTCTAAACACTGATAGACCCTCTAAACACTGTATCAGACCCTCTAAACACTGTATCAGACCCTCTAAACACTGTGACAGACCCTCTAAACACTGTGATAGACCCTCTAAACACTGATAGACCCTCTAAACACTGTGACAGACTCTCTAAACACTGTGATAGACCCGACAAACACTGTGATAGACCCGACAAACACTGTGATAGACCCTCTAAACACTGTGATAGATCTATCACAGTGTTTGTCGGGTCTATCACAGTGTTTTGAGGGTCTATCAGTGTTTAGAGGGTCTATCACAGTGTTTAGAGGGTCTATCACAGTGTTTGTCGGGTCTATCACAGTCTTTAGAGGGTCTATCAGTGTTTAGAGGGTCTGTCACAGTGTTTAGAGGGTCTATCACAGTGTTTAGAGGGTCTATCACAGTGTTTAGAGGGTCTATCACAGTGTTTAGAGGGTCTATCACACCCTCTAAACACTGATAGACCCTCTAAACACTGTGACAGACCCTCTAAACACTGTATCAGACCCTCTAAACACTGTGACAGACCCTCTAAACACTGATAGACCCTCTAAACACTATGATAGACCCTCTAAACACTGTGATAGACCCTCTAAACACTGTGACAGACCCTCTAAACACTGACAGACCCTCTAAACACTGTGATAGACCCGACAAACACTGTGATAGACCCGACAAACACTGTGATAGACCCGACAAACACTGTGATAGATCTATCACAGTGTTTGTCGGGTCTATCACAGTGTTTTGAGGGTCTATCACAGTGTTTAGAGGGTCTATCACAGTGTTTAGAGGGTCTATCACAGTCTTTAGAGGGTCTATCAGTGTTTAGAGGGTCTGTCACAGTGTTTAGAGGGTCTAGCAGTGTTTAGAGGGTCTATCACAGTGTTTAGAGGGTCTAGCAGTGTTTAGAGGGTCTATCACAGTGTTTGTCGGGTCTATCACAGTCTTTAGAGGGTCTATCAGTGTTTAGAGGGTCTGTCACAGTGTTTAGAGGGTCTAGCAGTGTTTAGAGGGTGTGATAGACCCTCTAAACACTGTGATAGATCTAGAAGTGCATGGATACACATTGTATTGCCTAGATGGTGTCAGGCTAGGCGATTGCTTAATTCTCTTTCCTGTCCAGTCTAACTGGATGCTGACTGTAGCTTGTTACTGTAGACCTACAGAGTGAGTAATTGAGTGATTAAAAAAAATCGCACTCGTGTGAAGTGAGGGCCGGGTGCTCTTATCATCGTACATCATCTCACCCACCTCTCTTCCTCCCTTTTTTATTTTTGTGTCTATCAGCTGCTGCTCGACAGTTTGACCCCAAGCTGACCGACCAGGACTACAGCGAAACTGTCAAGAAGTGGCTTCGTTATGCGCCAGACCGGGAGGGAGGCATCTCAAGGAACCGAAGTGACCCAAACTTAAGTCAAGCGAACCAGAGTCAAACTTAGGGTACCCCAGCACAGCACAGCACACACTGTTTCCCTGGTTCATACAGTACAAGGAATTACCCTGATGGACACTGTTCTTCCATGTGTAGCCGGTGTGATCTTGTCTGCGTTGTGTTTAAAGTCGATTCGACCCCTGTTAAGGGATCGCCCTGAGTGGGAGTTGAACCCCGGACGCCGGCGTCGCGGGCGGCATCACAGACCACTAAGCAAGAAGTGAATTCACTGCTTGCTTCCGGGTCTGGATGCCTCTGGGGAGTGAGTTTACTTGCAGTACCGCTTACCATCCACAGCCACGTCACTACTTGTGCCCGTGACTGTGGATATACTGCGGTACCTCCGTTACACTCACCCCACTAAACTCACACCACCCAGGGCATCCGGGTCACGGCACCACATGTAGCCGGTGTGATCTTGTCTGCGTTGTGTTTAAAGTCGATTCGACCCCTGTTAAGGGATCGCCCTGAGTGGGAGTTGAACCCCGGACGCCGGCGTCGCGGGCGGCATCACAGACCACTAAGCAAGAAGTGAATTCACTGCTTGCTTCCGGGTCTGGATGCCTCTGGGGAGTGAGTTTACTTGCAGTACCGCTTACCATCCACAGCCACGTCACTACTTGTGCCCGTGACTGTGGATATACTGCGGTACCTCCGTTACACATGGACGGCATCTACTTGAATGACATGCTGCTTCAGCCTGTTCTTGGAACCGAAGTGACCCAAACTTAATTGTCAAGCGAACCAGAGTCAAACTTGGGGTACCCCAGCACACTGTTTCCCTGGTTCATACAGTACAAGGAATTACCCTGGACACTGTTCTTCCATGGACGGCATCTACTTGAATGACATGCTGCCTCAGCCTGTTCTTGCAGTGTTTATTTTTTTAATTTTTAATTTTAACCTTTATTTACCCAGGGTAGGTTCGCTGAGCACAGATGCTCTTTTTCAGCTACGCCCTGCTTCACATTCACAGAGTTCCATTCACACCTGGGAGCTGCCCAGGCCTAACAAAATTAATAGTTGGTTTCAGGTTGCCGACCGACCCTGCCGATTTAGGTGCGACCCAATATATTTTATGAGTTTTTAGAAAAAATTATAAAAAAAAAAAAAAAAACGTTTTTTTTTTTTTTTTTTTAATAAAGTTTCATAGAAATCTTAGTCAAACATTTAGTATTATGGATATTAAACATGCTGGCAGAGTACATGCATCCATGTTGTTGTGAACATTTTAATTAAATAAAGAAATTCCCTATCCATAGTCGCCGTGGGAAAGAATAAAATAAAAAAATAAAATAAAATAAATTCCCTACCTACCCATGGCCAAACTGACAACCAACCTGAAACCAACTATTAATTTTGTTAGGCCCCAGTACAACCACAGTCTGACACTGTTGGCCACTGAGCAACTCCACTGGAGCAGTTGGGGGTTTAGTGCCTTGCTCAAGGGCACTTCAGCGGTTGGTGTTAAGGGTATGGGAGAGAGTTATATGGGAGAGAGTTATAGAAACATTAGTGCTGGGGGGGGGGGGGGGGGGGGAGAGAATAAAAAAAAAATTGCTTTTCATGTATCTATTTATTTAACTGTATTAAACAATATAAAACGAATTGGCCATAATTGACTGAGCAAACTAATGCTTACTGCTGTAACCTACTAATAACACTTAAGTAAATCTGAAGATTATTATATAGCAGATGCCTTGGAGGATAAGTCGTGGACAACTGTAGATCATCTAAGCTCCACTGTGTTTAAATTCAAATCCTATGCCATTGTTATTTAACCCTTGTGTCTGAAAACTAAAGTATTATACTCTTATTAGGGGACTAAATTGAAAAACTCCATAAAAAGATTATGTTGAAATAATTTCCCACTTTCTTTTCCATAAATATTTTATTCAACTTCAGCCCTGATCATAACCATTTTTTATATTATTTTTGTAATGAAATACTCCCACTTTTCTGAAAAGAGTTGTTAAATATGACAAAAAAAAGAATATGTGGTGGTTATGATCGGGCTGAAGTGGAATAAACAATTTATGAAGAGTAAAAAAAAAAAATACAAGATAATTAAAAGATTATGCCACATATTATGTTGGCTCATCACTGCAAAGTTATCAAACAAATACGAATCTGATCAGACACAAGGGTTAAGTTGTTGTTCCCTTTCTAATTTCCTCAAACATCTAGTCTAGTTAATGTGATCAATATTATTTGACAATTGATGCTTTTTGTTGGACATTTCAGTCAGTAGTGAGCTCATACTTTGAGCTCATAAATGTATAGTTAAAATGATTGAGACAACGCAATCTTGTCTTCGTTGTGCATGAATGCGTGTGCTCACCACACACAATATGTGTGTCACTATTCTGGCAGTGGCTATATTGTTAATGAAAGCCCGTTATAAGGTCTGTTATTTGTTTTTTGTAAAAAGTTTTAGTCACTGGAAGTTCTGATACCCTAGAAAAAAAGAAATGTTCATATTAAAGCCATGTTGTCATTTTTGTTCACACATTTTTGGAAATATGGTCATATAAGAATTTTATTATTATTTATTTAACAATAGTGTGTTTAACAGCAGGAAAAAAACATGTAATGTTATGATGTATACATATCAGCAGCAATATTTTAATGTAAAATGTACATTAATCAGTATTGATTCCTTAACTTTACAAGTAGATGTACAAGTTACAAATGTACAAGTAGAGTACCATTTAGATTATGGTTGAATAAACATTGATGTCTAACATTGATTCAATATAAAATCAACTAAAATGTGCATGTAGATTACCATTTAGATTATGGTTGAATAAACATTGATGTCTAACATTGATTCAATATAAAATCAACTAAAATGTGCATGTAGATTACCATTTAGATGATGGTTGAATCAACATTGATATAGTATCAGCTATGGTTGACACCTAACGTTGATTCAACGTGTAAGTCATAGACAACGATCTATATAATTTAGATGTCAGGCTTCAACATAGATTCAATATTTCTGCTGAACCCTATTTCAACGTTGATTCACTCATTTTTTGCTATCTGGGTAATGTGTGTAGGGTACTAGATAACAGGCATTAGGGGTATATCCTGTATAAGACATTTAACTAAATAGTGATTTCATTGGATATGCACTGTTAATTAATGCTTGTATATCTTATCGTGTGTGTCATGTTTGTTTATATGTTTGTTTAAAAAATAATAAAAAAATAAAATACAAAAAAAAAGATATGATATTCCTTTATTGATCCCCTTGGAGAAATGTGGGTGTCATAGCAGCAGGGGGGAGGCGAGGTACAGGTATGGGCAGGGCAATAGTAGAAAGACATAAATATAGGCAAAATATTTTATATGAGAAAGAAAAATAAACAGTGTAAACAATATACTTAACTCTGAATATGAGAATATAAGAAACGTAAACAGTGTGATCAAAGGTGCAGATGAGGGTCTGTATGCCCTATTGGTTATATTAAACCTTACAATAAATATAGGCAATAAAAAATTAAAGTGTACCGGGGATGAAGGGTTTCTGAACAGGAACACATTTCTGCCAAGCTACTGGACAGGCGGCTTGCAGCTGAGAGTTTGGGGACAAGTTCAGGATAGTTGCCCATGTTCCTTATGTGGGCCAAGGAAACTATAAAAGAAGGAAGGGCCATCACTTCACCGTGTAAAGTTTCTGTTCGGCCGACATTGGGATCAGCCATCTCCTCGCATTACCTCGGATGTCAGAATCGTCTGCAATGTGTTGATATATTGGTTGATCTATATTCCCTCATAACTTGTATTATGTTTTATTTTAATACAGGCTTTAATAAAACTGGCAACAGTGCCGTGGAGTCAACGCCATGTCCAACCTCACTGTAGTGATGATGATGATGATGATGATGATGATGATGATGATGATGATGATGATGATGATGATGATGATGATGATGATGATGATGATGATGATGATGATGAACAAAGTCTGTCACCAAGCAGAGCAAGTTCAAGTTCAAGTTCAAGTTTCTTTATTAGTTGACATGCAAAGATACAGAATACCTTCACATGGAATGATTTTTTCTGTTATGCTCCTATGAGGATCATAGGACGCTTGGATCATACACATACAGCTCATTACAGTAATATTCCACAATTATTACATTTTAGATAGTAATAATGGTACAGAGCCTTGAGACAAACATATGCATATTCACCACCGCAAACAGACTGGCAGCCGTCATAGGCAGCGCTATTTACGGAAGGAGGGGGGAGTGGAGCATAGAGCGATGGTATTCTGACTCGATGACCCTTCCTTCTTTTATAGTTTCCTAATTTCCTTGATGTGGGGCTGCTGTTGAAATGGCGTTCCCTTACACCGGGACACGCATTGTGTGAGCAAATGTAGAATTATTTTTAAATCTACATTTACATTTAGTCATTTAGCTGAAACGCTTTTATCCAAAGCGACTTACAAGTTCTGTATGACAAGTCATCAGGAAGGGCACAACTCTATCAGCTGAGTAACAATGTTCATCAAAGTGTTGAGTGCTACAGTGTAGGTTAGTTTATTAGGACAAGTGCATGACAGTAAGGTTAGTTAGGGTTAGATTTTATTTAAAAAAGTATTGAATATATTTTTTTTGATAATGGTTGAAGAAGTGCGTCTTTAGTCGACGGAGAAAGATTGGACGGGTTTCGGCTGTCCTAACTGGGGTGCGAAGTTCATTCCACCATTGTGGGGCAAGGACTGAGAAAAGGCAGGTTCTCCTTGATGACCCTCCCGGAACTTGGATAGGAGTGGGTCTGAGACGGCCAGAAGATGCAGAGCGTAGGGGTCTTGAGGGTGTGTAGTTAGAGACCATTGACCGGAGGTAGGCGGGAGCGGTTCCCTTTGCCGCACGGTATTCCAGGTCGAGGGCCTTGAAGCGGATTCGTGCAGCAATGGGGAGCCAGTGCAGGTCACTAAGAAGTGGGGTGACATGGGCCGACTTCGGTAGGTTTGAGATCAGGCGGGCCGCTGCGTTCTGAATGAGTTGAAGAGGCTTGGTGGCGGTGGCCGGGAGGCCAGCGAGCAGTGCGTTGCAGTAGTCGAGGTTGATTGGACGAGGAGTTGGGTGGCTTCTTTTGTCAGGAAGTGGCGGATCCTTCTGACGTTGCTCAGGAGGAATCTGCAGGTTCTAGTTGTCGCCGTGATGTGAGCGGAAAAGTTCAACTGGTCGTCGAGGAAAACACTTCTTGGCGGTCGGGGACGCGGCCACAGCTGCATTCTCGACTGTGATGGAAAGGTCGGTCAGGGGGGATGATTTGGCCGGTAGGCCAAAATGTAGTATTTAAACAGATTAACGTTACCTGTTTGCAACAGAAGCACGGTCACAAATACAGTCCAGTGAAAACACAGCCATGTGCCCACTGATGATGATTCCACTTCTTGTTTTACTGTAGGAAGAGCGGTTAATCAGATGACCAAGCAGGACAGGAACTGTGTTCCCTCTCAGCCTGCCAGCCATGCATGTATGCCGCTTACACCACAGTGTTTGCTCTGGGACCTCTACACTACTGTAACTAGCTGCATAGGCTGCCTTTCCACAACGTCGTACAACCTGCTTGCTTGGTGTTGAATTCGATAAACAATCCAGACATCATCATCATCAGGTGGCTTCTTCGTTTCGAAGGTTGCCTATCACTCTCCAACCCATTATGTCCCCACTTCTTCTCTCCAACTCCGTGACTCCGCCTCTCACTCCGCTCCAATCACAGACGTCGTCGACCCAGCCTCTTCTTGGTCTTCCACCTCCTCTCTCTCTCCATCCACCTTCCCCATCACCACCTTCTTGAACATCTCCCCGCTGGAGGATCCTCTCAGAACATGCCCGCACAACTCCCATCTTTCTCTTTTTCAACCTATCCCGCTGCTGTCCTCCTTGCATACCCGCTCTTCTCAGTACCTCCTCATTCTTGATCTTATCCTTCCATGTTATCTTCAGCATCTTCCTCGGCGTCCACATTTCAAAAGAGTCTATCATCCTCTTCGCCTCTTCATTCAGCATCCTCCGTATGAAAAGACTGACATAACATACGTTTCCAAAATCCTGGTCTTCGTTTTCCAACTTATGTTTCGTCTCAATAATTATTTATGCTTCAGAATATAACTGTTTTGTTTCCCCCCCAACTAAACCTATGTAACCTGATGCTGATGACGATGATTGGCCGTGGAAGAATGGTGAACTGGAGAGGAATTACAGGAGAATGAGAATTCCCTGATCAAGTTCACTGTTGAAACATGATTCAAGAATATATATGGAACTAGATTTGGGGATATATATATTTGAACATGTCTGCCAAGACCAGATATTGTGTTTACAACTTTATTAGTATGTAAAAAAGAAATGTATATATATATATATATATAAATGGCAAATGGAAGTGACACTTAAAAGAAAACAGTGCCTGATGCAACCATTAGCAAGCACAATGCTCTCAACTTTTGATTGTGATGATTATTTTTAAATGTGTAATCATTAAGACTTTTAATCAGTTCACAGGATACAGAATGCCTTGGATACTGTATATTTAGCCCCACTAGACACAAAGGGCTGTATACCCAGAATCATTTTGGAGTTGTATTTGGAGTGTATTTCGTGACTGTTGGGAACTAGGCTACACACTGGCACACCTGCTTCCAGTGAATGACGCTAAGCTAGGTTAGCGGTGCGGCTGTTCCCTAAGCCTAATGCATGCACAGAGAAGAAAAGGGTATGTATCTGCTTGTTGTTTTACGAGCTGGCTCAAGCTTGTAACAAAAAGGGAGACACAGGCACAATTTAAGAAATAACAAAAAGGAATTTATTTAAATATAACTAGAAAAGTACAAAAGAACAAAACACATTGTCAGCCAATATGGATGAGTATCAGTGTGTAGGCAGTGCATGGATGCGTGTATGTGCAGCATGGATGTTGGAAGTGTAAAAACAAAGGCATGCTTCCAAACAAACAAAAGTAACCAAACAGGTGGAGAGAGGAAGCAGAGTCTAAAAGGAAGCCATGTATAAAGGCCTGGGACACACCGGCCCAGGTGTGCCCGAATTGCCCTGACGACCCTCCCCGACTCTGCTCTGCCAGCTCCACCCACCAATCCTGTGAGACAATGGAACAAGCAGCACAGTGTGGGGGAGGGTCGTCACATGTCTAACTCCAGGGTAGATGGCAAAATAAGCAAATGTCCCCAAAAGTTGGCGTGCTCCTTTAAGGGAAGGGGAAGGGTAATTGTGGAACATAATATATTATTTTTCATATTTTATATTAGGTCTCTCTCACTCACTCACTCACTCACTCACTCACTCACTCACTCACTCACTCACTCACTCACTCACTCACTCACTCACTCACTCACTCACTCACTCACTCACTCACTCACTCACTCACTCACCCTCCTCTGTCTGTGGATGTACTTGTTTAGGTCTCACTCACTCACTCACTCACTCACTCACTCACTCACTCACTCACTCACTCACTCACTCACTCACTCACTCACTCACTCACTCACTCACTCACTCACTCACTCACTCACTCACTTACTCACTCACCCTCCTCTGTCTGTGGATGTGTAATTGTCCTTCCTCTCCCACACGCAACAGGAGCTATTTTCACACCCTAGTCCAGCCACCACTGATCCACACTCTTGTCCACTGATCCACAGTGTTTCACCAGAGGTGTCACTCAGAGCAGCTTTTCATGTGTCCTCTTTCATCCAGTGCACGACATGATTCTCCCACACCTCGGTTGCACAAAACAGATGATCACAGGAACATTCTATAACATCTATATGTTTGCGTTAGGGAGGGCTGTGAGGTCCCCACTGAGGTAAAGGTTAGAGGGTTAGGGTTATGGACAACTTTTAGATGAAAATTATGACAAGGTCCATCGTTAATTATTACACCGACCACGGTGTGGATACAAAAACATTTGTGCAGAGCTGCATGCATTATAATAATAATTTAGGACCTGCTCAGAGGTCATCATTCGGCACGCATGCGATTCGTATCTGCGATTAACCCATCCCGTCGTCCTTCCCCCCCAAGGGCAGCCGGGAGCAGACAGGCGTCAACGTGAGCCGCGCCAGGGGACCAATCCAAGTGCTCCTGTCCGTCTTCGTCAAGGACGCCACAGCGTTAGCGATCTATTGTTGTTGTGCATGTTTTTCCATTGGATTTATCTTATCGGGGGGGAAACCCTTGCAAGCACGGGGAGAACATGCAAACTCCACACAGAAAGGCCCGGGAGATACCCCACCTGGGTAACTGGCATCATGGAAACCTGGTCCCCAAGCGGGAATCGAACCCTGGACCTTCTTGCTGTGAGGCGACAGTGTTAACCACTACACCATTCGCGATGCATGCACAACACGCGTCCTCACCCACACACACAACACACGTCCTCACCCACACACACAACACATGTCCTCACCCACACACACAACACACGTCCTCACCCACACACACAACACACGTCCTCACCCACACACACAACACACGTCCTCACCCACACACACAACACACGTCCTCACCCACAGACACAGCACACGTCCT